>NC_053396.1:63188577-63530632 GCF_905171765.1 Bufo bufo
TTCGCTACAAATATATTCAATATAGTGCTATGTATTCTTTTTTTGAATATTCATAATTTTTCTCATCTAAAGTCCTCATTGGCCCACAAGCAAGAAGCAGGGAGGAATCATGTTTTTACTCGGCAATTGAAAAATTTGCGATAAAAATTTGCATTACGAAAATTCGCAATCAAAACTACTCCTAAAGTCAAAGATACTGCAGCCTTCTCATTGGCCCACAAGCTAGAAGCAGGGAGGGATCATGTGTACTGATTTAAAAAAAATCTCGAATATTCAAAATTACGAATATATATCACTATATTCTAAATATTCGCGAATTCTCAAAGTGCCTATATTCGCGATAAAAATTTGCAATTCAAATATTTGTGATCAACACTAATTGGAAGCAGCTTTGTCCCTTGCTGTACGTCCTGTACACCTGAGGGAGAGATCTAGGGGTCCTCACCCTCAAGACGTACTGTCAAACAAGGTGGCGGCTTCCTTTGACACTTATGGTAAAGAGACACCTGTGGTTGTGCCTTGTGATGTGCCTGTGCAGTTAGGGGGAGCTACTCCTGAGACTTCTGGCAAGAGCTTTGGTCATATGAAGGGAGTCTGTTTTTGTTGTGCAAATAAGGGACATTTTGTGAATATTTGTCCGTACATTCAGTGTCAAGGTAAAAACAAAAGAAAACGTTTAATCCCCAAATAACTATTGGTTGTGTGGGTGGGGAGCAAGAAAACTCACTTTCGTCATTTACTGGTAGTACCCAATTTCTCCTGCCTGCCGAGGTGGCGCTGGAGTCAAATGGTGGCAATCGAGGTATTTATCGATAGTGGGGCAGGGGTTAACCCGATTGATGGACAGTTCATTTGCTTTCATGGGTTGATTACTAGTGCACTAAAGAAAAGCATTTCTATCTTTGCAATTGATTCTGCACCTCTTACCCAAATATGCCTGTCGCAGGTGGTAAATGACATCCATTTAAGAGTGGGTGATTTCCATCAGGAATCTATCTCATGTTATGTGTTGGAGGGTCTGCCTGCTCCGATGGTTTTGGGCTTACCATGGTTAAGCAAACATAACCCTACCATCGATTGGCAAGCGAGACAGATTCTCGATTGGAGTGATTTTTGCATGGACAACTGTCTTAATACATCTTTCTCTGTGGTCACCACTAAAACTGTACCCTCGTTCATTTCCAAATTTTCTGATGTGAGTGGAAACCAGGAGTTACCCCCGCATAGGGAGTATGATTGTCTCGTCAATCTTATTCCTGGAGCTAAACTGCCCAAATCTCGGTTGTATAATCTTTTGGAGCCCGAAAGAAAGGCTATGCGAGAGTATGTCACCGAGAGCTTGGCGAAGGGTCATATCAGACCATCCAAATCCCCAGTGGCTGCTGGGTTTTTCTTTGTAAAAAAAAAAAAAGATGGTAACCTTAGATCATGTCTGGACTTCCGTGAGCTCAACCGTGATCCTTAAAACCCTTCCTTTGATTCCGGATTTGTTTCATCAAATTGTCGGTGCCAAGGTGTTCTCTAAATTAGATCTGAGGGGGGCATATAATTTGGTAAGGATCAAAGAGGGGGACGAATGGAAAACGGCCTTTAATACCCCTGAGGGTCATTTTGAGAATCTGGTCATGCATTTTGGGTTAACCAATGCTCCAGTGGTTTTTAAACACTTTATCAATGACATCTTTCATCATCTGGTGGGGAGATTTGTTGTTGTATATCTGGATGACATACTAATTTATTCTCCAGACATGGAGACTCATCAGGATCACGTGAGACAGGTGTTACAGATACTAAGAGAATAAGATGGAAAAATGTGTATTTGCAGTTCAGGAAGTGCAATTTCTTGGTTACCTGCTCTCATCCTCAGGTTTTCTGATGGATCCCCAGAAAGTCCGTGCGGTGTTGGACTGGGATCGACTGGAAAATCTGAAAGCGCTTATGCGGTTTTTAGGATTCACCAACTACTACCGTAAATTCATTTTAAACTATTCGACCATGGTTAAACCTTTAACAGACATGACTAGGAAGGGTGCCGATTTCTCTGTTTGGTCTGAAGCGGCATTACAAGCCTTTTCTGCTGTGTAGGAATGTTTTGCTTCAGCCCCTATTATGGTGCAACAGGACGTGTCTCAGCCATTCAATGTAGAGGTTGATGCATCTGAGGTAGGGGTGGGAGCAGTTTTGTCGCAAGGTCCTTCACCTAGTAAATTGCGCCCATGCGCTTTTTTTCTAAAAAAATCTCTCAACTGCTGAAAGAAATTATGATGTGGGTAATAGGCAATTGCTGGCCATTAAGTTGGCTTTTTAAGAATGGCGCCATTGGTTGGAAGGAGCAATTCATCCTATTACAGTAATTACTGATCACAAAAATCTTGCTTACCTTGAGTCGGCTAAACGACTGAACCCAAGGCAAGACAGATGGTCGATGCTTTTCACTAGATTTAACTTCATTGTCACCTACCGCCCTGGGGTTAAGAACGTCAAGACAGATTCTTTGTCGCACAGCTTTCCTGGGGGAAGGTGTTATTCTAAAGATCCTAGTCCTATTTTGTCTGAAGGGGTAGTCATATCTGCCCAATATCCTGATCTTGAGGCTAAGGTGTTGGAGGCCCAGGAGGATGCACCGGACTCTTGTCCTCCAGGGAAATTGTTTGTTCCCTCAGACTTACGTCACAACTAACAAAGTAATTGAGGAACATCATTGTACTGCCTTGGCTGGACACCCTGGGAGTAGATCTCATCTTGAGCAGATTTTGGTGGCCGGGGTTACATAAGTGTGTTGAGGACTATGTGTCAGCCTGTAGTACCTGTGCACATGCTAAGGTGACACATAATCGGCCTTCTGGATCTCTTCTTCCATTACCCATCCCTTCCAGACCTTGGACTCATTTGTCCATGGACTTTATCACAGATTTACTGAATTCTTCGGGAAAAAATCCAGGTGGTAGTTGATCGGTTTAGCAAAATGGCCCCTTTTTCTAGCATTGCCTGCTCTACCTAATGCCAAAACTCTTGCAGATGCATTTGTCGATAACATCGTGAAACTACATGGCATTCATTCTGATGTGGTGTCTGATCGGGGGACTCAGTTTGTTTCCAGATTCTGGAAAGCATTCTGTACTCTACTGGGGGTACAATTGTCCATTTCTTTGGCTTTTCATCCTCAGTCGAACGGACAGACGGCGCACACCAATCAGAATCTGGAGACTTACTTGAAATGTTTTGTTTTGGAGAACCAGGAGGAGTGGTCTTTATTCTTGTCGTTAGCTGAGTTTGCCATTAATAACCGTAGACAGGAGTCCACTGATAAGTGGCCGTTTTTTGGGATATATGGATTCCATCAACAGTGTAGCACATTTTCTGGTTCTCAAACTTCCAGTATTCCAAGGGAGGAACAATTTTCCTCTTCTTTGTCTTTGATTTGGTGGAAAATTCTAAATAACCTGAAAAAAATTGGCAATAGGTATAATATGAATGGTCCGGACCTGAGAGTGGGTGATTCTGTGTGGCTGTCCACAAGAAACATTAAGCTTAAGGTACCTTCTTGGAAGTTGGGCCTAAGATTTATTAGATCACTGCCATTGTTAACCCTGTAGCCTTCCGTCTTGAACTTCCTCAGGATTTGAAAATTCATAACATATTTCATAAGTTGTTGTTAAAGAAATGTGTTGAGCATGTTGAGCCGTCCTCCTTCATGCAATGAGCAGGACACTGGGTCAGTGGGCATGCTATGCAGTGGGTCAGTTTATATGTGTATAAGTTTGTGACGCCAGTTGCAGCTTGCGCAGGTACTGTAGCAGGGCCCTTTAAGATGTTATGAGCTCACGTACTAGGTAAGGAATGCCAGAGGGGGATAATGTCTCTGTATAGCAGATTTGGTAATGTCAACGGTGTCTCCTACCTTGGTATGGCTGGACTCCTGTATCCTGGCTCACATGCAACAAAATGAGTGCTGTTAATAGGAGTAATTGAGGAATGATGGAAATCCACACAGATAATAGGGTCCAACTTGTCTTTACTTGGTGATATGCAGCTTTGATCCATACCAGTTACAGCAATAGTCTGGGGTCCCAGCAGGTATTGGCAATATGTGGCAGGAATTTATATGTATTCTGCATCTGATCATATGCCTATTAGAATCTGGCAGGTATCTATCTTCTGCTCTGTCTTTAGTCTGCTTAGTTTGGGTCTGACTAGTTGAAGAGGTACTTATCTTCTCTTTGTCTTAGGATCTTTACTTACAGGACTGCTCGCAGGGTATGATGGTTTCTTCCTGGAGATCTGATAGTTCTTTTAAAGGCTGCTTTCTTTGTCTACCAGCTGAGGTAAGGGACTCAGGCTGGGAAGGTTGATCTCGGGCCTCAGCCGAGGCTTGGATCCTTGGTTGGGGTCCCTGGTTCTGGGAGCTCCTACTAACACAGCCTACCCCAGCAGGGGGGTGGCTCACTCTCCTCCTAACTTCCTTCTCCTCCTCATAAAGCAAGGCATGGGACATCCCACTTCTGCTCATGTAGGGGAGACTAGACTGGAATGGACTGTTCCAGGCTAGATACTAACTCTGACCTGCTGCATACTGCTGCCACCTGCTGGTGTACATTAAGAATTACAGCATAAATACAAAACAGGCATAAAAATATACATTTTGGCAAATACACAGTTAAATCACACAATATGGTAATACACATTTACATTTAACATTATGAAGCAGGGGAACAGAAGTTTGGTGACTTACTTCAGGATGTTACACTTGCTTCCCGCTCCTGTCATGGCGGACAGTAATTTAGAATTTCAAATCAGCAGGATTGTGGACTCCCGAGTTGTCCGTAGATCCCTCCAGTATCTCGTCCACTGGAAGGGTTATGGACCAGAGGATAGGATGTGGGCTCCAGTGGCCGATGTTAATACGAATCATCTGGTGAAGGCCTTTCACAGAGCTCATCCTGATAAGGTTGGTCCTGGGTGCCCAGAGGTCACCCATAGAAGGGGGGGTACTGTCACGGTCCCTCAGGTGACCAATGTCAGGAAATCAAGGAGACTGGCTGAGTGTGGAGGAATCTAAAAACCTCCTTGATTTCTCTTGATTCAGTGTTGATAGGGTAAATGACCACTTCCCTTGTCTCAGCTGTTGCTCAGTGGTCATCACTTATACCCTTTATAGTCTGACCCCACCCTTCTGACTATGCAGTAGATCGCTTCATTTGGTTTTGGAAAAAGCTGGAGTGTGGTTCTCCCTGAGTTTCTCCTCATAACAGAAGCTAAGTGTCTCGCTTGTTTGTATTTTGTCTTTTCCCCTTCGTTGCTGTTACTAGGCCTCAGGGAGATGCTTGTTCTTTCATCTGGGAAGGAACAGGTTGTCTCAGCCCTGACAATATCTTTAGGGCTCCTCAGGGTCTCCAGAGCTTCCAGGTTCCTGTGTATGGGCATTTCTACCTTCAAGGGGTGCCCATGCGGCTAGGAGTCAGGACAAGGAGTAGGGATCTTTAGCTGGTGATCCTTTCCCTTCCCTAGCATTGAGGCCTAGTGGCTTTTCCCTTCCCCCCCTGGTTGTCGGTGTGATGTTTACTCCTTTACCTCATCCATGACAGCTGGCCGATGCCATCGCCATCATTGTTCCCTTGCTTCTTTGAGGGGATGACAAACTTTGTGGCCTCTTTGAAGGGCTTCAGCACCCAAAAGGTGTCCTAGATGAGCTGCCACTGCCTGATCTTGACACATGTTTCCTGCTACTAAAGCGGTCTGGTGCATGACAAATGGTTTACAGCTTTCCACTACTTGTAGTGATGCTTGAGCATGTGTAAAGTTGAATTAAAAGTTGAAATGATGCAGATTAAGCAGTGTAGAGGCCAGGAAAGTATTCCTCACATGTAAGAATGGCTGAAATTCTTGGACAGTCTCCTGGACATTGCCAGCACCTTGTGCAATCGAGTGTACTTATTTAGAAAGCATTGCACAACTAGGTTGATGATATGCGCCATGCAGGGAGAATGTATTTCCCCAAGGTTCAGGGCGCCCACAATGTTGTACCCACTGTCACTGACTAGTGTTGAGCGCGAATATTCGAATATCAAATTTTTTTCGCGAATATCGGCACTTCGCTAATTCGCGAATATTTCGAATATAGTGATATAAATTCGATATTTTGAATATATATATATATTTTTTTTTAATTGTTATATTTTTTTTTTTCCCACTTCCCTAAAGTTGTTCTTACCTGTCCTTTGGATTCCTGGCTGCTCCAGTCAGTGCCCGTTGCCGCTTCTGCTGACTTCCGTGCTCATGGAGCGTCCCCATCACCATGGGAACGTCTCCATATAATAGAATGTACTGTTGGATTTGAGAATTACGTTGAAATCGCAATTCGATTATTTCAAGTTATAATAATCGAATTTCGATTTTAACTTAGCACTGCTATATTCCATATTCGTTAATTCTAGCCTAATATGGAATATAGCAGTGCTAAGTTAAAATCGAAATTCGATTATTATAACTTGAATTAATCGAATTGCGATTTCAACTTGGACCTGGTTTACTATGGTTGGCTTGGTAAAATTAGCGAATATGACGAATGTATTCGTCATATTCCACAAAACGAAGATAACGAAGTATTCTGCATCTTCGTTTTAGCTACCTATTCATCAACTTCGCTAATTCTAGCAATCATATAGGAAAGTTTACTATAGAAACAGCTAAGTTTAATTCGCTATGCGATTATATTACTTAGCTTTTTTTTTATAAATAGAATAATTATAATAATTATCAGGTATTATAATTATTCTATTTATAAAAAAAAAAAAAGCAGTCATATAATCGCATAGCGAATTAACCACCTCAGCCCCCAGTGCTTAAACACCCTGAAAGACCAGGCCACTTTTTGCACTTCTGACCTACACTACTTTCACCGTTTATTGCTCGGTCATGCAACTTACCACCCAAATGAATTTTACCTCCTTTTCTTCTCACTAATAGAGCTTTCATTTGGTGGTATTTCATTGCTGCTGACATTTTTACTTTTTTTGTTATTAATCGAAATTTAACGATTTTTTTGCAAAAAAAATGACATTTTTCACTTTCAGTTGTAAAATTTTGCAAAAAAAAACGAGATCCATATAGAAATTTTGCTCTAAATTTATAGTTCTACATGTCTTTGATAAAAAAAAAATGTTTGGGTAAAAAAAAAAATGGTTTGGGTAAAAGTTATAGCGTTTACAAACTATGGTACAAAAATGTGAATTTCCGCTTTTTGAAGCAGCTCTGACTTTCTGAGCACCTGTCATGTTTCCTGAGGTTCTACAATGGCCAGACAGTACAAACACCCCACAAATGACCCCATTTCGGAAATTACACACCCTAAGGTATTCGCTGATGGGCATAGTGAGTTCATAGAACTTTTTATTTTTTGTCACAAGTTAGCGGAAAATGATGATTTTTATTTTTTTATTTTTTTTTCTTACAAAGTCTCATATTCCACTAACTTGTGACAAAAAATAAAAACTTCTATGAACTCACTATGCCCATCACGAAATACCTTGGGGTCTCTTCTTTCCAAAATGGGGTCACTTGTGGGGTAGTTATACTGCCCTGGCATTCTAGGGGCCCAAATGTGTGGTAAGGAGTTTGAAATCAAATTCTGTAAAAAATGACCTGTGAAATCCGAAAGGTGCTCTTTGGAATATGGGCCCCTTTGCCCACCTAGGCTGCAAAAAAGTGTCACACATCTGGTATTGCCGTACTCAGGAGAAGGTGGGGAATGTGTTTTGGGGTGTCATTTTACATATACCCATGCTGGGTGAGATAAATATCTTGGTCAAATGCCAACTTTGTATAAAAAAATGGGAAAAGTTGTCTTTTGCCAAGATATTTCTCTCACCCAGCAGGGGTATATGTAAAATGACACCCCAAAACACATTCCCCACCTTCTCCTGAGTACGGAGATACCAGATGTGTGACACTTTTTTGCAGCCTAGGTGGGCAAAGGGGCCCATATTCCAAAGAGCACCTTTCGGATTTCACAGGTCATTTTTTACAGAATTTGATTTCAAACTCCTTACCACACATTTGGGCCCCTAGAATGCCAGGGCAGTATAACTACCCCACAAGTGACCCCATTTTGGAAAGAAGACACCCCAAGGTATTCGCTGATGGGCATAGTGAGTTCATGGAAGTTTTTATTTTTTGTCACAAGTTAGTGGAATATGAGACTTTGTATGAAAAAAAAAAAAAAAAATCAGCATTTTCCACTAACTTGTGACAAAAAATAAAAAATTCTAGGAACTCGCCATTCCCCTCACGGAATACCTTGGGGTGTCTTCTTTCCAAAATGGGGTCACTTGTGGGGTAGTTATACTGCCCTGGCATTTTCCAGGGGCCCTAATGTGTGGTAAGTAGGTAAATGACCTGTGAAATCCTAAAGGTGCTCTTTGGAATATGGGCCCCTTTGCCCACCTAGGCTGCAAAAAAGTGTCACACATGTGGTATCGCCGTATTCAGGAGAAGTTGGGGAATGTGTTTTGGGGTGTCATTTTACATATACCCTTGCTGGGTGAGAGAAATATCTTGGCAAAAGACAACTTTTCCCATTTTTTTATACAAAGTTGGCATTTGACCAAGATATTTCTCTCACCCAGCATGGGTATATGTAAAATGACACCCCAAAACACATTCCCCAACTTCTCCTGAGTACGGCGATACCAGATGTGTGACACTTTTTTGCAGCCTAGATGCGCAAAGGTGCCCAAATTCCTTTTAGGAGGGCATTTTTAGACATTTGGATACCAGACGTCTTCTCACGCTTTGGGGCCCCTAGAATGCCAGGGCAGTATAAATACCCCACATGTGACCCCATTTTGGAAAGAAGACACCCCAAGGTATTCAATGAGGGGCATGGCGAGTTCATAGAAAAAAAATTTTTTGGGCACAAGTTAGCGGAAATTGATATTTTTAATTTTTTTCTCACAAAGTCTCCCGTTCCGCTAACTTGGGACAAAAATTTCAATCTTTCATGGACTCAATATGCCCCTCACGGAATACCTGGGGGTGTCTTCTTTCCGAAATGGGGTCACATGTGGGGTATTTATACTGCCCTGGCATTCTAGGGGCCCTAAAGCGTGAGAAGAAGTCTGGAATATAAATGTCTAAAAAATTTTACGCATTTGGATTCCATGAGGGGTATGGTGAGTTCATGTGAGATTTTATTTTTTGACACAAGTTAGTGGAATATGAGACTTTGTAAGAAAAGAAAAAAAAAATTCCGCTAACTTGGGCCAAAAAAATGTCTGAATGGAGCCTTACAGAGGGGTGATCAATGACAGGGGGGTGATCAATGACAGGGGGGGTGATCAATGACAGGGGGGGGTGATCAATGACAGGGGGGTGATCAGGGAGTCTATATGGGGTGATAACCACAGTCATTGATCACGCCCGTGTAAGGCTTCATTCAGACGTCCGTATGCGTTTTGCGGATCCGATCCATCTATCAGTGGATCCGTAAAAATCATGCGGACGTCTGAATGGAGCTTTACAGGGGGTTGATCAATGACAGGGGTGTAATCAATGACAGGGGGGTGATCAGGGAGTCTATATGGGGTGATAACCACAGTCATTGATCACGCCCCTGTAAGGCTTCATTCAGACGTCCGGATGCGTTTTGCGGATCGGATCCATCTATCAGTGCATCCGTAAAAATCATGCGGACATCTGAATGGAGCTTTACAGGGGGGTGATCAGGGAGTCTATATGGGGTGATCACCACAGTCATTGATCATGCCCCTGTAAGGCTTCATTCAGACGTCCGGATGCGTTTTGCGGATCCGATCCATCTATCAGTGCATCCGTAAAAATCATGCGGACATCTGAATGGAGCTTTACAGGGGGTTGATCAGGGAGTCTATATGGGGTGATCACCACAGTCATTGATCATGCCCCTGTAAGGCTTCATTCAGACGTCCGGATGCGTTTTGCGGATCCGATCCATCTATCAGTGCATCCGTAAAAATCATGCGGACATCTGAATGGAGCTTTACAGGGGGGTGATCAGGGAGTCTATATGGGGTGATAACCACAGTCATTGATCACGCCCCTGTAAGGCTTCATTCAGACGTCCGGATGCGTTTTGCGGATCCGATCCATCTATCAGTGGATCCTTAAAAATCATGCGGACGTCTGAATGGAGCTTTACAGGGGGGTAATCAATGACAGGGGTGTAATCAATGACAGGGGGGTGATCAGGGAGTCTATATGGGGTGATAACCACAGTCATTGATCACGCCCCTGTAAGGCTTCATTCAGACGTCCGGATGCGTTTTGCGGATCCGATCCATCTATCAGTGGATCCGTAAAAATCATGCGGACGTCTGAATGGAGCTTTACAGGGGGTTGATCAATGACAGGGGGGTAATCAATGACAGGGGGGTGATCAGGGAGTCTATATGGGGTGATCAGGGGCTAATAAGGGGTTAATAAGTGACGGGGGGGTGTAGTGTAGTGTAGTGGTGCTTGGTGGGACTTTACTGAGCTACCTGTGTCCTCTGGTGGTCGATCCAAACAAAGGGGACCACCAGAGGACCAGGTAGCAGGTATATTAGACGCTGTTATCATAGGGGTTAAAAAAAACGCTGTTATCTTAGGGGTTAAAAAAAACGCTGTTATCTTAGGGGTTAAAAAAAACACATCTCCAGCCTGCCAGCGAACGATCGCCGCTGGCAGGCTGGAGATCAACTCTCTTACCTTCCGTTCCTGTGAGCGCGCGCGCCTGTGTGCGCGCGTTCACAGGAAATCTCGCGTCTCGCGAGATGACGCATATATGCGTGACTGTGCGCAGGGCTGCCACCTCCGGAACGCGATCCTGCGTTAGGCGGTCCGGAGGTGGTTAAACTTAGCTGTTTCTATAGTAAACTTTCCTATATGATTGCTAGAATTAGCGAAGTTGATGAATAGGTAGCTAAAACGAAGATGCAGAATACTTCGTTATCTTCGTTTTGTGGAATATGACGAATACATTTGTTATATTCGTTTTGTGGAATATGACGAATACATTCGTTATATTCGTTTTGTGGAATATGACGAATACATTCGTCATATTCGCTAATTCTACCAAGCCAACCATAGTAAACCAGGTCCAAGTTGAAATCGCAATTCGATTAATTCAAGTTATAATAATCGAATTTCGATTTTAACTTAGCACTGCTATATTCCATATTAGGCTAGAATTAACGAATATGGAATATAGCAGTGCTAAGTTAAAATCGAAATTCGATTATTATAACTTGAATTAATCGCATTGCTATTTCAATAGGAGAGTAGCCTTTAAGTTAAAATCGCAATACGCGATTATTTAAATCGCATATTAATCGCGATAACAAGAATAATGACGAATATTCGATTTCGATGAATATAAAACGAATATTCTATCGAATATTCGCTAATGTCGTCGAAATCGAATATGGCACCTGCCGCTCATCACTGATCACCTTGCCAAGTTGGAGTTGATGGGGTGACAGCCAGTGGGATGTTTGCTGCTTGATGTTCTTTATCAACTCCTTGCCTGTGTGGCTACTCTCACCCAGGCTGATCAGCTCCAATAAGGAGTAGTTATGCTTGAATTGACACATGTGATAGGAAAGAGGGGGAGTGGGAGGAGGCGAATAAGTGCCTGGCATGGGAGCAAGCCCGACAAAGGACCTGGTCTCATTGTGGTGCTGCCTCACTGCTGCCACAAAAAAAAAATTCAGTGGGCCATGAAAGACTAGACTAATGGACAGCGACAGCAACTTGGCTAGAAAGGGATTAAGCTTGTGCACCAGCGGATTGATGGGCAGGGGGAGTTGTTATCTGGCCACGCATTGCGTTATTGATGGCTGACAGTGGAGGAGGAGGAGACTGAGCAGGAGGGGCCAAAAGGGTTGATAACGATGTGAAAGACACCGTACTGCCTGAGGATGCGGCCTGACTGCCGCAAATGGGATCAGGAGAAGGAGGGAACTCGTGTTGCAATAGCTTGCTGCCACCTTTTCTTGTGCACAGGATGGGGTGATGCAGCTTCATGTAGTTTAATAGAGCTGTGGTACCTATGTTTGTGTTTGCCTGCCCACATCTTATTTTGTTCTTGCAATGCTTCTGTCTTCCGGCAGTGTTGAAAAAAATTGCAGGATCGGGAGATACTTGCGAGCTAGAGGCAGCCGAGCTTGGTTTAGCTCTTGGATTGTTTTGGGCCTAATCCACCCACAGTGTTAGCGGCATCACCTGATCCCAAAGCTGACATGGCCCTGGTTGTTCTTTGGGAGATATTTCACCTCTGCTGTTTATTGCTGCTGCCATCACCCTCCTCCAATGTTGCCTTCTCCTCAGCAACTTGATCCGGCTCCCAGATCCTGTGTAGCACACAATCATCATTGGAGTCCTCACCTTTCCGACCGCTTTTATCAAACTGTGAGATATCATGGTAGTCACTTTCTCTGCATTTACCCCAACGGTCACTGTTGTTGCCCCCCCCAAATACTGTGGCTACAAGTGCCACTACTACCACCAACACAGCTATGCCTGGGGTCTGAAGCCTTCTCCAGAACCTCCTCCTCAGGCAGCACAAATGCTGATTTCTCTTACACAAGTCATCAACATGGAGACTCTCTTAACTATTTGCCATAGGGCGTGGTGGGGTTTTCTTGCCACTTAAGAAAAAGGGAGGCACCCCACTAGAAACGGGCAGTAAAGACTGATACTCCACTGAAAGCCTTCTCTGCGGCTGAAAGAGCAGGAGAAACGCTGTGTTGCAGGTGCATCACTATGAAGTGCCTTTTGCACTGTGGCATTTGAAGAATTTTGGTATCTCTGACTTTTAGTCTAACCAGGCTGTCTATTACTCTGTAATTCCTCTAGCACCGTTCTATTAAAACAGTAGGTTTAAAGAGCACACCAAATGCTTGAAATAGCTTCTTTATTAACTTAAACTTTTCTTCTTATAACACTGCTGCCACCACAGCAGATAGTACATGTACATAACACGTGTTGAAAAGATATCACAAAATTGCTGTATGATTAAGATGGTAGTTTAACTGTTCAATCTTGTCATTTAACATAAAATGGTGGATATATTTCTCTCTTGAGTATTTGTACTCTCACTTTAAGTTATTTAAGCACTTTATGATCTCTCTGAGAGGTATATCTGAGGTCTAACTAATAGTTCTGCTTGTATGCAGTTAGCAGTGACTATTTGCAGATTGGTTGAGTATGCTCTGGTATGGTTGTATGCAATTTAGATTGCAATATGGAATCTGAATGCTTGCAATTTGTATTTGCAATTGTATTTGTATTTTAATTTGCAATTGAACTTGTATTTGGTGGAACTGTAAGCAAACACATATATAACTGGTTCAGTATACAGTTCCAATCACAATACTAACACTATGAACATTATATAACCGTTTTAAATACCTATTTTGGCTCTCAGTGGAGTGAATGTCTCTTCAGCTCCTGTCTCTGGTGATCAATGATTCTAGCAGCTCCTGCTAGGGGAATTCCTGGACAGGCTGTTTGTGAGGCTGACTGTGATTGGTGAAAACTCTTGCTGTGTGAGAAGCTGGCTGTGATTGATCTAGACTTCTGCCCAGCAACAACAGATTAACACTATGCTCTCTGTTGTTTATGCTATGTCACTGAGCTTACCATAAATTACAAAATGAATCTTAAAGGCATATTATCTTTTTCTGCTTCTGTGAACACAAAATATAACAGTTATATGACATCCAAAACATGATGTCACAGTAAATAACTCTGCTTTTGTCTTTAACACATAAACATAGGAACTGTTTTAAGGTTATTAGTAGGTTTAGCTGCATACACATATAAAGCTATACTAGCAACCTAGGACAGGTCTTAGCTGGCTAGCTACACTCCCACAAAAAATTCCTATAATTCTATGTTCTTAGTGGTAGGACTTAAACATGAATTTGAGGAATGTTCCATCAGGTTCTCAACTTCCAAGTGTCTTTTATCACTCCCAAGTAGAACAACTAACTTCTATATAGGATGTTCCAACTTGAGTGGAGTAGTGAGACATTTTCCTTTTTTTGTCAAGTTTTGAGTCTCCTATTTGTAACAACACTCTTCTTACTAGTTTCTCTTCATCCTTTTGAACTTCTAGAACTTTGGCCAATTTATATTGACTTTAGGTAAATCTTCTTTTACTAACACTATGTCTCCAACTCAGACATTTCTTCTGGGTGTTTGCCATTTACTTCTTAGCATAAGACTGGCTAAGTACTCTTTCCTCCATCTATTCCAAAACTGTTCTGATAGATATTAAACCCTTCGCCATCTCCTTCTGGCATATAAATCCTCTTTGGTGAATTTGCCAGGCGGTGGCTGTATGTAATCCGACTTAAGGTGAAGTAGATGGTTGGGAGTTAAAGGGTCCAAACTTGTTGGATCGTTGATGCCATTAACTGTAAGTGGACGACTGTTAACAATAGACATTACTTCATAGAATAGGGTACTAAGTGAAGCATCATCTATTCTTCCGGCGTTCTTTTTCAACACTGAACTTAACACATTTCTCACAGTTCTGATTTGTCTTTCCCAAACTCCTCCTGTATGGCTTGCATGTGAAGCATTCATATGAAAATCACACTGTTTCTCTAACAATTACTCAGTTACTTTTTCTTTATCGATCTCTTTTAGAGCTTTCTTCAATTCAGTCTTTGCTCTGACAAAATTAGATCCTTGGTCAGATCTAAGCTCTATGACAGTACCTCTAATGGCTATGAAACATCCCAAGGCGTTGATGAATGAGTCAGTTGACATACAGTGGGATGCGAAAGTTTGGGCAACCTTGTTAATCGTCATGATTTTCCTGTATAAATCGTTGGTTGTTACGATAAAAAATATCATATAGGAGACATTTGGGCACCACAAAAACGAAATGAAATCAATATTTAGTAGATCCTCCTTTTGCAGAAATCACAGCCTCTAAGTGCTTTCTGTAGGTTCCAATGAGAGTCTGGATTCTGGTTGAAGGTATTTTGGACCATTCCTCTTTACAAAACATCTTTAGTTCATTGAGGTTCGATGGCTTCCGAGCATGGACAGCTCTCTTTAAGTCAAACCACAGATTTTCAATTATATTCAGGTCTGGGGACTGAGATGGCCATTCCAGACCGTTGTACTTGTTCCTCTGCATAAATGCCTTAGTGGATTTTGAGCAGTGTTTAGGGTCGTTGTCTTGTTGAAAGATCCAGCCCCGGCGCAGCTTCAGCTTTGTCACTGATTCCTGGTCATTGGTCTCCAGAATCTGCTGATACTGAGTGGAATCCATGCGTCCCTCAACTTTGACAAGATTCCCAGTCCCTGCACTGACCACACAGCCCCACAGCATGATGGAACCACCATAATATTTTACTGTAGGTAGCAGGTATTTTTCTTGGAATGCTGTGTTCTTTTTCCTCCATGCATAACGCCCCCTGTTATGGCCAAATAACTCAATTTTAGTTTCATCAGTCCACAGCACCTTATTCCAAAATGAAGCTGGCTTGTCCAAATGTGATTTAGCCCACCTCAAGAGGCACTTTTTGAGCTGTGGGCAGAGAAAAGGCTTCCTCTGCATCACTCTCGCATACAGCATCTCCTTGTGTAAAGTGCGCCGAATGGTTGAACGATGCACAGTTACTCCATCTGCAGCAAGATGATGTTATAGGTCTTTGGTGCTGGTCTGTGGGTTGACTCTGACTGTTCTCACCATTCGTCGCTTCTGTCTATCAGAGATTTTTCTTGGTCTGCCACTTCGAGCCTTAACTTGAACTGAGCCTGTGGTCTTCCATTTCCTCAATATGTTCCTAACTGTGGAAACAGACAGCTGAAATCTCTGAGACAGCTTTCCGTATCCTTCCCCTAAACCATGATGGTGAACAATCTTTGTCTTCAGGTCATTTGAGAGTTGTTTTGAGACCCCATGTTGCTACTCTTCAGAGAAAATTAAAAGAGATGGGAAACTTACAATTGACCCCCTTAAATACTCTTTCTCATAATTTGATTCACCTGTGTATGTAGGTCAGGGGTCACTGAGCTTACCAAGCCAATTTGAGTTCCAATAATTAGTTCTAAAGGTTTTGGAATCAATAAAATGACAACAGTGCCCAAATTTATGCACCTGCCTAATTTTGTTTAAACAATTTAGCACACTTTCTGTAAATCCAATAAACTTCATTTCACTTCTCAAATATCACTGTGTGTGTCTCCTATATGATATATTTATCTGACATTTTTTATCGTGACAACCAACAATTTATACAGGAAAATCATGACGATTAACAAGGTTGCCCAAACTTTCGCATCCCACTGTATCTTCTAATATTTGGAGTTGAATTGCTCTGGAACTCAGACATGTAAATATTAGTCCATATCTCTTGTACTCCTTGCGGTTCTGTTTGGTGATGAATGGGCCAAAACAATTCATTCTGCTATGAAGAAATGGTGGTGATGGGTTTACACGATCTGCCAGTAAATCTGCCATTCTTTGTTCTTCGGTAGGTCTACGTGCCTTTCTGCAGACTACACATTTACTTATATACTTTGCTATACCTTTGCTTCCTTTCACAATCCAGTAACCACCTTCTCTCAAACAACTTTGGGTAAAGCTTCTTCCTTCATGCAAGGATATGTTGTGGTAGTGATCAATAATCAATCTTGTGAAGGTAGAATTTTTGGGTAGAATTTCTGGATGCTTCACTCTGCTAGGTAATGATGCATTTTCCAGTCTCCCTCCCACCTTCAGTATACCATCCTGCAGAACAAGATTAAGCTTGTACAATGGGTGGCTGTTTGGAAGCCTTTTAGGTTCTTGACTGTAGAATCTCTGTTGAATGAGTCTTATGACTCTTCCTTCAGCTTTCATTCTTTCTTCTACATTCAATGATTCCTTCTTTCTGATTCCCTTTGCCAAACGTTGAATTCCATTCCATTTTAATTTGGCTAGTCTTTCAAGTATGTCATTTTGACACTTGGCAGCAGTGCTCAATGTTTGTACATCTTTTACTTCTGGATCACACAGACAATTCTGTGTAACCTTAACTGGGTGTGATTTCCTTTTTACAAAGGAACTCTGGGCCTGTGAACTAGTTTGAATTTTTCAATTCTGTTACATTCAGGCCTCTTGAACCAGGATCTGCTGGGTTATGCTTTGTGTCAATGTGATGACAATGTTCCAGATTTGTTATTTTCCGAATTTTCTCAACTCTGTTGGCGACAAAGATATAGAATCTTCGAGCTTCGTTGTTTATGTATGCTAGGACATCTTGTGAGTCTGTCCAAAAATATTCTTCATCTATTTTCAATTCCAATTCTTCTCTCAGAAACTTGCTTAATGATGCTGAAACAACAGCTGCTGTCAGTTCAAGTCTTGGTATTGTCTGAATACTGGTAGGTACAACTCTGGCCTTCCCCATAACCAGGGCACAGTGTATCTGTTCTTCTCCTATTACTCTGATGTAGGAGCACTGACCATAATCATAACTACTGGCATCTGAATAGTGATGAAGTTCTATTTTCTTGTACTTTCCGAAATCATGAGGTACAAAACATCTGGGTATCCGAACTCCTCTCAAGTTTTGCAAGTCTCTTATCCAACTCTCCCACCTTGGCCTCAAATTTTCAGGTATGGGCTCATCCCATCCCAACTTCTGTCTGTATAATTCTTGCAGTATTTCTTTTTCTCTGAGGATTACTGGGGCCAAGAATCCCAATGGATCAAATATAGAAGCCTCTGCGGAAAGAATGGTTCGTCTAGTTGCAACTTTCTCTTCAATAGATACTTCATAGAAGAACTTGTCGTTCTCTACATTCCATCCTAATCCAAGTGCGTTCTGAACTGACGGATGATCATAATTGAGATCTACATTCTTTATTGTTGCTGGACGTTCAGAGTCACTGATGGATTCCAGTACCTCTCTGTTGCTTGAGATGAAATTGTGAAGGCACAGGTTTCCTCTTGCGCATAACTCTTGGCTTTCTTTCACTAGTTTGATTGCAGATTCTGTAGACTCTAGACTAGGGATGAGCGAACCCGAACTGTATAGTTCGGGTTCGTACCGAATTTTGGGGTGTTCGTGACGCGGACCCGAACCCGAACATTTACGTAAAAGTCCGGGTTCTGGTTCGGCGCTTCCTTGGCGCTTTTTGAAAGGCTGCAAAGCAGCCAATCAACAAGTGTCATACTACTTGCCCCAAGAGGCCATCACAGCCATGTCTACTATTGGCATGGCTGTGATTGGCCAGTGCAGCATGTGACCCAGCCTCTAAGCTGGAGTCACGTAGCGCCGCTCCTCACTCTGCTCTGATTAGTGTAGGGAGAGGATGCAGCTGCTGCTGTTAGGGACAGATTAGGCAGGGATTTACTTATCAAAAACACTTACTGAAGTGATCGATCTACAGCTGTGTATGATTCAACTTCTGCTACTTAATTGCTCACTGTTTTTAGGCTGCCCAGAGCGTTTTTCTGTCACTTTTTTCTGGGTTGATGGGTGGCCATTTTGTGTCTTGTGGTGCGCCAGCACAAGCTGCCACCAAGTCCATTTAACTATCAATAGTGTGGTGTTTTCTTTTGCTATATCCTACATCAGGGGCTTGGCTGTGCTTGCTATTTTATTGAGGGGTGAAATACAATTGCCAAAATAGCAGTACCCTAAATCTGGTGTTTCAGCTGTGGCTAGCCAATTGTAATACTGTCTGCTGTCTGGCAAAGAATATATTTTTTTCTGGGTTGAAATACAATTCCCAAATGAGCAATTCCCTAAATCTGTGGTTTCTGCTGTAGCAGGCCAAGTTTAAATCTATCCATAAAAGGGTATATTACATTGAAGGTGCTGATAGGGTCATTCTCGATAACTTCACACGCTACCGTGCATCTCCAAGTGTAATTCTGTCCTTAAAGGGATACCTGTCATCCATCCAGGGCCTAAATACTAGGCCTACAATTTATATTCAGCTAAATCTGTGGTTACTGCTGTGGCTGGTAAAGTTATTTAGTGTCTGTCAAAGCACAGTTTTTGTTCTGGGTTGAATTTCAATTCCCAAATTAGCAATTTCATAAATCAGTGGTTTCTGCTGTATCAGGCCAAGTTTAAATCAATCCATAAAAGGGTATATTACATTGAAAGTGCTGATAGGGTCATCCTCAATAACTTCACACGCTACCGTGCATTTCCAAGTCTAATTCTGTCCGTAAAAGGGATACCTGTCATCCAGGGTCTAAATACTAGGCCTACAATTTATATTCAGCTAAATCTGTGGTTACTGCTGTGCCTGTATTAGTGTAATACGGTACCTAAATAGATAGCCAGATAGTGTTAGGTGCCTGTAAAAAAAGGCCTGAATTTGAATTCAATACATTGGGCCAAATAATTTTTTTCTTATTGTGGTGAACGGTAACAATGAGGAAAACATCTAGTAAGGGACGCGGACATGGTCGTGGTGGTGTTAGTGGACCCTCTGGTGCTGGGAGAGGACGTGGCCGTTCTGCCACAGCCACACGTCCTAGTGAACCAACTACCTCAGGTCCCAGTAGCCGCCAGAATTTACAGCGATATTTGGTGGGGCCCAATGCCGTTCTAAGGATGGTAAGGCCTGAGCAGGTACAGGCATTAGTCAATTGGGTGGCCGACAGTGGATCCAGCACGTTCACATTATCTCCCACCCAGTCTTCTGCAGAAAGCGCACAGATGGCGCCTGAAAACCAAGCCCATCAGTCTGTCACATCACCGCCATGCATATCAGGGAAACTGTCCGAGCCTCAACTTATGCAGCAGTCTCTTATGCTGTTTGAAGATTCTGCTGGCAGGGTTTCCCAAGGGCATCCACCTAGCCCTTCCCCAGCGGTGGAAGACATAGAATGCACTGACGCACAACCACTTATGTTTCCTGATGATGAGGACATGGGAATACCACCTCAGCACGTCTCTGATGATGACGAAACACAGGTGCCAACTGCTGCGTGTGCAGACTGAACAGGAGGTCAGGGAGGAAGACTGGGTGGAAGACGATGCAGGGGACGCTGAGGTCATAGACCCCACATGGAATGAAGGTCGTGCCACTGACTTTCAGAGTTCAGAGGAAGAGGCAAGTGAGACCGAGCCAACAGCGTAGCAAAAGAGGGAGCAGGGGGCAAAAGCAGAACACCCGCCACCAAGAGAGTTCGCCTGCTACTGGCCACTGCCACCTGGGACCGAGCACCCCAAAGGCAGCTTTAAGGAGTTCCTTGGCGTGGCAGTTATTCAAACAATGTCCTGACGATAAGACCCGAGTGGTTTGCATGCTGTGCCATCAGAGCCTGAAGCGAGGCATTAACGTTCTGAACCTTAGCACAACCTGCATGACCAGGCATCTGCATGCAAAGCATGAACTGCAGTGGAGTAAACACCTTAAAAACAAGGAACTCACTCAGGCTCCCCCTGCTACCTCTTCTGCTGCTGCCGCCTCGGCCTCTTCCTCCGCCTTGGGAGGAATGTTGGCACCTGCCGCCCAGCAAACAGAGGATGTACCACCAACACCACCACCTCCGTCACCAAGCATCTCCATCATGTCACAAACACAAGCAGCGTTCAGCTCTCCATCTCACAAACATTTGAGAGAAAGCGTAGCCACCCTCTATCCCTGGCCCTGAATGCCAGCATTTCTAAACTACTGGCCTATGAAATGCTGTCATTCAGGCTGGTGGACACAGACAGCTTCAAACAGCTCATGTCGCTTGCTGTCCCACAGTATGCTGTTCCCAGCCGCCACTACTTCTCCAAGAGAGCCGTGCCTTCCCTGCACAGCCAAGTATCCGATAAAATCAAGTGTGCACTGCGCAACGCCATCTGTGGCAAGGTCCACCTAACCACAGATACATGGACCAGTAAGCACGGCCAGGGACGCTATATCTCCCTAACTGCACACTGGGTAAATGTAGTGGCGGCTGGGCCCCAGGCGGAGAGCTCTTTGGCGCACGTCCTTCCGCCGCCAAGGATCGCAGGGCAACATTCTTTGCCTCCTGTAGCCTCCTCCTCCTACTCGGCTTCCTCCTCCTCTTCTTCCACGTGCTCATCCAGTCAGCCACACACCTTCACCACCAACTTCAGCACAGCCCGGGGTAAACGTCAGCAGGCCATTCTGAAACTCAGATGTTTCGGGGACAGGCCCCACACCGCGCAGGAGTTGTGGCGAGGTATTGAACAACAGACCGACGAGTGGTTGCTGCCGGTGAGCCTCAAGCCCGGCCTGGTGGTGTGCGATAATGGGCGAAATCTCGTTGCAGCTCTGGGACTAGCCGGTTTGACGCACATCCCTTGCCTGGCGCATGTGCTGAATTTGGTGGTGCAGAAGTTCATTCACAACTACCCCGACATGTCAGAGCTGCTGCATAGTGCGGGCCGTCTGTGCGCGCTTCCGGCGTTCACATCCTGCCGCTGCTGGCCTGTCTGCACTACAGCGTAACTTTGGCCTTCCGCGCTCACCGCCTCATATGCGACGTGCCCACCAGGTGGAACTCCACCTTGCACATGCTGGAGAGACTGTGCGAGCAGCAGCAGGTCATAGTGGAGTTTCAGCTGCAGCACGCCGGGTCAGTCACACTGCGGAACAGCACCACCAATGACTGGGCCTCCATGCGAGACCTGTGTGCCCTGTTGCGCTGTTTCGAGTACTCCACCAACATGGCCAGTGGCGATGACGCCATTATCAGCGTTACAATACCACTTCTATGTCTCCTTGAGAAAACACTTAGGGCGATGATCGAAGAGGAGGTGGCCCAGGAGGAGGAGGAGGAGGAAGAGGGAGAGGGGTAATTTTTAGCACTTTCAGGCCAGTCTCTTAGAAGTGACTCAGAGGGAGGTTTTTTGCAACAGCAGAGGCCAGGTACAAATGTGGCCAGCCAGGGCCCATTACTGGAGGACGAGGAGGAGGAGGTGGAGGAGGATGAAGCATGTTCACAGCGGGGTGGCACCCAACGCAGCTCGGGCCCATCACTGGTGCTTGGCTGGGGGGAAACGCAGGACGATGACGATATGCCTCCCACAGAGGACAGCTTGTCCTTACCTCTGGGCAGCCTGGTACACATGAGCGACTACATGCTGCAGTGCCTGCGCAACGACAGCAGAGTTGCCCACATTTTAACGTGTGCGGACTACTGGGTTGCCACCCTGCTGGATCCCCGGTACAAAGACAATGTGCCCACCTTACTTCCTGCACTGGAGCGTGATAGGAAGATGCGCGAGTACAATCGCACGTTGGTAGACGCGCTACTGAGAGCATTCCCAAATGTCACAGGGGAACAAGTGGAAGCCCAAGGCGAAGGCAGAGGAGGAGCAAGAGGTCGCCAAAGCAGCTGTGTCACGGCCAGCTCCTCTGAGGGCAGGGTTAGCATGGCAGAGATGTGGAAAAGTTTTGTCACCACGCCACAGCTAACTGCACCACCACCTGATACGGAACGTGTTAGCAGGAGGCAGCATTTCACTAACATGGTGGAACAGTACGTGTGCACACCCCTCCACGTACTGACTGATGGTTCGGCCCCATTCAACTTCTGGGTCTCCAAATTGTCCACGTGGCCAGAGCTAGCCTTTTATGCCTTGGAGGTGCTGGCCTGCCCGGCGGCGAACGTTTTGTCTGAACGTGTATTCCTCATGGCAGGGGGCGTCATTACAGACAAACGCAGCCGCCTGTCTACAGCCAATGTGGACAAGCTGACGTTCATAAAAATGAACCAGGCATGGATCTCACAGGACCTGTCCATCCCTTGTGCAGATTAGACATTTATAACTACCTCTACTTAACCATATATTCTTGTACTCCAGGGCACTTCCTCATTCAATCCTCTTTTTTTAATTTTACCATTATATTGCGTGGCAACCCAAAGTTGAATGAACCTCTCCTCTGTCTGGGTGTCGGGGCCTAAAAATATCTGACAATGGCCTGTTCCAGTGGTGGGTGACGTGAAGCCTGATTCTCTGCTATGGGACCTCTCTCCTCTGTCTGGGTGCCGGGGCCTAAAAATATCTGACAGTGGCCTGTTCCAGTGGTGGGTGACATGAAGCCTGATTCTCTGCTATGACATGAAGCCTGATTCTCTGCTATGGGACCTCTCTCCTCTGTCTGGGTGCCGGGGCCTAAAAATATCTGACAGTGGCCTGTTCCAGTGGTGGGTGACATGAAGCCTGATTCTCTACTATGACATGAAGCCTGATTCTCTGCTATGGGACCTCTCTCCTCTGTCTGGGTGCCGGGGCCTAAAAATATCTGACAATGGCCTGTTCCAGTGGTGGGTGACATGAAGCCTGATTGTCTGCTATGACATGAAGCCTGAATCTCTGCTATGGGACCTTTCTCCTCTGTCTGGGTGTCGGGGCCTAAAAATATCTGACAATGGCCTGTTCCAGTGGTGGGTGACATGAAGCCTGATTCTCTGCTATGACATGAAGCCTGATTCTCTGCTATGGGACCTCTCTCCTCTGTCTGGGTGCCGGGGCCTAAATATCTCACAGAGGCCTGTTCCAGTGGTGGGTGACATGAAGCCTGGTTCTCTGCTATGGGACCTCTCTCCAATTGATATTGGTCAATTTAATTATTTTATTTTATTCATTTCCCTATCCACATTTGTTTCCAGGGGATTTACCTACATTTTGCTGCCTTTTGCAGCCCTCTAGCCCTTTCCTGGGCTATTTTACTGCCTTTTTAGTGCCGAAAAGTTCGGGTCCCAATTGACTTCAATCGGGTTCGGGTTCGGGGCGAAGTTCGAGTCGAGTTCGGATCCCGAACCCGAACATTTTTGGGAAGTTCGGCCGAACCTCTCGAACCCGAACATCCAGGTGTTCGCTCAACTCTACTCTAGACTTATAAGACGATCATGTACATAAAAGTTTTTCTTCAGAAGATTTGCTGCTGATGGGCAATCCTTTTCATTCTGATTAGCCAGGTACTTTATACCATAATTGGCGCAACCTGGAGATGACGCTGCTCCAAACAAGTGTACTTTCATTCTGTATTCTGCTGGCTCTAAATATGTATCTCCGTCCTCACACCATAGAAGCCTCAGGAAGTCTCTATCTTCATTCTTCACATGAAACTGGTGGAACATCTTTTCAACGTCACACATGACTGCTACGGGATACTTTCTGAATCTACAGAGTACACCAGGCAGAGCGTTTGTAAGATCTGGTCCTTTCAGTAGATGATCATTCAATGCAACACCATTGTACTTTGCTGAGCAATCAAATACTACTCTAATCTTATCTGGTTTCTTTTAGTGGTAGACACCTTGATGTGGGATGTACCACACTTCTCTTTAGGTTTGTTATTAACTTTCTCTGCATGTTCTTCTTCGAGGATGCCTTCCATAAATTTCAAATTATCCTGCTTGAATTTGGGATCTCTTCACATATTTTTCAAACATTTCAATCTTGCTAGGGAAAGATTTCTGTTATTTGGCAGACGAGGTCGTTCTTTAAAAGTTAAGGGCATTTCAAGATGACCTTGTTGATTCTGCTGAATACTTTCTTCTAGAGTGTGTACAAACTTAGGATACACTCTTTTCTTTAGAACTTATATCTGCAAAGTCGGATTCAAGGATCTTGATTACTTTTGCTGGACTTACAGTTGGTAACTCTTGGACAGATATCCAATGACACAATCCTGTCACCTGTCTTGAGTTTGCGATCTGCTGTTTTCCTCCAACACCCCATCCTAGATCAGTTTGAACAGCATAGGGTTCACCCTTTCCTCCTGTGATTACCTTTCGTGGTACTAAGGCTTCGGGACAACTGTAGCCTATCAACAATCCAACACCAAACTCCTTCAGCGGGGACATTTCATGAGCTATGACAAATCGGTGCTCCCATTCATTGGCTGTTTCACAGGTAGGTATGCGATCTCGATCTAAAGGTATATCGTCTTTTGTATAAGCTGGAGGTAGATCCAATGTGCAGTTTGAATGAAATCCTCTAACTCTAAGTCCTTTGACCCTTTGACTGTTCACTAATGTGTCTCTTCCCGTCATTGTGGTGAGTTTGAGCGTCACAGGTTTTGTAGCCACTTGTAATTTCTTGCAGATTTCTTGATCAATGAAGGTGACATCACTCTGGGTATCCAGTAGCGCATAGGCGTATACCTTCTTGTTCCTCCTTTTAGGATTTAATATGCACACTGGTACAACCAATTATGTGCCATTGCTTTCTCCTTCACTGACTCTGCAAGAGAATACCTATACTTTCTTTCCTTCCTCAGTATCTTTAGGTATTGAGGATTTTTTCTTTCTTTGGATGTTCTTCATGTAGTGGTGTAGGATGGCATCCTTTGCAAACGCTGAAAAATTGAAAAACACAATTTGAAGAAATAAGTTCTACTAGTGTGATTTACCAGTGTGCCCCCCCCCCCAAAAACAAACAAACAACTGATTGAAGCAGGGGTGTTATATACCAATAATATACTTTCTATATGCCTATTGGCTAATTTTTGGGACCTGTAGTGGCCAACAGCTACATTTTTATCCTGTGACCGCCTAATGTACCTCCAGCCACAGAATCTAAAGTTCTGTGCTGTCAGGTGAATGCCTATTGCCTAATTTCTGGGGCCTGTACTGGCCGACAGTTAAATTTTTTTTTTATCTCTAGCCAGATAATCACACTCTTGTCTCACTCCTCTGCCTCTCATTATGGTGGCGTATGAACCGCATTCACCATAAGTACCTTCTAATGTCACAGGGTCATGTGACTGTGCCCTCTTACAACACTCTGTGCAGTGCCCCTAGTCATTCCCTGTACTGTGCCCTCTTATACTCTTTTATCCGCTCACGGTATGGCAGTGGTAGTGCAGAGGTGTTATCCGGTCAATGTATGGCGGTGGTATCCAATATCTGGATGGCCATAACTGTATCCCTTTCCCTGCCCACGCCATCCTTTTTTAGACCTGGCATGAGCGGGAAAAATATGCAGATTACGGTGCTAAGGACCTTTGCGCCACAATCTGTGTCAGAAATACGCCTAACAGACGTATTTCTATATAATAAATGATCACCTAATTGTATTATCATTTGGGGGTAGGGCTAATATCTTTATATTAAATAGATTCTAGTGTATTATGCTGTGCCCTGTATTTCCAAGTAGAAAATGATCCTTGGGAAACACAGTCCTCATCCCTGACCACCAGGACCAGTTAGCTCTCTGTCAGTACATGGCGGCCTCCCCTCTCCGCCACGCTGCTTCGATGTGTACTGGTGCTTATTCTGACACTAGGGCTCAGTTCACATCCTATTTTTGCCATCCATTTCATACATACCAAAAATGTATGCGTAAACAGATGCCTCAGACTGATGCCGTACAGTGGCGTCCGTTCACCATACAGTTCCATGGTAGAATTTTTTTTTTTACGTTAACGTATGCATTTTTTCAATGCTGCAGGATACAATAACGTGGAGTGCTGCACAATTGTATACATGAAACCGATAGGAAATAGTTTTTCTAGGCTCCAGCAGGGCACGTTTTAGAGTTTCCCTTTAAGACGCATAAAAATGGCCCCTGATTAAAATACATATCTTTTGTGGGAATTTTTGCCAATGATCCCCCTCTGGTACATCGCTGTCCATGTTGTGGGACTATTTGTGTACTACTAGTAAGTGTTTGCTGGCTGCAAATATGAGCTGAAGATTTTTCAGGTTCGCCTGCCATTAAAGTGAATAGAGCCCACTGCGATATTGCGGTTCGCGAACATTTGATCACGTTTGCAAACCATCCCGTCCGATGTTCGTCCATCACTTCTCCTAGCATTGCCGTGGCATCTAGGAATAGAATCATCCGGTTCAATTTTCTCACTTCGTTCTGAATTAGGTGAGTCCTTTTCTTCATCTTTTCCGGTAGAGATAGAGGGTAAATTCACACACACCTTTTTCCTAACACTGGACTAGGCCTCTCTTTGTTTTTATGAGCAGGGATGGAAGGATAATAACTTATTTCTTCACTACATGCTGGATATTTCCTTCCATTCTCCTGGGCATATGAAGGAAAGTAGGAGTCTTAGATATGAACCTATGACTACTCTGACTCATATCCTCCTCATGTACTCTGAGTCTGGATTCTATGATCTTAACTTCTTTCTGCCTTTCCAGACTTTTCAATTCAGCTTCCATTTGATGGTGCTGTGCCTCCATTTTAGCTTCCATTTCATGGTGCTGTGCCTCCATTTCAGTTTCTATCTGATGGCGTTGTGTATCCATTTCAGCTTCCATCTGATGGCGTTGTGCATCCTTTTCAGCTTGTTTTTCAGCCATCAGTTGACGCTGTGCCTCAATGGCAGCTTCCATCTCAATTTCTGCTCTTGACAGCACGTTCAGCGAATTCCTTTTTTTGGGCTGAAGTAATTGAGGACTCTGATATGTGGGTGGCACTTCTGCTAGCGAAGGAAGTCACACTTAAGATTGTGGTTCCCCCTAAGGATCTAGCATAGTCTCTCATAAAAAGCTTGTTTATTCTACTTCTTGCTTTAACTTCATCATAGTTTGCTGCAGATGATAGTTCTCTCATGAGCTTTACTAAATCTTTAGTGACCGCAATACATGTGTCCATGTTCCTTACAATATCCTGAGAAGGTGTCGTAAACGACTGCAGGTTGACATATGCTGCCATAAGCTCTGATTCAGATTCTTCTACTGTCTCTACAATATCACTCAAGTTCCTTTTTATATTTTCTTGCTTTAGCTTTCTGCGAATGTCTTTAATGTATGATTTCCACTTCTCATACATTCTGGCAAACTTTTTTCCTTTTAATGCTGCTTCTTGCTCTAAATTTTCCAGCATCTTTGGGGTCAGTTTTCTGGCACGTGATGAAAGTCTTAGTTCATCCGTTTGGGCTATATTTATTTGAGGCAAGACTAATGCTGCAAAAGAATCTTCTACCTCAGAAAGGTTTCCTTCCTCTAACAGTGGCATGGTAATACTAGGCTCAGACATTTTACTTTAAATGCTATAACAATCAATACAATTAACAAGAGTCCTTTCACTATAAATGCAATATTGAAAAATGCAGAAATAAATGACTTTCACTTTAAATGTAACTGTGATAAATGCAGGCAATAAAATTACTTTCACTTTAAATGCAATAGAGTCCATGTACTACAAACTGATCTTTTTTTTACTTTAAAGTCTTTATCTGAACACAAAAATGTCTATAATCAAAGACTATATGCAATGATAAGTAAGGGCTCTTTCACACTTGCGTTGTTCCGGCATAGAGTTCCATCGTCGGGGCTCTATGCCGGAAGAATCCTGATCAGGATTATCCCCATGCATTCTAAATGGAGAGAAATCCGTTCAGGATGCATCAGGATGTCTTCAGTTCCGGACCGGAATGTTTTTTGGCTGGAGAAAATACCGCAGCATGCTGCGCTTTTTGCTCCGGTCAAAAATCCTGAACACTTGCCGCAAGGCCGGATCCGGAATTAATGCCCATTGAAAGGCATTAATCCGGATCCAGCCTTAAGCTAAACGTCGTTTCGGCGCATTACCGGATCCGACGTTTAGCTTTTTCTGAATGGTTACCATGGCTGCCAGGACGCTAAAGTCCTGTTTGCCATGGTAAAGTGTAGTGGGGAGCGGGGGAGCAGTATACTTACCGTCCGTGCGGCTCCCGGGGCGCTTCAGAGTGACGTCAGGGTGCCCCACGCGCATGCATGACGTGATCGCATGGATCACGTCATCCATGCGCATGGGGCGCTCTGACGTCATTCTGGAGCGCCCGGGGAGCCGCACGGATGGTAAGTATACTGCTCCCCCGCTCCCCACTACTACTATGGCAACCAGGACTTTAATAGCGTCCTGGCTGCCATAGTAACACTGAACGCATTTTGAAGACGGATCAGTCTTCAAATGCTTTCAGTTCACTTGCAGTGTTACGGATCCGGCGGGCACCTCCGGCAAATGGAGTACACGACGGATCCGGACAACGCAAGTGTGAAAGAGGCCTAATAAAGAAAGCTCTGACCTTATTCTGAAGAGCAGGATACTGTGATCTGAAGGTTGCTGGAACAAATGTCTGTCTTAAAGGAGACATGTCTTTTCTTGATGTGATGCAATGCTCTGTGCAGACTTGTGATGCTCTGCGCTGAGTTGCAATGCTCTGTGCAGACTTGCGATGCTTTGTGATGACTTGCAATGTTCTGTGATGACTTGTGATGCGCTGGCTTGAAAACGCTGCTGCAGGCTTTGGGCCTAGTGGCAGGAAACTAGCTGGCTGCAGTACGTGGTCTCTCTGTGGATAGTGGTGTAGGCACTCTAGCTCTGGACTTTGGCCTCCCACCATGTGTCTTTCTCTCTCTAGGGATCACAGGAGGGTTGGCACTCTTTCTCTGACTATTTTGCCTTTGCCGTTCTGCCACTTTAAGAGTCGGCTGCAGTTTGACTAATCACAAAAGACATCTAGAAAATCACAAAAGACATCAAACCACCAAAAAGATTGAGGGGTCCTCCATCACATATTGAAAACACCTAACAATGATAAAAAGCGCACAACTTAAAAATTGGATCCAAAAAATCGGATCCAAAATTGGATCCAAGAAACCAGACCCCAACAAAAAAATCACAAAAGACAACAAACCACCAAAAAGATTGAGGGTTCCTCCATCAAATATTAAAAATACCTAACATTATCTCATAACGCACACAACTAAATACACCAATACCACCAAACTCAACAAGCACTATTCACAAATGTCCCTCACTAATGCCACCATTAGACACCACCCCCCGCCAACACACAAATTAAAGCACATAATCACTACCCAGATCACATCACACCAACTTCACCCCAAAGAAGAAATAACCCCAAAAAAGAATCACAACAACGCAACCCACCTCACATAACACTCCCTAGACATGGAATATGTCCCAAAAAAACAAAAAACACAATCAATCACAAAAAACGCACCAACAGCAGAAAAAAACGCAGCGGTACCGCAGTAATGACAAAAACTGCACAATTCTCACCAAAAATTTTAAAATTATAAAATCCCCAACTAGAGACTGGTACAGCAATACACCAACTGACATTAACCCTCCAAACAAAATAAAAAGAATAAATGAAGATAAATAACCGACATCATGAGATCCTCAAATCAAAACTGTGAAATCCAACTCAGGTAATACATCCAATGATACAGTAGGCGAGTATAAGAGACAACCCCAAAATCGGATCTCATCCGATTTAAAAAAAAAAACGGCTTAAAAAAATCGGATACAAAAATCGGATCCCAAAAAATCGGACATATCCAGATTTTCAATAAAACCATCGCACCTAAAAGTTCGGATTACAAAAATCAGATGCAGTCCAGGTCTTCGATAGATCCACAAACAGGGTATAAAAGGTAACACAACGGCAGTCAGCGGGCTACCACTGATGAAGAAGGCAGCCAAGACCTTCGAAACGCGTTTGGTGACTCCCCCACAAACCCGCTAAACACATTACCTTGGAAGCGCTTACACGTAATCGATTTTACCCGAATTTTTGGATCGAAAAGACCGTTCTGCGAATATTCATAAATCGAATACAGCAAAGACACGTGAGACGCCAGACAAGTGACATCACACCCACGTGGAATGCCAAAGACCGGGAACAGCCATCACAGAGCGCAGCAAGGACTCTCCAGCAGCCGGGACACTCGTACCTCACAAAGAAGGTAAACCACAGTCAGGGTGCAGCCAGATGCAGTACCCGACTGATATATTACCCCCACCTTTTTGTTATCCTTTTACTGTGACCAACAACAGTGTCTGGCCAGCAATCCCTAAACAGGGAAACATTGCATTTTTCCTCTGCAACATTTTATATATTTTATAGACATTTTCTATTGCAAACTGCTTACAATGGATACTCGCCCACCAGGGTGCCAATGAACTATTGAACTAATTGAAGGTGGAAATCACCATCAGACGACCACCGTATTGTTCCATTTTTTGCATCCACCATCTCTGCAATTTGCCATTGCGCACCCCCACCTCTGCAATTTGCAATCTTTTATTTTTATTTTCAATTTTTTACTTTTTCAATTTTTATCTCCACTTTTATTATTATTATCACTATTACCCCTTTAATCGATCCTCCCCTATATTATTGACATAGATTATAAATAAACACACATTTTTTCCACCCTACCTGTGTACATTGCTCTTTAAAGTGTTATCGCCAGATGTAGAGTGCCGGTTTCCATTATACTCTTCTATTGCATAACCTTCCTTTCTGATTGGGTGAATCAGTCTAAACCTAGAGCACCCATACATTGTACTGGTCAGGTGAGCCACCAGCAACCTATTTTTAGTTTGACTAATGCGTAAGTTCTATGGCCTTTATGGTAGATCCGCTGAGATGTCTTTGCTTGCTCACATAGGGAACAGTTGCTGCACTACAGTTGTAACGGATCACCTGGCACCCCGACTGAGTACCTCCGTTGACAGTTGCTCCTAGCGTTTTCCTGAGGGTTTCCAAGCACTCTGGCAGACACCACAATCACCGAACCGAAGAAGCCTATAAATCCTCTTCCAGCCTATGAATGCTGTAGGCAGTTGAATAGGAAACCATACGAATAGGTTTTCACTCCTAGCAGTCAAACTGGGACAGCATGCAATAAATCCTCCCCCAAGAATGAGACGACACTTCACCTTGAGGGTTAAAACAGGAACTCACTGTCCTGTGGCATACAGCCTCTTTTATTTACAATCCACAAACATAGTACTGCCCACAGGGGTTTGAAATACAACCAATCAATCCGTACAATAAACACAGACACTCCCACACAAAATCCTCCTCTCGGCCTGTGATATGATTACTGAACACAATGGCGAATATAATTATCACAGGCAGAGAAATACAGTTTTATAAAACATATCACAGGAACCCCAAAACATGCAATAACCCCATAACCAGTATATCCTCGGAACCGGGGGATCTGGGTGAACCACATATCCAAAATTCACCCAGATCCGTCCAGTAGTTTTCTAGATACAGTTTTATGCCAGTTACACCGAAAATATACAAGTTATACAGAAAATAGTCACTAATAAATGTGTCCCCTGTTTGGTAGTTTCAAACTACTGAATGATGTCTCTGTGCACCAAATACGGGCAAGATGGCACCGTGTTGAAAAGTCAGAACAGTGTCTGTGAGTTAAAATGGCCGCTATCTATTGTTCTCACCATGTGCTTCATCCATTGTTCTCACCATGGGAATAGTAAAATCCAAGCAAGTAAGGCAAATGATGCAATCCAGGGACAGAGGGCTCAGTCCCAAGTGCCTTAAGACCCAATAACTTAAGGGACCATAATCCCAGGGCAAGAGGCGGGCACGCAGCCCCCTCCAAAAGCTCATGGCAAACTCTGGCAAAAAGGTGAGTTTGCTACAACAGTATATGCTGGTGCTCCGCTTCTCTAATGCGCTCTTCACTGTGCAAGTTGAGGAGCGCTATCACTTCGCCCTCTGAGGGCAATAGTTCCACTGTGGCAAGCGCAGCACTATGAAGTGCCTTTTGCGCTGTGGCATTAGAAGAATTTTTATATCTCTGACTTTTAGTCTAACCAGACTGTCTATCTCTCTGTAATTTCTCTAGCACCGTTCTATGGAAACAGTAGGTTTAAAGAGCACACCAAATGCATGAAATAACTTCTTTATTAACTTAAACTTTTCTTTATATATAACACTGCCGCCTCCGCAGCAGATAGTCCATGTACAAAGCACATGTTGAAAAGATATTACAAAATGGCGGTATGCATAAGATCCTGGTTCAACTGTTCAATCTTGTCATTCAACATAAAATGGTGGATATACAGTTGCAAGAAAAAGTATGTGAACCCTTTGGAATGATATGGATTTCTGCACAAATTGGTCATAAAATGTGATCTGATTTTCATCTAAGTCACAACAATAGACAATCACAGTCTGCTTAAACTAATAACACACAAAGAATTAAATGTTACCATGTTTTTTTTTAACACACCATGTAAACATTCACAGTGCAGGTGGAAAAAGTATGTGAACCCCTAGACTAATGACATCTCGAAGAGCTAATTGGAGTGAGGTGTCAGCCAACTGGAGTCCAATCGATGAGATGAGATGAGATTGGAGGTGTTGGTTACAGCTGCCCTGCCCTATAAAAAACACACACCATTTCTGGGTTTGCTTTTCACAAGAAGCATTGCCTGATGTGAACGATGCATCGCACAAAAGAGCTCTCAGAAGACCTACGATTAAGAATTGTTGACTTGCATAAAGCTGGAAAGGGTTATAAAAGTATCTCCAAAAGCCTTTGCTGTTCATCAGTCCACGGTAAGACAAATTGTCTATAAATGGAGAAAGTTCAGCACTGCTGCTACTCTCCCTAGGAGTGGCCGTCCTGTAAAGATGACTGCAAGAGCACAGCGCAGACTGCTCAATGAGGTGAAGAAGAATCCTAGAGTGTCAGCTAAAGACTTACAAAAGTCTCTGGCATATGCTAACATCCCTGTTAGCGAATCTACGATACGTAAAACACTAAACAAGAATGGATTTCATGGGAGGATACCACAGAGGAAGCCACTGCTGTCCAAAAAAAACATTGCTGCACGTTTACAGTTTGCACAAGAGCACCTGGATGTTCCACAGCAGTACTGGCAAAATATTCTGTGGACAGATAAAACCAAAGTTGAGTTGTTTAGAAGAAACACACAACACTATGTGTGGAGAAAAAGAGGCACAGAACACCAACATCAAAACCTCATCCCAACTGTGAAGTATAGTGGTGGGGGCATCATGGTTATGGGCTGCTTTGCTGCGTCAGGGCCTGGACAGATTGCTATCATCGAAGGAAAAATGAACTCCCAAGTTTATCAAGAAATTTTGCAGGAGAACTTAAGGCCATCTGTCCCCCAGATGAAGCTCAATAGAAGATGGGTGTTGCAACAGGACAACGAAACAAAGCATAGAAGTAAATCAACAACAGAATGGCTTAAACAGAAGAAAATACGCCTTCTGGAGTGGCCCAGTCATAGTCCTGACCTCAACCCGATTGAGATGCTGTGGCATGACCTCAAGAAAGCGATTCACACCAGACATCTCAAGAATATTGCTGAACTGAAACAGTTCTGTAAAGAGGAATGGTCAAGAATTACTCCTGACCGTTGTGCACGTCTGATCTGCAACTACAGGAAACGTTTGGTTGAAGTTATTGCTGCCAAAGGAGGTTCAACCAGTTATTAAATCCAAGGGTTCACATAATTTTTACACCTGCACTGTGAATGTTTACATGGTGTGTTCAATAAAAACATGGTAACATTTAATTATTTGTGTGTTATTAGTTTAAGCAGACTGTGATTGTCTATTGTTGCGACTTAGATGAAGATCAGATCACATTTTATGACCAATTTGTGCAGAAATCCATATCATTCCAAAGGGTTCACATACTTTTTCTTGCAACTGTATTTCTCTCTTGAGTATCTGTACTCTCACTTTAACCTCTTCCGGACACATGACGTACCGGTACGGAATGTTGTCCCAGTACGTCATGTGTATTTCCGGTCACCGCCGCCCAGCAGGCGGTGATCGGAACAAGGTGCCTGCAAATCATTGAGCAGGCACCTTGGCTAAATGCGCGGGGGGGTCTCGTGACCCCCCGTGTCGGCAATCGCAGCGAACCGCAGGTCAATTCAGACCTGCGTTTTGCGGCTTTTCAATGTTGCGGCGGCAGCATCAGCGCTGCCTTCCTGTTATGAGCCTGTGAGATCCAGCCCCCTGGATCTCACGGGCAGGAAGCTGTATGAGTAATACTCACTGTATTACTCATGCAGCCAATGCATTCCAATACAGAAGTATTGGAATGCATTGTAAAGGATTAGACCCCCAAAAGTTGAAGTCTCAAAGTGGGACAAAAAATAAAGTGAAAAAAAAGTTGAAAAAATAAAGTTTTCCCCCCCAAAAATTTTAAGTTTCAAGTAAAAATAATCAAAAACGTAATTTTCCCCAAATAAAGTTAAAAAAAATTGGTAAGAAGTGGGGGAAACAAAAAGTTGACATATTAGGTATCTTCGCGTCTGTATCTACCGGCTCTATAAAAATATCACATGACCTAACCCCTAAGATGAACACTGTAAAAAATAAAAAATAAAAACTGTGCTAAATAAACAATTTTTTTGTCACTTTACATCACAAAAAGTACAACAGCAAGCGATCAAAAAGGCGCATGCCCACCAAAATAGTACCATCTAACCATCACCTCATCCCGCAATAAATGAGCCCCTACCTGAGACAATCGCCCAAAAATTTAAAAAACTATGGCTCAGAATATGGAGGCACTAAAACATCATCTTTTTTGTTTTAAAAAAGCTGTTATTGTGTAAAACTTGCATAAATAAAAAAAGTATACATGTTAGGTATCGCCGCGTCCGTATCGACCAGCTCTATAAAAATATCACATAACCTAACCCCTTAGATGAACACCGTAAAAAATAAAAAATAAAAACTGTGCTAAATTAAAAAAAAATTGTCACCTTACATCGCAAAAAGTACAACAGCAAGCGATCAAAAAGTCATATGCACCCCAAAATAGTGCCAATCAAACCGTTATCTTATACCGCAAAAAAATTAGACCCTACCTAAAATAATTGCCCAAAAACTGAAAAAACTATGGCTCTCAGACTATGGAAACACTAAAACATGATTTTTTTTGTTTCAAATTGCAGTCCTCAATGCACGGAACGGCCCACTTACAGCCGCGCAAATGAGCCTTAAGAGAAGCAATGGAAAAATTGTAATTTGGCCATTTTGACCTTTTTCTGTTACGCCATTCGCCGAATTGGAAAAATATTTTTATATTTGAATAGTACAGGCATTTTCTGTCGTGATGATACCCATGATGTTTGTTTTCTTGTTATTTAAGCATTTATTTTTTTATTGTACAGAAAGAGGGATGATTTAAACTTTTATTTTTCATTTTTGAACATTAAAAAAAATGTTTGTAATGACTTTTTTAAAATTAGTTTATTACTTTCAATTGCTCATTTCTTACGTTGGTCTGGCATCTGGGGGCCAAAATAAGAATTGCAGCATGAATGCTGTGGGTCTCTTCATTGAGCCCCAGCATATTCAAAGCAACTACCGATATCCCTAATGGCCGCAGGGGATGTCGGTAGGAAGCCTGGAAGTGTGAGCTTCCGGGTTTTTGACACTTTAGATGCCGTGATCTCACTTCAGCATCTAAAGCCTTTAGATACTGCAATTGGCATTATTGCCGGTCTCTAATTAACCTAAATTAATCTAATTAACCCCAAGTCTCTGCTGTTTGAAACCACAGAGACCTGCCGGCCATGTCACCCGCTGCACGTGCGAGCAGGAGCCATGTTTAGATATTGCTCATCCCTATAGCTCATATTGATCCTCCCTATAGATAAGCAATTCTTTTATGCCTTTATTCTCAAGCTGAGGTGAATAAGCTGTGTAATTTAACCGTTATTTGGGTGCCCACCTTGTTTAACCCTTTTGCTACCAGTGCCGTACATGTATGGCACTGGTAGCAAAAGGGTTAAACAAGGTGGGCACCCAAATAACGGTTAAATTACACAGCTTATTCACCTCAACTTGAGAATAAAGGCATAAAAGAATTGCTTATCTATAGGGATGATCGGACCCGTGATCCGGTTTGATGGGTTCGGCCAAACTTTAGTTCAAAGTTCGGTTTGAGTATCTGGACTTGACCCCAAGCCTCATAGAAGTCAATGTGACCCAAACTTTTATGCTGTAAAATGGCTGGAAACCATAACCATGCCCACAATCCCGCCCAAACCACGCCTAAAATACTGCCCATTCAAATCCCCTTTTAGATCCGATAAAGCGTCATTAATTCAATTGTTTAATGTTTCAAAATAAAATTATATTAAGCTTGTATTAACCTTATATCAACATCTTATTAAGCTATTATAAATATTGTCAATAGTTATTTGATCCGTCTAACTATCTATAGGACCTTCGATTATGTCACTAGGTCCTGTTCTAATTAATTATCTATCTAACCCAAATCTATTGTTCAATAGATAAATATTTTATCTATCTATCTATCTATCTATCTAACAATCTATCTATTACAAATCTATCTATCTATCTAATCTATCTATCCAGCATCTATCTATCTATTTTATCTAGGACCTTTGATGGGCCTCTTTCCCCGCCCATAACCACGCCCCACTACTCCCACATATCCTTCCAGTGCCCTTACCAAAACTGATGTCATCGCAGGTCTTAGGTACATTTCTATCTAGTCCAAATCTAACGTTAAATAGAAAAATATTTGGGGGGGGCGGAGCCGACTGAGCATGGTGGAGGACGCGTGTGACTGAGCTCCTCACCATAAGCCCGATCTTTTAGCCTAATTCAAAGCTACCCGTCGAGAACATGGGGAAAACTGGTAGAGAAAGAAGGGGGGAAGTGGAGAGTACCCCGAAGCTAAAAAGTTCGCAGAGTGATATGAATAAATACCTCAGTAAGAAGGTTTCGTCTTTGCCGGAGCGGGGGAAGGCAACGCGGAACACGCCATCAGTGGAGACGCGGGAAGAGGACTCAGAAGGTGAAAGCTCTGATGCCAGCTCTGAGATTCTAAGTGAGAGAGACACCCTGCCGATCACTAGAGCCTTTTTACAGCAGTCGCTAGCCCAGTCACTGGACAAAGCCCTGACACCAGTCCTAAAGGAGCTGTCTGACATTAAGACAGAGGTCCTACATATGGGACATAGAGTAGAGGCGCTGGAAGATTCACATTCTCTAATGACGCAGCACAGCGCAGGCATGCAAACACAACTTGCCTCGGTCTGTAAGCAGGTGAATAATGCCTTTTTATACCTGGAGGACCAGGAAAACAGAGGCCGTCGAAAGAACATTCGTCTGAGGGGTATACCTGAGTCAATCCCTGCGGAGGAAATAACACCCACAGTGCGCCATCTCTTTGAATTACTTATAGGCAAAGAACGTGCTGATGCAATCGTTATTGAAAAAGCACACAGGGCTTTGAGACCGAAACCGCCGGCCACGGAACCACCGAGAGATGTTGTCACAGCCAGACAGTTGAGAAGCTCTGACAGGAGCCTTTCAGATCCTCCTCCTTGAATTTCTTTGTTTTGGTTTAGTTTCTCATCTCGTTAGTCTATCTCAGCTGTCATGCTGTTGGACTGATTGCTGCCCTTTAAGTTCCTCCCCAGAATGCAGTAGTGTGCGGCTTATACAACTTCCTGGAGTGTGTGTGCATGCTGTTCCTTGTTCCCAGTCCACAGTCCCCAGTCGTCTGACCGAGAGATGTTGTCACAGCCAGACAGTTGAGAAGCTCTGACAGGAGCCTTTCAGATCCTCCTCCTTGAATTTCTTTGTTTTGGTTTAGTTTCTCATCTCGTTAGTCTATCTCAGCTGTCATGCTGTTGGACTGATTGCTGCCCTTTAAGTTCCTCCCCAGAATGCAGTAGTGTGCGGCTTATACAACTTCCTGGAGTGTGTGTGCATGCTGTTCCTTGTTCCCAGTCCACAGTCCCCAGTCGTCTGCAAGATAAGTTCTGTTTATGCATTTATAATTTTCTGTTTTCTGGATCCAGGTGACCCTGACTCCCTCCGTGTCTGTGTAGGGAGCCGGTGGTCGTGTCCCCTCACTATTGTAGGGTCTTCAGGTGTAAGATAGTCGAGGTACGTGGATATGCGCCCATCCACCTTTGGGGTGGTCGCATAGGCTGAGCAATAAGGGAGAGCGGCAGGTTTCTTGCAGGGGTCTCCCCTTTTGTTCCTTAGTTGTGTATCCAGTGAGTCATTGTTTATATTATTGTCTTGTTTCCTGTACACCATCCGTGACATTATAAGCCGCCAAAACCGTCTCAAGGATGAGGAAGATAAGTTACTGGTGTAGGCATTTGGGAGAAGAGGTGCTGGCCTGCATGGATGTGCCAAGGCAAGGTAACTAACCTGGTGGATCACAGTGGAGCCGCTCGTATCCCAGCACGTGGGGCGTCTGTTGCGATCGATTCACAGAAAAGGGCGCGCACTGTCGGTGTTTTAAACGAGCCGGCGTAGGAACGCTGGTCACGTGGGGTGGGTGGGTCTACGATCGTGATGCTTGCCGGAGGGCGGGGACGGCGAGAGGCACTGTGATCCACCAGGTTAGTTACCTTGCCTTGGCACATCCATGCAGGCCAGCACCTCTTCTCCCAAATGCCTACACCAGTAACTTATCTTCCTCATCCTGACCACATATTCAACCCTGTCCGCCACCCTTTGGGGCCCAAGCACAATTTGTTCATCCAATCTTTATCATTTATTCCCATCTCTCACCATACAACCCTTTGACCTATTGCTATGACCTCAGACACATAAATCTCCATACATACATATATACATCTTTATCCATAGTCACACTTAATCCTAATTTGATCTCCATCTCTCATATATGATAGGAGAAACAATCGTTTACATACTCACCCTATGAGCGCCTTCTCTTTTCTTTTTTGTCTACAACCACTCTAGGAGATTCAGGCAGTTTTCTGGGAGTAATAAAGAAACTAAAAGGAAAAAATCTTTTAAAAATGTTCCGTCTGTTACTATTGGCAGGGTTGAGGCGGTAATTGAAGGTTTTCCGTTTGCTTGTAGTTCCCGTTTTGTCCTGCCTGCTAGGGTGGCGCTAGAGAGCAAAAGCATTTTTTGTGAGATTTTTGTGGATAGTGGAGCAGCTGTCAATCTCATTGATAATCAATTTGCAATAACTCATGGTTTCCAGGTATGCACTTTGGGAAAGGATATTCCTGTTTTTGCTATTGATTCCGCTCCACTTTCTCAGAAATCATTAAAGGGCATAGTTTACAATATCCGTTTAATTGTGAGTGATGCTCATGTTGAGGATGTGTCATGTTTCGTCCTTAGCGGTTTGCCTACTCCTCTAGTGTTGGGGCTACCCTGGCTCACTAAACATAACCCCACCATTGATTGGCAAGCGAGGCAAATAAATGGTTGGAGTGACTTTTGCAGAGAGAATTGCCTCATGACATCTGTTTCTGAGGTTTCTACTAAGACTGTACCACCTTTCCTCTCTGAATTTTCGGATGTCTTCTCTGAGAGTGGAGTTCAGGATTTGCCCCCGCACAGGGAGTACGATTGCCCTATTAATATCATCCCAGGCGCCAAGCTGCCTAAATCTCGTTTATACAATCTTTCCCAACCTGAGAGGGTCGCTATGCGTGCTTATATCTGTTGCCGCTGGTTTTTTCTTTGTTAAGAAAAAAGATGGTTCTTTAAGACCTTGTCTGGATTTCAGGGAGCTGAACAGTATCACTATTCGTGACCCTTATCCGCTTCCTCTGATCCCGGACCTGTTTAACCAGGTTGTTGGGGCTAAAGTCTTTTCCAAATTAGACCTAAGAGGGGCATACAACCTGGTCAGGGTCAGAGAAGGAGACGAATGGAAGACGGCTTTCAATATCCCTGAGGGCCATTTTGAGAATTTGGTTATGCCTTTTGGTTTGATGAATGCCCCAGCCGTTTTTCAGCATTTCGTGAACAGCATTTTTTATCATTTAATGGGAAAATTTGTATTAGTGTATTTGGATGACATTTTGATTTTTTTCTCCTGATTTCAAGACTCATAAGGAACATTTACGTCAGGTCTTGCTCATCCTGCGGGAGAATAAATTATACGCGAAACTGGAAAAATGTGTGTTTGCGGTTCCAGAAATTCAATTTCTGGGGTTTCTTCTCTCCGCTTCTGGTTTTCGCATGGACCCCGAGAAGGTCCGCGCTGTGCTTGAGTGGGAACTTCCTGAGAATCAGAAGGCGCTGATGCGTTTTTTGGGCTTTGCCAATTATTACAGGAAATTTATTTTGAATTATTCCTCTGTTGTTAAACCACTCACTGATATGACCAGAAAGGGGGTAGATTTTTCTTCCTGGTCGGTAGAGGCGCGTAAGGCCTTTTCTAATATCAAGGAGAGTTTTGCTTCCGCTCCCATCCTGGTACAACCTGATATTTCATTACCCTTCATAGTTGAGGTTGATGCTTCTGAGGTAGGGGTGGGTGCGGTCTTGTCTCAGGGTTCCTCTCCTGCCAAATGGCAACCATGTGCCTTTTTCTCGAAGAAACTCTCCTCCGCAGAGAGAAATTATGATGTGGGAGATAGGGAATTGTTGGCCATCAAGTTGGCTTTTGAAGAATGGCGCCATTGGCTAGAGGGAGCCAGACACCCTATTACTGTGTTTACTGACCATAAAAATCTGGCCTACTTGGAGTCAGCCAAGCGTCTGAACCCGAGACAGGCCAGATGGTCTTTGTTCTTTTCAAGGTTTAATTTTGTTGTCCCGTTCCGCCCTGGGGTTAAGAATGTGAAGGCAGATGCCCTGTCACGTTGTTTTCCGGGAGGTGGGAATTTTGAAGACCCGGGTCCCATTTTGGCTGAAGGTGTGGTGGTCTCTGCTCTTTTTCCTGAATTGGAGGCAGAGGTGCAGGCACCCCAGTCAGAGGCTCCTGATCTTTGTCCTCCTGGGAGGTTGTTTGTGCCTCTCGCTTTGAGACACAAGATTTTTAAGGAACATCACGATACGGTCCTTGCTGGGCACCCGGGGGCAAGAGCCACACTGGATCTCATCGCTCGGAGATTCTGGTGGCCTGCGCTTCGTAAGTCGGTTGAGGGTTTTGTGGCAGCTTGCGAGACTTGCGCTCGTGCCAAAGTCCCTCATTCACGGCCATCAGGTCCTCTCCTTCCCTTACCCATTCCTTCCCGTCCTTGGACACATCTGTCCATGGACTTCATAACGGACTTGCCTCGTTCCTCGGGGAAGACTGTGATTCTGGTGGTGGTGGACCGTTTTAGCAAAATGGTGCATTTCATCCCTTTTCCTGGTTTGCCCAATGCTAAGACGCTGGCGCAGGCATTTATTGACCACATTGTCAAATTGCATGGTATTCCTTCAGACATAGTCTCTGATAGGGGCACGCAGTTTGTTTCCAGATTCTGGAAGGCTTTCTGTTCTCGCTTGGGGGTTCGGTTGTCATTCTCTTCTGCTTTCCACCCGCAGTCGAATGGCCAGACAGAGCGCGTCAATCAGAATCTGGAGACATATCTGCGATGTTTTGTGGCGGAGAATCAGGAGGATTGGTGTTCTTTTTTGTCCCTTGCTGAGTTTGCTTTAAATAACCGTCGTCAGGAGTCCTCTGATAAGTCACCATTTTTTGGTGCATATGGGTTTCATCCGCAGTTTGGGACTTTCTCGGGAGAGGGGTCTTCTGGTTTACCTGATGAGGAAAGATTCTCCTCGTCTTTGTCATCTATTTGGCAAAAGATTCAGGATAATCTAAAGAGCATGAGTGAGAGATATAAGCGTGTGGCAGATAAGAGACGTGTGCCTGGTCCGGACCTGAATGTTGGTGATCTGGTGTGGTTGTCTACCAAGAATATCAGATTGAAGGTTCCCTCCTGGAAGTTGGGTCCTAGGTTTATTGGGCCTTACAAGATCCTGTCTGTCATCAATCCTGTTGCCTACCGTCTTGATCTTCCTCAGACTTGGAAGATCCATAATGTTTTTCATAAGTCCTTATTGAAACCTTATGTTCAACCTATTGTGCCCTCGCCTTTGCCTCCTCCTCCGATTGTGGTTGATGGAAATCTTGAATTTCAGGTCTCTAGGATTGTGGATTCTCGTCTTGTCCGCGGTTCCCTCCAGTACCTCCTTCATTGGGAGGGTTATGGTCCTGAGGAGAGGATGTGGGTCCCAGTGACAGACATTAAGGCCTCTCGTCTCATCAGGGCTTTCCATAGGTCCCATCCTGAGAAGGTGGGCTCTGAGTGTCCGGAGTCCACTCGTAGAGGGAGGGGTACTGTCACAGCCAGACAGTTGAGAAGCTCTGACAGGAGCCTTTCAGATCCTCCTCCTTGAATTTCTTTGTTTTGGTTTAGTTTCTCATCTCGTTAGTCTATCTCAGCTGTCATGCTGTTGGACTGATTGCTGCCCTTTAAGTTCCTCCCCAGAATGCAGTAGTGTGCGGCTTCTACAACTTCCTGGAGTGTGTGTGCATGCTGTTCCTTGTTCCCAGTCCACAGTCCCCAGTCGTCTGCAAGATAATTTCTGTTTATGTATTTATGATTTTCTGTTTTCTGGATCCAGGTGACCCTGACTCCCTCCGTGTCTGTGTAGGGAGCCGGTGGTCGTGTCCCCTCACTATTGTAGGGTCTTCAGGTGTAAGATAGTCGAGGTACGTGGATATGCGCCCATCCACCTTTGGGGTGGTCGCATAGGCTGAGCAATAAGGGAGAGCGGCAGGTCTCTTGCAGGGGTCTCCCCCTTTTGTTCCTTAGTTGTGGATCCAGTGAGTCATTGTTTATATTATTGTCTTGTTTCCTGTACACCATCCGTGACAAATGTGGTATGTGCTCTCCTGAATTATTTAGACACGGCAGCTCTGCTTAAAGCTGCTAGGGAAGTGGGAGACCTTCTTCTGGAAGAACACAAGATTCTACTGTTCCAGGACTTAGCGGCTAGTACGCTAGCCAAAAGGAGAGCCTTCCGTCCACTGACGAATGCTTTGAGAGAAAAGAAGTTTCCGGTGAAATGGCTCTTCCCTTTTGGATTAACAACCAATATTAATGGTCGTCAACTTACGGTGCGAGCGCCAGAAGACTTACCTAAGATATGGGAAGCATTACAGATGGAGCCGCTGGAAATCCCATCATGGCTGCCGACAGCGTTCCCGCCAGATCTTCCTCAGCTCCCGCCGAATCTGAATTGGCAATCGTCTGGTAAAAGTCGCTCGCCAAAGAAGAGGATCACCTGAAGTGCAGGACTTTCATAATATAAGAGAAGTCTATTCCTCTATTAATCCTCTTTAGTTCTTATTACTGTATATGTTGATATATATAGTGAGCCACTTTACAGACCTGCGTTCAATGTTGTAGTTGTAGAGCTACCTTACTCAGTTAGGGGTTTAACAATAACATGATTATGTACGTTTAACCCTTCTGTTCTTCTGCAGTTTAATATTGTAATTAAGGGGTTTTATTCGTAAGCCTGAGAGGCCGGGAGGATGGTGATGAGTCATGTGGTTTACTCACACATTACCCCCCCCCCCTCCCCGCTGGCCTTGATTTTTGTCCAGCGTGTGAGTTACAGCGTCTAAGGACGCCATTGGGCCCTCTAGCCCACTTGTTATGTTCATAGTTATATATGATTGTTGTTATTCATGTCCTGACTTGCTTGACATACATAATGCAGACAACCTAGAGAAAAGTATGTTTGAATATGGCTGAAATGAAGGTCTACTCCCTTAACGTTAATGGCGCTAATATACCTCAAAAGAGGAGTCAGTTATATCACACTTTAAAGAAGGAGCATGTTGACATTGCCTTTATACAGGAGACTCATTTTAGGCATATGCATATTCCTAATATGATTAGCAGACTATTCCCCATGTGGCTTCATGCGTCCCACTCATCAGCCTCGAGAGGCGTTTCAATTGGTATAGGGAAAAATATCCCGTTTCAAATGTCAGCAAAAATTGCGGACCCAGAAGGCAGATACCTCTTGGTTAAAGGTAAAATCCTTAATTCAACCGTAACTATGGCGAACCTATACGCCCCTAACTGTAACCAGATTAGATGGATTTTGCGGACGCTTGAGATCCTGAAACCCTTTGTGGAAGGATTGTTGATTATAGGAGGAGATCTGAACATGATTTGACCCTATGAAGGATACCACGACTAAGTCCAGGAACTTGTCAGCTAAGCAGCTCTGCAGGCTTCACCTTACATTATCAGATTTAGGGGTGTCAGATGTCTGGAGGATTTTGCATCCAGAAGATAGAGATTATACATTCCATTCCAGAGTACATGATTCGTACCAGAGACTGGACTATATATTCTTATCTAACCAAGCGCTTCCATTAGTCACAGAAGCTAAGATAGAGAGTGCGGTCATTTCTGATCATGCTCCAATTAGTGTAGGGATGAAGCTTGCGGACTGCCACATAGAACCTGGACTTGGCGATTAAACACCACACTAATAGAGGATGCACTACATGCACAGGTAATCTCGCAGAAGTTGAACGACTACTTTTTGAATAATGGCTCAGGTCAGGTGTCAAACTCCATCTTATGGGAGGCTCATAAAGAGGTAATTAGGGGTGAGCTTATTAGTTTGGGCACCAGGTTAAAGAGGAATAGGTTAAAGGAGTTGAACTCTCTGTTGCTGCAGATATCAACGCTTGAAAGCTTGCATAAGAAGTCGCAGACTGAGGAGGTGTATAATTCCCTTGATCACCTACGTAAACAGGTGAAAGATATCCTCAATGTTAGATCTGCCAAAATACTCCAAAACCTACGTTTTAAACATTACCTTCACGGTAATAAGAGCACCAAGTTGATGTCAGCTCTCCTTAAACAGCAAAGGGATAGGTCCTTTATACAAGCGATAAAAGCCTCAGAGGGGAATAAACTTACAAACACACCCGCTATCGCCAGAGAATTTTGTAAGTTCTATGAATCCTTATATAACTTAAAAGATAAAAACTCAGGTCAAGATATGACTTTACAAATTAAGGAATTTCTAAGCTCAATTAAGATCCCTTCTATCTCAGAAGCGAACAGTTTGGAGTTACTTAAACCCTTTACAGCAGAGGAGGTGACGAAAGTTCTAGACACGATACCATCGGGGAAGAGTCCTGGCCCAGATGGGTTCCCTATCGCGTATTATAAAAAGTTTAGAGATATACTTATTCCCCAATTTGTCTGTTTATGCAATTCTCTGTTAGGAGGTGGGACCCTACCCCCACAAGCTCAGGCAGCGCACATCACAGTGATCCATAAGGAGGGAAAGGATCAAGAGGCCTGTGGTAGTTATAGACCAATCTCCCTGCTTAACACTGACTTAAAGTGGTGGGCTAAATTGCTGAGTGTTAGAATTTCCAAGCTTCTGCCTGGGCTTGTGGGGGAGGAGCAAGTGGGATTTGTCCCAGAAAGAGAAGGGAGGCATAATGTTAGTAGGGTAGTCCACGCTGTATGTTATGCTAAAAAGAATAAGACCCCATTGGTACTACTAGGTACCGACGCGGAGAAGGCGTTCAACAGAGTCAGTTGGCTTTACATGCGTAGTGCTTTAGAAGCATTCGGTTTTCCTGAACAGTTTATTAGTGCTATATTTTCTTTGTACTCTTCACCATCAGCATGTGTCATGGTTAATGGGACTCTGTCGGACACCTTCCCAATACGTAATGGCACACGCCAGGGGTGCCCGCTTTCCCCCACTCTCTTTGTACTTACCTTAGAGACCTTGCTATTAAAATTTAGACAAAACCCGGAGATTAAAGGATTGCATTTGGGTGCATTCACCCATAAAATGGCGGCGTTTGCCGATGATTTGCTTCTTATGCTAACTAATCCAGTTGAAGCCATGGCAGAGGTTATGGTTACCTTCCAAAAGTTTGGGGATTTGTCCAACTTCAAGATCAATATGGACAAATCAGAAGCTTTAGGGATCTCCCTTTCACAGACACAGAAATCTAAACTTAGAGATGTGACTCCCTTTAAATGGCCCTCTACTTCTATTAAGTACTTGGGTATAAATATACCTAGTGATCCTAAATTGTTGTTTAGTCTAAACTTCCCTCCTCTGCTGAAAAAGATTGAAAACTTCCTAACAAAAAGCTCTTTACCATTCCTTTCCTGGCTAGGAAGGAAAAAAATGTGATCACGGCCTATATCCTCCCTCAACTGTTGTATACCCTTAGATCTCTCCCATTATATTTGCCGGCTAATTACATATCTAAAATTAGAATGCTGATTGGGAGATATATTTGGGCGAACAAAAAAGCTAGACTCCCCTTTGAGCTGCTTACTAGGAGACGAAAACAAGGTGGGATCTCACTCCCTGATGTTGAACAATATATACAAGCCATTCACTTAGAGAGATGGATTGCTCTGACTAAGCCTACACCCCCACCCATACACGTAGAGATGGAACTTGCCTTATTGGGAAATAAGGCAGACTACATGCTGTGGTTCCCTTTCAAAAAGCCAGATAAAGACAATCTGCTTAGTATTATCACAAAGAGTACTGTCCTTGCTTGCAACAAGACAGGGGCGCTTAATATGGGAAGGGGGGAGCTGTCACCTTTGATGCCACTCAGAATGTTACCCCAAATACTAAACACAACACGCGTTGAAGCTAGTCCCATCTGGAAGTCCTTACCTGGAGTAATAATAGGAGACCTTGCGAAATTACCCAGCCAGTCAGAATTTTATGCCTCCCTTAGTAGCGGAAAGAATGCAAAATGGGATTTTCTGCAGGAAAGAGATTTTGAAATCACATGTGCTAAGTTCAAAAAGTCCAGACTTGTTCCACTAGCAGACCCTACGTGGTTAGAAACATATATATTGCTCCCCAAAACACCCCCGAAATGCATATCACTCATATACACGCAATTGTTGAGAGATAAGAATAACAGTCTACCATCATATATTGGAGCCTGGGAGAAAGAACTGAATTGGGTATTAGATGACAGTGACAGAAGATTTGTTCTAACTCATTCACATGGATTCTCAAAATGCATTTTGATCCAGGAAAATTCCCTGAAGATATTCACTAGATGGTATAGGACTCCTGAATGGCTATTCCAGAAGGGGTTAGGGGTAGATAACCTTTGCTGGAGGTGTGAAGAGGGTAGGGGATCTCTTTCTCATATTTGGTGGTTCTGTCCGAGTCTGAAGGGGTTCTGGAAGGATATTGAAAAACTGATTAACCAGATTTGCTCAACAAATTTGAAGCTTACACCGGAGTTAGTTCTATTGTGGCTACCCTCGGGCGTCTTCAGACCGGGCAGAATGAACCTACCCACGCATATGATAGCGGCTGCTAAACTATTGATCCCTATAAAATGGAAGGATAAAGACCCACCGTCAATTAAAATGTGGCATGATAAAATGGACGACATATGTAGGATGGAGGAGTTAGTGGGATGGTCATGTCACATCAGGGACAAATACCCGCAAGTCTGGGGACCATGGATTAAATATACCAAAGAGAAGAGGCTTGAAGGGGACCAGATAGTGTTAACACCAAAAGTAGGAACGGTACCTTAGCAAGTCTAAATGAGTTACTATAGAGTGAGATGAGCCATTAGATCTGCACTAAATGTAGCGCAATATAACTGAGAATTGGAGTGACCCCTCTAGCCTAGCCTTTGATCTAGGATTTGATGATGCTTTTTTTATATAAAAAAGAGTCAAGTATGCAGGATATATTTATTTATTTTAAGTAATTTTTTCAGTTTTTTGTTGTAATATTTCTTTGTTCACTCAGCAAATGTAAGCATACATGGAGGAAGGAATGGAACTGCTTGAGTTGACTGTACTAGTTCACCTACTTGTGTTGTCAGGGTTATGCCCTAAGAGTACAGACTTTTCAGATTACTATTGTGAATTGGTGCAGTTGGTTATATGCATTAATGTATATGTACTGATTGATGTTCCGCTCTTCCATTATGTACATTATGATTGTTATTTGTCAATAAAAACAGATTTGACTAAATAGAAAAATATTTTATCTATCTGTCTGTCACTCACATCTATCAATTTATCCATCTATCTAAAGGGATCTATCTATTTTATCTAGGACCTTTGATGATGTCACCAAACGCCCCATTTTCCACCCATAACCCCAGCCCACTGCTTTACCTTCAGGCCATGGGATCGCAGTCGCTCGAGTACCTGCACAAATTAACAGGTTATGGGTAGCTTATTTCATTTGGTTTAAAACTTAACATTTAATTTATGTCAATCATAAAAAGATAGGCCCTTAAATATAGACACTCAAGGAAAGAATGTATCTGTAACCACTGGTTACACTAGTCTCCTGAAAAAATGGACGGAGACGGGAAGGAACCATAAACAGGGATAGCGTAAGGAATAGATAGGGTGAAGGGTACGTAAGTACCAAGACAGAGGGACACACTGCTGGGACTATACCCTAGATGTCCCTAATCTGTCTAAGTCACACCACTATCTAATGCAAAATACCTGCATTCGCCCTCCCTAATGATGGACTGCCCAGCTTGGCCCGATAGACAGAATAGATGGTCCTGTGATGAAATGAATTGCTCTATCGGGTATGGGCACAAATGTTGGCAAAGGGGACGTAGTGATTAGAGTCCAGGTAGAGTGGCAATACCGTTGTAAGGGGTCGCAAAACCTGGTCAATATCAACCACATACAGATGTTATAATCAGAAAAGATACAGTGTCCCGACGCGTTTCCTCAGTGATGTCTGATTCATCAGGGGACAAAATTATATATAAGAGGCTCCCTGATGTAAGGATACCTCTTCCAACCAAAACACGTGACACAGGATGGTATCTAGTTCATAGTCTTGAGTCCTGTGTAGACCCTGACTATATATCAACCACCATCCGGTTATATATCACAATCCGGATAGTGAGTCAAGAGCGATCCTGTGTCACTTAATCACAGCGGTTATAAGGATACATAGACTGCTGTGACTTAAATCCAAGTATAGTGAATACACCAAGTATAAGGTTACATATAGATCACAATGGGTCAAAGTGTCAATTTCGTTTGCAGTGTAACAGATCCATGCTAGTTGTAGCCCCCAGCATAAGTTGGCGATCTGTACAGTGCTAAATGCGTAACCATACTGAATCACTGTGATAAGTAAGTATGTCAGCGTGGTACACTTATCTGTCCAGTTCTAAATGACAACCGTTCCCAGATATCGCTAGGTGGAAGGTGCTCCTTGGCGTCCCGCGTGTAGCAGTGGCAATGAAGCCGCGTTCGCGGGTTGTTTAAAAAGGCCAGGTAGCTCCGCCCCTACTCTACGCCCCCTCAACGTCATGTGGTGCCGTCATCATGTGATGTCTCAGCTGTTCGGCTTCAACTCACATGACCGCACCTCTTCCTATGATGCGGTGTATAGAGGCGTGTGCTGTCGCCAGGCAACCATCCGGCTAACCAGCTTCCTTGATGAAGCCGAGATCCAAACGAAACAGGTAACCCAGCAACCGGCCGTCTGACTAGTAACTGATCCTATGACGAGCACTCTATCTTGCGCATGTGTGAGGCGGGTATGTTATGGTGCAAAGATCGGGTCAAAGGGCAAGTTTGCCCTAACCTTTGCTACCACCTAAATACAATATAGTTTCCACCTGTATGCCTAGTTTGCAGTTCACATAGTGGAGTCTTGAAGTTTCTAAGGTAGTTCCTCAAAACTAATAACGTTGCCAGCAGTGGCTGTCGCACCCCTTTAAAAGAAAAGGGGCTCATCCTCCGTAGATGACCAAACCAAGTTTAAAATGAAGGAAGCTTATTTTATCCTACAATGCATATATGTTGTTAGTATTGTGTGGGCACAAGAGGTAGAAGATATGGTCGGGTAGCATGTCCCAGTTGTCAGAGAGAGACACTATGGATCTATATAGCAACTGAACGACAATTGTTCGTTCAGACCCGTAGGCACCACTGTTTTAAGATGGAAGATCCACCATGTCTCTCTCTGCAAAATCCTCCGATCCCAATCTCCCCCCCTAGGTTGTCTTGCAATGGTCTCAATTCCCATAAATTTCAGAAATGACACATCACCTCCGTGCATCATGTTGACATGTTTTGCCAGGGACGTGTCTCTGTCATTCCTCACGTCACCAAGATGTTCACCCACCCTTCGTCGCAGTTCGTGGGTGGTCTTCCCTATATATTCAAGGCCGCATCTACAGTTCGCTCTATAGATTACTCCTTGAGTGCGGCAATTAATGAAATGTTTAATTTGGTAGGTTTTACCAGTGACGTTAGCACGGAATGACCGTCCCTGTGTAACATATCGACATGCCACACAGCCACTACAGTGAAAGCAACCGATCGGGCGCTGAAGCCATGTCCCTTTAAGATCACGTGCCTCACTGTAGTGGCTGTGCACTAGGCGGTCCTTGAGGCTAAGGCCTCTACGATATGTGACCTGTACCCTCTCAGGAAGCACCTTTTTGATGTCCGGATCGATTAAGAGGACCTCCCAGTGATTCCTCAATATCTGTTTGACTTCATTTGAGGCATCATCAAACGTGCCTATAAGGCGTATATATCCGTCCCCAGTTTTTTTCGGTTTCGGGTAGAGGAGATCCTCTCGCTTACTTTCACATGCTCTCTTAAAGGCCAGTTTAAGCACTTTGTCAGGGTAACCCCTCTCCCGAAAACGACTTCTCAAGTCATTTGCCTGTTCTTTAAAGGCTTCCCAGGTGGAACAGTTCCTCCTGATGCGCAGGTACTGTCCCACCGGTATTCCCTTCTTCAGGGGAAAGGGATGATGGCTACTCCAATGTAGGAGTGAGTTAGTGGAGGTGGGTTTCCTAAAAGTGCTTGTTTGTAGCGCGTCTTCCTTGTCTCTTGAGATCAGTATATCAAGAAAGGGTAGGGTGTCCTTTTCAATGACTGAAGTAAATCTCATGTTGATGTCATTCACGTTTAGATTTTTAACGAAATCACAGAAATCTTGCTCTCCCCCTTTCCAGACAACAAAGACATCGTCGATAAACCTTGCCCAAGTAACGATGCATGGGGTGTGTATGTTGGGAGTGTCACCGAAGACCAATGTCCTCTCCCACCAGCCCAGGAACAAATTAGCGTACGACGGGGCACATGAACTCCCCATCGCGGTGCCCCTGAGCTGGTGGTAGAGGACCCCGTCAAACAGGAAATAATTCCTTGTCAGGACAAAGTTTAACAGTCGCAGGACAAAGCCATTGTGTGGGTAGAACTGTTGTCCCCTAGTGAGGAGAAATGATTGCACTGCCCTCATACCTAGTTCATGGGGTATTGAGGAATAGAGGGCCTCAACGTCAATTGAGGCTAGTGATGTATCCGCCTCTAGACTGATTCCCTCTAAACGACCAAGAAGGTCCCTCGTATCCCTCAGGTATGAGGGCAGTGCTTTCACAAAAGGCGCCAGGATGTGATCCAAATAGATCCCTAAATTTTGGGTCAGGCTATTTACGCCTGACACGATTGGGCGCCCTTTAACCGGGGTACCCCCCTTATGAACTTTAGGCAAGCTGTAAAATGTGGCTACCGTGGGGTGTTTCTTATAGAGAAAATCAAGTTCATCCCCAGATATCAAATTATCAGTCTTTGTCTGTCGCAATATACCAATTAGATCTTTCTGATAGACGGCTGTAGGATCACCACCAAGTCTCTCATATGTCTCCTTGTCATCAAGTAGGGTCTTACACATCTTTCTGTAGTCATTAGTATCCATCAGGACAATATTGCCCCCCTTATCTGAGGGTTTGATTGTGAGATTCTTCTTCTTCTCAAGATCTAGCAATGCTTTATATTCACTGATGCTACAATTAAAGCCCCCCTGCAAAGAGGTAAGACTAGATAGATCTCGACAAACTTGGTTAACGAACACGTCTATGCATGTGGGATCCCCCAGGGGAGGCATCTTAATGCTCTTGTTTTTGAGCCCAGTGAAGGGACCCTTACCCTCGTGGGGGGTACTATCGCTCAAACTGAACAAGAGGCGGACATCTTGAAGGATATCAGGTGAGATACCCATCTCTTTGCTCTCCCGCTTTGCGATGAGCGCAAAGTGTTTCCGCCATCTAAGTTTACGAGCAAAGAGATGGATATCTCTAACCCAATTAAAGAGGTTGAAATTAGGGGTAGGAACAAATGAAAGGCCTTTACAGAGTATGTTCATTTCTGAACCCTGAAGTAACTGGTCAGAGAGGTTAATTATTTGGTTGTGTTGCCTAACGGCCTGTTGGTCTGGGGTGGTGATTTTTGAGACCCTCGATTGCGCAGGGGGTATGGTGTATCTAAAAAATCAGACCCACCTTGATCTTGCCTACCTCTCTGATTATTCCTCTCCCCTCTACCTCTAAAGTTCGAGTACCTGCCCTAGCCGATTCAGGTGTTCTTGAAAAGTAGCAGAGTATACGATGATATCGTCCAGGTATATCAGAGTGGCTTCAAAATTCAGGTCTCCCAGGCATCTCTCCATCAGCCGCTGGAAGGTCCCTGGAGCATAAGTCAGCCCAAATGGCATCCTGTTTAATTCGAATAGTCCCATGGGGAGTATGAACACCGTGTTTGCCTTGTCTTTCTTGGCCACTGGTACTTGCCAGTACCCGCTCGCCAGGTCCAAGGTAGAGAAGTGTTTGGCTCGTTCTAGAGCCGTCAGAGACTTCTCAATACGTGGCAGAGGATATGAGTCTCGCGCGGTGCATGCATTCAACTGCCGGTAATCCACACAAAACCGAATAGTGCCATCCTTCTTCTTAACGAGCACCAATGGGGCCACCCAAGGGCTCTGGCTACCCCGCACCACTCCGGAATCTATCATCTGTTTCAACAGCGTTTTCACTTCCTGGTACAATTTGGGCGGAATCTGCCGATATCTCTCCCGAATTGGTGGGTATCTCATGTGTGATAGCATCCGTGCAGCCAAAGTCATCGGCGTGACAGGCGAATGCAGCGTGATTCTCCCACAGCATGTTTTCAACTGCTTGCCGTTGGTCTGAACTGAGAGCCTTCACATCTATTTATATTTGATCCAAGATGGCTCTCCCATTCCATTCTGGGGTCGGCACCTCTTCTACGCTGGCATTAACTGCCAGGGTCCAAACGGCATCACCTACCGGAGCTAGAGTCACTTCTCTCCAACTCAGTACTTCTCCCCGATGTAGGTACACAGGAGCCAGTTCCACTCCTGGTGTCAAGGAAACTTCTAGATGTCCCATATTAACAGCTCTTATGGGTACTCATCCATTCTGGACCACTCCCAATGTTTGGGCCACCAGGACATCCTGACCCAACTCTCCTAGGGCAGTCGGTTCGATGAACACCTCCATACCTTCAAGATTGCGGAAGGTTCCCACGGGTAACGTCAACACAGTCTCGCGTCCAGGGGGGGAAGGTGAGTGTAACGGATCGCCTGGCACCCCGACTGAGTACCTCCGTTTACGGATGCGCCTAGCGTTTTCCTGAGGGTTCCAAGCACTCTGGCAGACACCACAATCACCGAACCGAAGAAGCCTATGAATCCTCTTCAAGCATATGAATGCTGTAGGCAGTTGAATAGGAACCATACGAATAGGTTTTCACTCCTAGCAGTCAAACTGGGACAGCATACAATAAATCCTCCCCCAAGAATTAGACGACACTTCACCTTGAGGTTTGAAACAGGAACTAACTTTATTTAGACACAGCACACTACTTTAAACTCAACAGCCTCATTTACATACAATAGGCACCTAGAGGATTCTGGTACAAGGAAGGGTGGGGGCCAGACAACAGCACGAGCTGATGGGAGATTGAAAGGGACAGAACAGCTGGTTTAAACTGGTGTCCCTGCGACAACACATTGCTGGAGAAACAATGGGACAGGAAAAGGGGGAGGAGAAGAGGCACAGAACAACAATGCTTGTAACATCGCAAACTTTACAGCCAGGGCAAGATATATACAGTCCGCAACACACAGCAATACAAAATACCACATGCCCAAATTGCATTCCACGTACAAATTCACCAGGGGCCATAGTCAGCAGGTAGGAGGCGGGCAGCCAGGCCTCTCCAATGCCCAGTGGCAAGGCGGGTTCCGCCACAGTGAGGATAGCCTTTCCTGGCGCTCGGATCGTTCCCACAGACTGGTGTGCTGGGACACTTTTCCGATGAAACGCTTTCTGAGTAGGTTTGTGTGGAGTGGCTTGCTTCCAATAGCCCGGCCCCCGTTTGGTGAACATTATCTGATCCAATTCTCACAGAATATTCATGCCCATTATCACAGGCACATCTTCTTTGAACGTCTCAGAGACCAACAGGATACCTTTCCGTCCCACTTCTTGCCCACATAGCCGTACATTCATCCACACGACTCCTGTGAAAGGGATTTGTTGTTGATTGGCCGCTGTAACCCGGACCAGCGTCTCTCGCTCTGGCTTGGCCAGCGCTTGGAAGTAACGGTAGAAGAGTGACTCAGGCATAGTCGTTACTTGTGACCCGGTATCCACTAAGCAGTCGACCGGAATGCCTTCAAATTCAGCTCGAATGGTGGGACACCCTGCGACCAGGTGTTCGGAGCCATAATGGGTATCTTGGTTCTCCACCTCCCCCGCAGTACGCCCCACTAAAGCGGGGGCAGGAAGTTTAACGGTGGCTCTGGGCATCCAGCCACATCACTCCGACACTCTGTGGCATAATGTCCATAATTTCCACACCGCCAACACTGTGCCCCTTGACGGCCTTCTCCTTGTCTGCGTATGGGGGGTGCCCTTAGGACTTGATTGACGGGCCTCCTTGGAGGATATTGAGGAGCTTGGTGAGAAGGTAAATTAGGATGAGGATATTCTGGTATAGGAACCCATGGGGGCGCCTGATAAATTTGTTGTCGGGCCGGGTAGGCAGTTTCAGGGGTATAGAGCGACTCCATCCGTTTTTCCAGGTGTGTCAACTTTTCGTGCATAGCACTCAGAGAGCTCTGTAAGTCTTGTACCACTCTGACTAGGACCTCTTCGCTCTTTGAAACCCCGAGGGAGGTGACGGTCTGGGTCCGTATCACTCCGGACACATAACTTTCTTCTTTGCTCCGTGACGCTGCCTCTGATAATATTTGTCGAAAGGTTAGTGTAGAGTCCACCCTAACTTGTTCCTGCAGGGCCCATTTCAGGGGAGTGCTGTAGAGTCCCAGAATGAATTGTTCCCGCAGGATCCGATCTGCAGTTCCCATGGCGGTTACTACGTCCGCCTCTTTTCTCTGCACCTCGGCCAACACTTCCTGTAGCGCCATTGCATACTGCGAGACACCTTCATCTTCACGCTGAATTCTTTAAAAGAATTTCGCCCTGAGGTGCCCTGCGCTGGGCGTTTCACCGTATATTTCTTCCAGGAATCGCACAGGAATCTTTATCAATGTATTGCGTGTGGCTTCTGGTTGTAGTAGAACATTTTGTTGGGCCTCACCCTCTAGAGCGGCCAAAGTGATTTCTACTTATAGTTCTGGGCTGACATTGTAAATTCTAGAAGCGCTCTGTAATCCTGACACCCAGTCTGACAGTGACTTGTTCTGGCTATCAAATCTGGGTAGCAAGTTAAACAACATGCCAATAGGGAGGGCCCTTGCAGGGGTTCCACCATTGTTTGAGGTACTCACATTAGTATCATGTACATTGCCTTCAGCCGCCTCCATCTCTGTGACTGTACCCTGCTCGCAGCGCCACTTGTAACAGTCAGGGGAGGAAGAGACTGCAAGGCAGGATTCAAGTACAGTACAGCGGACAAGGAGACTGAAGCAAAAACCGGCTTTATTAAGGAGCAAAATGAAACTGCCGGAAAACCTGAATAACAGTACAGTACCACCACACCAGAGGCGCAATCGGTCAATGACAGGATTGGTATGAACAGGTGAACATAAATCATCAACAATGGTACAGGGATTTTGCATAGACACAGAATGATAAGATCCCGAAATGATATAGAGGGATCCTCATGGGATTATAATCATCCCCATTAAATTCCCGCCTAAAATGTGTATGGAATAGTTAAAAATAGATGGTTGCTAGGGGGTCTGGGGCAGAGGTCACTCATCGGGTAAGTGAGTGACCTATGGAATAGTGTTGCTGGGCAAAGAAGCCAGGGATGCCCAGCAACAGTTAAGGCATTGGTGGGATGGTTTCAAGGTTGCCCCGGCTCAGGGCTATATAGGGGCAGTAGCGGGCAGTGTTGGGCTCTCATCCCGACAGCATCTGGAGGAAGTGCTGCCCCCGCCAGCTCTTCCCTGTTGAAAGTTTGTGTTGTTGTCACGGCTGCTTTATTAGAAGGAGGGTGTAAAGTCGCTCACTGAAAAGGTGAGCGGACGAGTTAAATCTGAAGTTTAGGCCGAGCTTATGGCTGGTCTAATTATGGTTTATTAAGTTATTGGTATATTGATACAGTTTTAATTTTGGATTAAATTAATCTTTAATAAAGCTGACCGTGGCCTAATTTATTCAACCGAAATACTTGCGTCCACGTGTTTTTCTTATTTATTTATAGATATAATTATAGATTTAGTTTATGGTACATTCATATGATTTATAATTAGTGTTGAGCGAACAGTTCGAGCATAGTTCGGGTCCGTACCGAATTTTGGGGTGTTCGTGACACGGACCCGAACCCGAACTTTTTCGTAAAAGTTCGGGTTCGTCGTTCGGCATGTATTTTGGCGCATTTTGAAAGGCTGCAAAGCAGCCAATCAACAAGCGTCATACTACTTGCCCCAAGAGGCCATCACAGCCTTGCCTACTATTGGCATGGCTGTGATTGGCCAGTGCAGCATGTGACCCAGCCTCTATATAAGCTTGGGTCACGTTGCGCTGCACGTCACTCTGCTGATTGAAGCATAGGGAGAGGTTGCTGCTGCGACGTTAGGGCGAGATTAGGCAGGGATAATTGAATAACTGGAAGCAAATTTCTCTCCTCCACCTGTGATTCATCTGAACAACTGCAGCTGAGCTGCTTTTTTGATAGGGATTGGCTATTTTTAGAGTGGCCAGAGTGATTTTTCCATCCACATGTACCTGGGCTGACCGCCGGCCGCCATTTTGCGACTTGTAGTGCTGCAGCAGAAGCTGCCACAGTGTGCATTCCAAAGCTCCAAACAAGTCAGACATCTACACCTGGGATTCAGACCAATAGCGATTTAGCAGCACAGTCCAAGGCTATTTTTTTTAAAGGTTGTGCAGACCATTTTGTGGCACATGTTACTGGGCTGATAGGCGGCGGCCATCTTGGGACTAGTGCTGCAGCACAATCTCTCCCAACGTCCATTAATCACTTGTAATAGTGGTCTGTGCCATAGAAATCCTACATCAGGGACTTGGGTGTGCTTGTGTCACCCCTACTAATACCAGTCCACCTGTAATCCATACAGTGAAAAGCCATAAAGTATTCCAGTGAGGGAATTTTTTTTTTATTTAAAAAAGGCCAAGTTAGTTTATCTGGCGTTCAATATACTAGATACAGTTAGGCCTGCGTTTCATACATCTGGAATTAGCAAACTAATGTGCTGGGGTTGGGAAAACATATATGTACCCATACTAGAATCTGTCAAAGAAAGCGGTACTCACATATAACAGTCATTCCATCTGTAATCCATACAGTCAAAAGACTGAAAGTATTCCAGTGAGGGAATTTTTTTTATTTAAAAAAGGCCAAGTTAGTTTATCTGGCGTTCAATATACTAGATACAGTTAGGCCTGCGTTTCATACATCTGGAATTAGCAAACTAATGTGCTGGGGTTGGGAAAACATATATGTACCCATACTAGAATCTGTCAAAGAAAGCGGTACTCACATATAACAGTCATTCCATCTGTAATCCATACAGTCAAAAGACTGAAAGTATTCCAGTGAGGGGATTTTGCTTATAAAAAATAATATATTTCATTGTGGTGCGAGTTGAATCGCAACAATGAAGAAAAATACTATTAAGGGACGAGGACGCGGTCGTGGTGGTGTCCGTGGAGCCTCTGTTGCTGGTAGAGGACGTGGCCGTTCGGCCCCAGGCGCACACAGTAGGGAACGAACTCCCTCAACTAGCCGGCAGAATGTACCGCAATATCTCGTGGGGCCCAATGCCGCTCTTAGGATGGTAAGGCCTGAGCAGGTACAGGCATTAATCGATTGGGTGGCCGACAGTGCTTCCAGCACGTTCACCACATGGTCTTCCACCCAGTCTTCTGCGGAAAGCGCACAGGTGGCACCTGAAAACCAAGCCCATCAGTCTGTCACATCACCCCCAAGCATATCAGGGAAACGGTCTGAGCCACAAGTTATGCAGCAGTCTCTTCTTCTGTTTGAAGACTCTGCTTCCAGGGTTTCCCAGGGGCGTCCACCTAGCCCTTCCCCAGTGGAGGAAGACATACCATGCACTGACGCACAACCACTTATGTCTCCAGATGAAGAGGACATGGGAATACCACCACAGCAGAGTCACCGACTCTCTGATGATGACGAAACACAGGTGCCCACTGCCGCGTCTTTTTGCAGTGTGCAGACTGAACAGGAGGAGGTCAGGGAGGGAGACTGGGTGGAAGACGATGCAGAGGACGATGAGGTCTTAGACCCCACATGGACTGAAGGTCGTGGCGATGACTTTCACAGTTCAGAGGAAGAGGTAGTGGTGAGACCGAGACAACAGCGAAGCCAAAGAGGGAGCAGGGGGCCAAAGCAGACGAGCCGCCGCCCCCAGAGTTCGCCTGCTACTGGACATCGCCAACAGGGACCCAGCCCCACAAAGGCAGCTTCAAAGAGTTCCCTGGCATGGCACTTCTTTAAACAATGTCCTACCGACAAGACCCGAGTGACTTGCACGCTCTGCCATCAGAGCCTGAGGCGAGGCATTAACGTTCTGAACCTCAGCACAACCTGCAAGACCAGGCATCTACATGCAAAGCATGAACTGCAGTGGGGTACACACCTTAAAAACCAGGCACTCGCTGAGGCTCCCCCTGCTCCCTCTACCGCTGCTGCCTCGGCTTCCGCCTCGAGAGGAATGTTGCCACCTGCCGAGCAGCAAACAGAGGATGTGCCACCGACACCACCACCACCGCCACCGTCAACTAGCGTCTCCACTATATCACACAGCAGCGTTCAGCTCTCAATATCTCAAACCTTAGAGAGGAAGCGCAAATTCCCCCCGAGTCACCCTCGAGCCCTTGGCCTGAACGCCAGCATTTCTAAACTGCTGGCCTTTGAAATGCTGTCATTCCGGCTGGTGGACACAGACAGCTTCAAACAGCTGATGGCCATGGCTGTCCCGCAGTATGTGGTTCCCAGCCGCCACTACTTCTCCAAGACAGCCGTGCCTTCCCTGCACATGCAAGTGTCCGATAAAATCAAGTGTGCACTGCGCAACGCCATTTGTGGCAAGGTCCACCTAACCACAGATACGTGGACCAGTAAGCACGGCCAGGGACGCTATATCTCACTAACTGCACACTGGATGAATGTAGTGGCGGCTGGGCCCCCGGCGGACAGTTCCTTGGCGCACGTCCTTCCGCCCCCTAGGATCGCAGGGCATCATTCTCTGCCTCCTGTAGCCTCCTCCTCCTACTCGGCTTCCTCCTCCACTGCTTCCACCAGCTCATCCGGTCAGCCACACACCTTCACCACCAACTTCAGCACAGCCCGGGGTAAACGTCAGCAGGCCATTCTTAAACTCATATGTTTGGGGGACAGGCCCCACAGCGCAAAGGAGTTGTGGCGGGGTATTGAACAACAGACCGACGAGTGGTTTCTGCCGGTGGGCCTCAAGCCAGGCCTGGTGGTATGCGATAATGGGCGAAATCTCGTGGCAGCTCTGGGACTAGCCGGTTTGACGCACATCCCTTGCCTGGCGCATGTGCTGAACTTGGTGGTGCAGAGGTTCATTCACCACTACCCCAACATGTCAGAGCTGCTGCATAAAGTGCGGGCCGTCTGTGCGCGCTTCCGCCGTTCACATCCTGCCGCTGCTCGCCTGTCTGCGCTACAGCGGAACTTCGGCCTTCCCGCTCACCGCCTCATATGCGACGTGCCCACCCGGTGGAACTCCACCTTGCACATGCTGGAGAGACTGTGCGAGCAGCAGCAGGCCATAGTGGAGTTTCAGCTGCAGCACGCTCGCGTCAGTCGTACTGCCGAACAGCACCACTTCACCACCAATGATTGGGCCTCCATGCGAGACCTGTGTGCCCTGCTGCGCTGTTTCGAGTACTCCACCAACATGGCCAGTGGCGATGACACTGTTATCAGCGTTACAATACCACTTCTATGTCTCCTTGAGAAAACACTTAGGGCAATGATGTTAGAGGAGGTGGCCCAGGTGGAGGAGGAGGAGGAGGATGAGGGCTCGTTTCTAACACTTTCGGGCCAGTCTGTTCGAAGTGGCTCAGAGGGAGGTTTGTTTAAGCAGCAGAGGACAGGTTCACAAGTCGCCAGCCAAGGCACTGTACTGGAGGACGAGGAGGATGAGGAGGAGGAGGTGGAGGGGGACGAGGATGACGCAAGTTCACAGCGGGGTGGCAGCCCAGGCCCATCACTGGTGCGTGGCTGGGGGGATACGGTGGACGATGACGATACGCCTCCCACAGAGGACAGCTTGTCCTTACCCATGGGTAGCCTGGCCCACATGAGCGAATATATGCTCCAATGCCTGCGCAACGACAGTAGTCTGCACACGTTAAAACGTGGGCAGACTACTGGGTGGCCACCCTGCTGGATCCCCGGTATAAAGACAATGTGCCCACTTTAATTCCTGAACTGGAGCGCGACCGTAAGATGCGCGAGTACAAGCGCACGCTGATAGAGGCGCTCTTGAGAGCATTCCCACATGTCACAGGGGAACAGGTGGAAGGTGAAGGCAGAGGAGTGGCAAGAGGTCGCCAACGCAGCTGTGTCACGGCCAGCTCATCTGAGGGCAGGGTTAGCATGGCAGAAATGTGGAAAAGTTTTGTCTCCACGCCACAGCTATCTGCACCGACACCTGATACGGAACGTGTTAGCAGGAGGCAGCATTTCACTAACATGGTTGAACAGTATGTCTGCACACCCCTCCACATCCTGACGGATGGTTCGGCCCCATTCAACTACTGGGTTTCGAAATTGTCCACGTGGCCAGAGTTAGCATTTTATGCCTTGGAGGTGCTTTCCTGCCCGGCGGCCAGCGTTTTATCTGAACGCGTATTCAGCACGGCAGGGGGCGTCATTACTGACAAGCGCAGCCGCCTGTCCACAGCCAACGTGGACAAGCTGACCTTCATAAAGATGAACCAGGCATGGATCCCACAGGACCTGTCCCTCCCTTGTGCAGAGTAGTCCTTATTAACTGCCTAAAACATGTCTTGTTGTGCTACGGGCCACTTCTTTATTTGATACAAATTTTATGAAACCCACAGTTGAATGAAACTCTTCTCTGTCTGGGCGCCGGGGCCTAACCAGATGAAAGTGGCCGGTTAAACTAACGGGTGACATGAAGCCATAACCTCTGCCATGCTACCTCTGTCTTCTGTCTGGGTGCTGAGGCCTAAGTCAAATAAAGCGGTCTTCTGCTGTGCTGGGGGATATGAAGCTAATCTCTGACCTCTCTCCTCTGTCTGGGTCCAAAGGCCTAAATCACTGAAAGAGGCCTTCTCCTGTGGTGTGTGATATGATGCCAGAATATGTGCTGTGGGGCCTCTCTCCTCTTCCTGGGTGCAGGGGTCAAATAAACTAAATTGTGGCCTACTCCTGTGGTGGTTGATATGATGCCTGATTCTATGATGTGGAACCTCTCTCCTCTGTTTGGGTGAAGGGGTCAAAGTAACTAAATGGTGGCTTCTCCTGTGGTGGCTGATATGATGCCAGAATATGTGCTGTGGTGCCTCTCTCCTCTTCCTGGGTGCAGGGGTCAAAGTAACTAAATGGTGGCTTCTCCTGTGGTGGTTGATATGATGCCTGATTCTCTGCTGTGAAACCTCTCTCCTCCGTCTGGGTGTAGGGGTCAAAGTCTTTCAAAGTCGCCTTCTCCTGTGCTGATTGATATGAAGCTGATGGTTGTGCCATCTGACATGGTTGCCGGGGTCCCATTAAATTGGGGCCTACTCCTGTGGTGGGTGATCTAAATGCCTGATTCTCTGCTTTGAAACCTCTCTCCTCCGTCCGGGTGTAGGGGTCAAAGTCTGTCAAAGTCGCCTTCTCCTGTGCTGATTGATATAAAGCTTATGCTTGTGCCATCTGACATGGTTGCCGGGGTCTGATTCAATGGTGGCCTACTCCTGTGGTGGGTGATCTAAATGCCTGATTCTCTGCTGTGTAACCTCTCTCCTCCGTCTGGGTGTAGGGGTCAAAGTAACTAAATGGTGGCCTACTCCTGTGGTGGGTGATATGATGCCTGGTTCTCTGCTGTGGGACCTCTCTCCTTTGTCTGGGTGCTGTGGTCAAAATAATAGTAAGTGACCTTCTCCATTGGTGGGTGACTTGAAGCCTGATTCTGTGCTATGGGACCTCACTCCAATTAATATTGTTTAATTTTTATTTATTTTATGTTAACTCATCATTTCCCTATCTACATTTGTTTGCAGGGGATTTAACTACATTTTGCTGCCTTTTGCAGCCCTCTAGCCCTTTCCGGGTGTGTTTTACAGCCTTTTTAGTGCCCAAAAGTTCGGGTCCCCATTGACTTCTATGGGGTTCGGGTTCGGGATGAAGTTCGGGTCGAGTTCGGATCCCGAACATTTTTCGAAAGTTCGGCCGAACTCGTCGAACCCGAACATCCAGGTGTTCGCTCAACTCTATTTATAATCCCATGAGTTAAACAGCAAACAGACAGCTTACAAGCTACTCTCAACACTTAATTCCTATCTAGCCCTGCTACTCAGGGGGCGCTTCTACAACGCACTGACTAAGTCCCTGACTCTATAACCTATCACAGCTTGGCACCGGTGCCACTCACAGTTCTGCAGATTCTCCTTGATCCAATAAGATGCAGTCTGGCTCCAGGTCCGGTCGCTTGCTTGTCTGTCTTTCTCTCTCTGGTTATAGCAGATGCAGATCTTCACCTATTTTCAGCTCTGGCTGGAAGGATCTGGCTTGTACTGTCTCTGACACACGTTCCCACTCCTCTGGAACACACTGTATAGTCCTCTGTATTCTGCTCCACAACTGTCAGGGAAAACTCTTGCTGCTCCAGTTTTTACTGTTATCTTTCAGCAGTCCATCTCTCCCTGTTATCTCAGCAAGCAACCTCTAGAACAGCCCGGGAAAACTTCTTAACTCTTTCTTAGCCTTTGGCCAGCACAACTCAGGTTCCTGCTCAGTCACAGAAACAAGACAGTCTGCATAGATATAAGTGCTGGAAATGCTGCTTATACAGTTGTGGGTGTCACACATCTATATACAGTGTATAGGGGGGTCACACATCACTATATACCGTATACAGTGGTGGGTGTCACACATCAGTATATACAGTATATAGTGGTGGGTGTCACACATCATTATACAGTATACAGTGGTGGGTGTCACACATCAGTATATACAGTATACAGGGGGTCACACATCACTATATACAGTATACAGTGGTGGGTGTCACACATCAGCATATACAGTATACAGGGGGTCACACAGCACTGTATATAGTGTACAGGGAGTCAAGCATCACTATATACAGTATACAGGGGTCATACATCTCTATATGCAGCGCACAGGAGGGTTACACATAACTATATACAGTGTACAGGAGGGTCACACATCACTATATACAATATACAGTGGCTGGTGTCACACATCACTATATACAGTTTACAGGGGGTCACACATCACTATATACAGTATACAGTTTACAGCTCGGGGGTCACAAATCACTATATTGTCACGGCCATAGTCATGGTCGTGACTCCTGTCACCGCATGCAGTTGCCTGCGGTCTTGGTTTTGTTGTCAATCACAGGTGAGGGCTATAGTATGTTGCCTCACCTGTGGTTGCCGCTGGCAACATTGTGTATGTGGCAGCAGAGCAGCCTGAGCGGTGCTAGGCAGCTTGCTGCAGTAGGCATGCGGTTGCACCTGGCAACCTCTCTTTATAGGTGTGCCTTTTATCGGTGTGCACGGGGTGTTATATGTGTTGTGTGCACTTACCCTTTAAGTTGTTGTCTTCCCTTCCCTGGTGTTGGAAGGGTTAACTTCCTTCCTAGAGTGTGTGTGTGTGCGCACTGGGTGTGTCGGACTGTGGGTGTGGCTAATTGGCCCTATAAAGCCTCAGTGAAAGGCAGTAGTCAGGGAGGGTGCTTCAGCCATGCTGGCTGGAGACAGCATCCTGCTTATTTACCATCTGCCAGTGAGGGCCACCCTGGTTGTCATAAACGTTATGTCTGGTGTTAGTTTATGGTTTATCTGTTATTGCAGCATATGGTTTACTGGGTTCCCGTGTGATGTCTGTTGTGTGCTGTGTCCTTTATGTTGGTTGTGGATAGCAGCACTTGCACGTGGGTTCCAGGTTGTGTGTCTGTGGCAGGTAAGTGTGGAACTAGTCTCCCTTACCTGTCATTGCCATATGTCTGTTTATGTTCCCCCTTTCTTTGTATCTTGGCCAGTGAGACTCCTGTTCCTCCGTGTCTAGGAGGAACGGGTCGTCTTACCCTGCTCCTAGTCCAGGGCCACCCTGAGGGCGAGCAGGAATATCAGGTTCCGGAGTATGAGCCCTCCTACCTTCAGGGTTGGCTCATACGGATAGGAGACAGGGTCAGAGTTAGGGATGTGTAGGAGGTGACCAGCTCCCTAATTCTCTGTCCTGGCCTTGCAGCGACTCCATCTGCTGATACCGCACGGCTGAGGGTTTTCCCCATCCTCAGCCGTGACATATACTGGCGATACCAGCGATAATTGCGATTTATTGCTCTGTGGATTATTTGGCTGTGCTATTACATGAGAAGAAGGGAATACTAGACGGTGACACAGATGATACCGTCACACTGTATATAGTTATGTGTGACCCCCTGTATACTGTATATAGTGATGTGTGACCCCTAGAACCCAGTATACTGTATATAGTGATGTATGACCCCCCTGTATACTGTATATAGTGATGTGTGACCCCCACCACTGTATACTGTATATAGTGATGTATGACCCACTGTATATTGTATATAGTAATGTGTGACCCACTGTATATAGTGATGTGTGACCCCCCTGAACACAGTATACTGTATATAGTGATGTGTGACCCTCACCACTGTATACTGTATTTTGATGTGTGACCCCCTGTACACTATATATAGTGATATATGACCCACTGTTTACTGTATATAGAGATGTGTGACCCCCTGTACACTTTATACAGTGATGTGTGACCCCTGTCTACTGTACATAGTGAGGTGTGACCCCCTGTATAATGTATATAGTTATGTATGACCCACTGTAAACTGTATACAGTGATGTGTGACCCCAGATATACTGTATACAGTGAGGTATGACACCAACCACTGTATACTGTATATAGTGATGTATGACCCCATGTATAATGTATATAGTGATGTGTGACCCCCTGTATACTGTATATAGTGATGTGTGATCCCCACCACTGTATACTGTATATAGTGATGTGTAACCCTCCTGTACACTGCATATAGAGATGTGTGACCCCTTGTACACTGCATATAGAGATGTGTGACCCCCTGTATACTGTATAAAATGATGTGTGACCCCCTGAACACAGTATACTGTATATAGAGATGTGTGACCCCCCTGTATACTGTATATAGTGATGTGTGACCCCCACCACTGTATACTGTATATAGTGATGTGTAAACCACCTGTACACTGTATATAGAGATGTATGACCCACTGTATACTGTATAAAATGATGTGTGACCCCCTGAACACAGTATACTGTATATAGAGATGTGTGACCCCCCTGTATACTGTATATAGTGATGTGTGACCCCCACCACTGTATACTGTATATAGTGATGTGTGAACCACCTGTACACTGTATATAGAGATGTATGACCCACTGTATACTGTATAAAATGATGTGTGACCCCCTGAACACAGTATACTGTATATAGTGATCTGTGACCCCCTGTACACTGTATATAGTGATGTATGACCCACTGTATATTGTATATAGTGATCTGTGACCCCCACCACTGTATACTGTATATAGTGATGTGTGACCCCCCTGAACACAGTATACTGTATATAGTGATGTGTGACTCCCTGTATACTGTATATAGTTATGTATGACCCACTGTTTACTGTATATAGAGATGTGTGACCCCATGTATACTGTATACAGTGATGTGTGACACCAACCACTGTATATAGTGATGTTTGACAACCACCATTGTATACATTATATAGTGATGTGGGACACCCACCACTGTATACTGTATATAGTGAAGTATGACCCACATGTACACTGCATATAGAGATGTGTGACCCCCTGTATACTGTATATAGTGATGTGTGACCCCCTGAACACAGTATACTGTATATAGTGATATGTGACCCCCTGTATACTGTATATAATGTGTGACCCCCACCACTGTTTACTGTATATAGTTATGTGTGACCCTCACTACTGTATATAGTGATGTGTGACCCCCTGTATACTGTATATGGTGATGTGTGACCCCCACCACTGTATACTGTATATAGTGATGTGTGACCCCCTGTATACTGTATATAGTTATGTGTAACCCTCTCCACTGTATATTGTATATAGTTATGTGTGACCCCCACCCCTGTATACTGTATATAGTGATGTGTGACCCCCACCACAGTATACTGTATATAGTGATGTCTGACCCCCACCACTGTATACTGTATATAGTGATGTGTGACCCCCTGTATATAGTGATGTATGACCCACTGTTTACTGTATTCAGAGATGTGTGACCCCCTGTATACTGTATATAGAGATGTGTGACCCCCTGTATACTGTATATAGTGATGTGTGCCCCCCTGTATACTGTATATAGAGATGTGTGACCCCCTGTATACTGTATATAGTACAGTGTGACCCCACCCCTGTATACTCTGTATATAGTGATGTGTGACCCCCTGTATACTGTATATAGTGATGTGACCCCCTAAACAAAGTATACTGTATACAGTGATGTGTGACCCCCCAGTATACTTTATATAGTGATGTGTGACCCCCTGTATACTGTATATAGTGATGTGTGACCCATAGAACACAGTGTACTGTATATAGTGATTTGTGACCCCCACCACAGTATACTATATATCGTGATGTATGACCCACTGTTTACTGTATATAGAGATGTGTGTGTCCCTGTATATTGTATATAGTGATGTGTGACCCCTCTGTATACTGTATATAGTGCTGTGTGACGTCCACCACTGTATATAGTGATGTGTGACCCCCTGAACACAGTATACTGTATATAGTGATCTGTGACCCCCCTGTATACCGTATATAGTGATGTGTGACCCCCACCACTGTATACTGTATATAGTGGTGTGGCCCCCACCACAGTATACTGTATATAGTGATGTATGACCCACTGTTTACTGTATATAGTGATGTGTGACCCCCACCACTGTATATAGTTGTGTGACCCCCACCACAGTATACTGTATATAGTGATGTGTGACCCCCACCCCTGTATACTGTATATAGTGATGTGTGACCCCCTGTATACTGTATATAGTGATGTATGACCCACTATTTACTGTATTCAGAGATGTGTGACCCCCTGTATACTTTATACATTGATGTGTGACCGCTGTGTACTGTACATAGTGATGTGTGACCCCCACCACTGTTTACTGTATATAGTTATGTGTGACCCTCACTACTGTATATAGTGATGTGTGACCCCCTGTATACTGTATATGGTGATGTGTGACCCCCACCACTGTATACTGTATATAGTGATGTGTGACCCCCTGTATACTGTATATAGTTATGTGTAACCCTCTCCACTGTATATTGTATATAGTTATGTGTGACCCCCACCCCTGTATACTGTATATAGTGATGTGTGACCCCCACCACAGTATACTGTATATAGTGATGTCTGACCCCCACCACTGTATACTGTATATAGTGATGTGTGACCCCCTGTATATAGTGATGTATGACCCACTGTTTACTGTATTCAGAGATGTGTGACCCCCTGTATACTGTATATAGAGATGTGTGACCCCCTGTATACTGTATATAGAGATGTGTGACCCCCTGTATACTGTATATAGTGATGTGTGCCCCCCTGTATACTGTATATAGAGATGTGTGACCCCCTGTATACTGTATATAGTACAGTGTGACCCCACCCCTGTATACTCTGTATATAGTGATGTGTGACCCCCTGTATACTGTATATAGTGATGTGACCCCCTAAACAAAGTATACTGTATACAGTGATGTGTGACCCCCCAGTATACTTTATATAGTGATGTGTGACCCCCTGTATACTGTATATAGTGATGTGTGACCCATAGAACACAGTGTACTGTATATAGTGATTTGTGACCCCCACCACAGTATACTGTATATCGTGATGTATGACCCACTGTTTACTGTATATAGAGATGTGTGTGTCCCTGTATATTGTATATAGTGATGTGTGACCCCTCTGTATACTGTATATAGTGCTGTGTGACGTCCACCACTGTATATAGTGATGTGTGACCCCCTGAACACAGTATACTGTATATAGTGATCTGTGACCCCCCTGTATACCGTATATAGTGATGTGTGACCCCCACCACTGTATACTGTATATAGTGGTGTGGCCCCCACCACAGTATACTGTATATAGTGATGTATGACCCACTGTTTACTGTATATAGTGATGTGTGACCCCCACCACTGTATATAGTTGTGTGACCCCCACCACAGTATACTGTATATAGTGATGTGTGACCCCCACCCCTGTATACTGTATATAGTGATGTGTGACCCCCTGTATACTGTATATAGTGATGTATGACCCACTATTTACTGTATTCAGAGATGTGTGACCCCCTGTATACTTTATACATTGATGTGTGACCGCTGTGTACTGTACATAGTGATGTGAACCTTGTATAATGTATATAGTTATGTATGACCCACTGTACACTGTATACAGTGATGTGTGACCCCATGTATACTGTATAGTGATGTGTGACCCCCAGTATACTGTATATAGTGATGTGTGACCCCCTGTAAACTGTATATAATAATGTGAGACACCCGCCACTGTATACTGCATATAGAGATGTGACCCCCTGTTTACTGTATATAGTGATGTGTGATACTATGTACACTCTATAATGTATATAGTGATGCTTGACTCCCTGTACACTATATACAGTACTGTGTGACCCCCTGTACACTGTATATACTGATGTGTGACACTTACCACTGTATATAAAGATGTATGACCCTCTGCATACTGTAAACTGTATATACTGATGTGTGACACCTACCACTGCATACGTTATATAGTGATGTTTTACCCCTACCACTGTATGCTTTATATAGGAATGTGTGACCCCATGTACACTGTATATAGTGATATATGACCCACTGTTTACTGTATATAGAGATGTGTTACCCTCTGTATACTGTATATAGTGATGTGTGACCCCCTGTATATTGTATAGAGTGATGTGTGACCCCCTGTATATTGTATATAGCGATGTATGACCCGTGTATAATATATAGTGACGTGTGACCCCCTGTACACTGTATACAGTGACTTGTGACCACATGTATACTGTATATAGTGATGTGTGACACCCACCACAGTATACTGTATATAGTGAAGTGTGACCCACCTGTACACTGCATATAGATATGTGTGACCCCCTGTATACTATACATAGTGATGTGTGACCCCCTGTATACTGTTTACAGTAATGTGTGACCCCACCACTGTATACTGTATATAGTGATGTGTGACCCCCTGTATACTCTGTATATAGTGATGTAAAACCCACTGTTTACTGTATATAGAGATGTGTGCCCCCCTGTATATTGTATATAGAGATGTGTGACCCCCTGTATACTGTATATAGTGATGTGACCCCCTAAACAAAGTATACTGTATACAGTGATGTGTGACCCCCCCAGTATACTTTATATAGTGATGTGTGACCCCACCACTGTATACTGTATATAGTTATGTGTGACCCTCTCCACTGTATATTGTATATAGTGATGTGTGACCCCCACCCCTGTATATTGTATATAGTGATGTGTGACCCCCACCCCTGTATACTGTATATAGTGATGTGTGACCCCCTGTATACTCTGTATATAGTGATGTAAAACCCACTGTTTACTGTATATAGAGATGTGTGACCCCCTGTATACTGTATATAGTGATGTAAAACCCACTGTTTACTGTATATAGAGATGTGTGACCCCCTGTATACTGTATATAGTGATGTGACCCCCTAAGCAAAGTATACTGTATACAGTGATGTGTGACCCCCCAGTATACTTTATATAGTGATGTGTGACCCCACCACTGTATACTGTATAATGTGATGTGTGACCCATAGAACAGTGTACTGTATATAGTAATATGTGACCCCCCTGTATACTGTATATAGTGATGTGTGACCCCCACCACTGTTTACTGTATATAGTGATGTGTGACCCCCTGAACACTGTATACAGTTGTGTGACCCTCACTACTGTATATAGTGATGTGTGACCCTCTGTTTACTGTATATAGAGATGTGTGACCCCCTGTATACTGTATATAGTAATGTGTGACCCCCTGTATACTGTATATGGTGATGTGTGACCCCCTGTATACTGTATATGGTGATGTGTGACCCCCACCACTGTATACTGTATATAGTGATGTGTAACCCCCTGTATACTGTATATGGTGATGTGTGACCCCCACCACTGTATACTGTATATAGTGATGTGTGACCCCCTGTATACTGTATATAGTGATGTATGACCCACTGTATACTGTATATAGTGATGTGTGACCCCCTGTATACTGTATATGGTGATGTGTGACCCCCACCACTGTATACTGTATATAGTGATGTGTAACCCCCTGTATACTGTATATGGTGATGTGTGACCCCCACCACTGTATACTGTATATAGTGATGTGTGACCCCCTGTATACTGTATATAGTTATGTATGACCCACTGTACACTGTATACAGTGATGTGTGACCCCATGTATACTGTATATAATGATGTGTGATCCCCCTGTATACTGTATATAATGATGTGTGACACCAGCCACTGTATACTGCATATAGAGATGTGTGATACTATGTACACTCTATAATGTATATAGTGATGCTTGACTCCCTGTACACTATATACAGTACTGTGTGACCCCCTGTACACTGTATATACTGATGTGTGACCCCCACCACTATATACTGTATATACTGATGTGTGACACTTACCACTGTATATAAAGATGTATGACCCTCTGCATACTGTAAACTGTATATACTGATGTGTGACACCTACCACTGCATACGTTATATAGTGATGTTTTACCCCTACCACTGTATGCTTTATATAGGAATGTGTGACCCCATGTACACTGTATATAGTGATATATGACCCACTGTATACTGTATATAGAGATGTGTTACCCTCTGTATACTGTATATAGTGATGTGTGACCCCCTGTATATTTTATATAGTGATGTGTGACCCCCTGTATATTGTATATAGTGATGTATGACCCGTGTATAATATATAGTGACGTGTGACCCCCTGTACACTGTATACAGTGACTTGTGACCACTGTATATAGTGATGTGTGACCACATGTATACTGTATATAGTGATGTGTGACACCCACCACTGTATACTGTATATAGTGAAGTGTGACCCACCTGTACACTGCATATAGAGATGTGTGACCCCCTGTATACTGTTTATAGTAATGTGTGACCCCACCACTGTATACTGTATATAGTGATGTGTGACCCCCTGTATACTCTGTATATAGTGATGTAAAACCCACTGTTTACTGTATATAGAGATGTGTGCCCCCCTGTATACTGTATATAGTGATGTGTGCCCCCTTGTATACTGTATATAGAGATGTGTGACCCCCTGTATACTGTATATAGTGATGTGTGACCCCCTGTATACTGTTTATAGTAATGTGTGACCCCCTGTATACTGTTTATAGTAATGTGTGACCCCCTGTATACTCTGTATATAGTGATGTAAAACCCACTGTTTACTGTATATAGAGATGTGTGACCCCCTGTATACTGTATATAGTGATGTGACCCCCTAAACAAAGTATACTGTATACAGTGATGTGTGACCCCCCAGTATACTTTATATAGTGATGTGTGACCCCACCACTGTATACTGTATAATGTGATGTGTGACCCATAGAACACAGTGTACTGTATATAGTGATGTGTGACCCCCTGAACACAGTATACTGTATATAGTGATCTGTGACCCCCCCTGTATACCGTATATAGTGATGTGTGACCCCCACCACTGTATACTGTATATAGTGGTGTGGCCCCCACCACAGTATACTGTATATAGTGATGTATGACCCACTGTTTACTGTATATAGTGATGTGTGACCCCCTGTATACTGTATATAGTGATGTATGACCCTCTCCACTGTATATTGTATATAGTAATGTGTGACCCACTGTATATAGTGATGTGTGACCCCCACCACTGTATATAGTGATGTGTGACCCCCTGTATACTGTATATAGTGATGTATGACCCTCTCCACTGTATATTGTATATAGTAATGTGTGACCCACTGTATATAGTGATGTGTGACCCCCCCTGAACACAGTATACTGTATATAGTGATGTGTGACCCTCACCACTGAATACTGTATTTTGATATGTGTGACCCCCTGTACACTGTATATAGTGATATATAACCCACTGTTTACTGTATATAGAGATTTGTGACCCCCTGTACACTTTATACAGTGATGTGTGACCCCTGTCTACTGTACATAGTGATGTGTGACCCCCTGTATAATGTATATAGTTATGTATGACCCACTAAACTGTATACAGTGATGTGTGACCCCAGATATACTGTATACAGTGATGTATGACACCAACCACTGTATACTGTATATAGTGATGTATGACCCCATGTATACTGTATATAGTGATGTGTGACCCCCTGTATACTGTATATAGTGATGTGTGATCCCCACCACTGTATACTGTATATAGTGATGTGTAACCCTCCTGTACACTGCATATAGAGATGTGTGACCCCTTGTACACTGCATATAGAGATGTGTGACCCCCTGTATACTGTATAAAATGATGTGTGACCCCCTGAACACAGTATACTGTATATAGAGATGTGTGACCCCCCTGTATACTGTATAAAATGATGTGTGACCCCCTGAACACAGTATACTGTATATAGAGATGTGTGACCCCCCTGTATACTGTATAAAATGATGTGTGACCCCCTGAACACAGTATACTGTATATAGTGATATGTGACCCCCCTGTATACTGTATATAGTGATGTGTGACCCCCTGAACACTGTATACTGTATATAGTTATGTGTGACCCTCACTACTGTATATAGGCATGTGTGACCCTCTGTTTACTGTATATAGAGATGTGTGACCCCCTGTATACTGTATATAGTAATGTGTGACCCCCTGTATACTGTATATAGTTATGTGTGACCCTCTCCACTGTATATTGTATATAGTGATGTGTGACCCCCACCCCTGTATACTGTATATAGTGATGTGTGACCCCCTGTATACTGTATATAGTGATGTATGACCCACTGTTTACTGTATTCAGAGATGTGTGACCCCCTGTATACTTTATACATTGATGTGTGACCCCTCTGTACTGTACATAGTGATGTGTGAACCTTGTATAATGTATATAGTTATGTATGACCCACTGTACACTGTATACAGTGATGTGTGACCCCATGTATACTGTATAGTGATGTGTGACCCCCTGTAAACTGTATATAATGATGTGTGATCCCCCTGTAAACTGTATATAATGATGTGTGACACCCGCCACTGTATACTGCATATAGAGATGTGTGACCCCCTGTTTACTGTATATAGTGATGTGTGATACTATGTGCACTCTATAATGTATATAGTGATGCTTGACTCCCTGTACACTATATACAGTACTGTGACCCCCTGTACACTGTATATACTGATGTGTGACCCCCACCACTATATACTGTATATACTGATGTGTGACACTTACCACTGTATATAAAGATGTATGACCCTCTGCATACTGTAAACTGTATATACTGATGTGACACCTACCACTGCATACGTTATATAGTGATGTTTTACCCCTACCACTGTATGCTTTATATAGGAATGTGTGACCCCATGTACACTGTATATAGTGATATATGACCCACTGTATATAGAGATGTGTTACCCTCTGTATACTGTATATAGTGATGTGTGACCCCCTGTATATTGTATATAGTGATGTGTGACCCCCTGTATATTGTATATAGTGATGTGTGACCCGTGTATAATATATAGTGACGTGTGACCCCCTGTACACTGTATACAGTGACTTGTGACCCCTGTATACTGTATATAGTGATGTGTTACCCCCACCACTGTATACTGTATATAGTGATTCATGACTACCCTGTACATTGCATATAGAGCTATGTGACCCCCTGTATACTGTATATAGTGATGTGTGACCCCCTGTATGCTATACTGTATATACTGATCTGTGGCAAACACCACTGTATACTGTATATCTCTGGTATCGCCCTATAAGTCCATACATGAGCCAAAGCTGAATGCTGGAAAAAGTTTACTGAAAGCACACAGGCACTCAAAAATACAATTTCTTTTATCCCCTGCTCCCATGCAAGGGAGACACCCACAATAAACATACATTAACCCATAACACAAAGGTTACAACCCACATAACATCCTCCCCTCTGCCTGTGATATAATTATGGTACACAATGGTTAACATAATTATCCCAGGCAGGACAATACACAATGTCTTCTGTCCTGGAGACAACCGAGGTGTAATTCAATTATCTCTCAGGACAAAGGGAAATCGCCAATAGACACGGGAGGACAATAGGACAGACATCACTTACTCAAATATACAATGTCCTACCTTTACAGTACACATAGACATTTAACACATCCCAAAATGGCACGAATTAGACCAGGAGTTCAAAAGTTAGTAAAAGTCTCTTTGGCCTGGCTGTACTCATGGCTTTTCTGTTCCAAACCGGTTCTACACAGTCTTTTGTCCTGGAGACAATTGAGAAGTGATCCACTTATCTCCCAAGGACAGAGGCAAGACTCCATTAGCCACATGGTAGCAAAAGACAGCAAAATACATGAATTTATATAACTATGCAGCTATTGCATAAAACCGGTGCATTCAACATGGGACCGTAATCACATGGTAAGAGGCTGGCAAGTAGTCCTCTCCAAGTACTCGTGGCAAACTCAAAAGAGGGGAGTTTGTCACATATCTTCCCTCTGGGGTTAAGACTAAACAGGTATCTGACCTCCTGTCGGTCAGTACCTAGATTAGTCGGGAACCCCACCCACAAAGAAACATTAGCAGAGTTGCCCACCCATGGTAAATAGTTAACAGGGTAGCTCACCCACAAGGGACAGTACTGGTCTGTAGGTCCCAGGTTGTGGTAAAACAGTTCAGCATCCTCAGTCTCCCTGGTGCGGCTAGGCAAACCGCTGGGGCTACTTGGGGGACAGCGGCCAGCGGCGTTCTGCACTGATGCCAGCATTTCTGCTGGGGCGAGGGGGGTGCAAGCCAGTCCAGTAACAAGGGGGTCGGTGGAGCAGAGGCTAGCAGCGCTCTGCCCTGATGTCAGCTCTTCTGCTGGGGCTCAGGGGGTGCAAGCCAGCCCTGTAACAAGGGGGTCGGTGGAGCAGAGGCTAGCGGCGCTCTGCTCTGATGTCAGCTCTTCTGCTGGGGCTCAGGGGGTGCAAGCCAGCCCTGTAAGAAGGGGTTCGGTGGAGCAGAGGCTAGCGGCACTCTGCCCGGATGCCAGCTCTTCCGCTGGAAAGGGATCAGTGGGTATTGCAGGCTTATCCCCTGCCCCCAGAACTCGGTTGGGAAGTAGCTGGGAAGGGGAGGGCTCGCTTACCTCCTCCTCCTGGTATCCCTGCGGAGATGGCTGGGGATCTGGACTGACCATCCAGCATCGGTGTAGGACTGGCACAGAGCCTGCGGTCTCATCTGCGCCCGTGTAGTGGGGTTTGTGTTCCCCTTTTCCCGGTATCTCCGGCTGCTGTTGGAAGGCGAGGCCGTTTGCATCTCCTCCCCCTGGAACTCAGGTTGCCGCTGGGGAGAGAGACCAGTTGTCTCCTCTCCCTGTGATATGCACTGCCGCTGGAGATCTGGGCAGGCGGCCCAGCATCCCTGTAGGGCCGGTAGAGAGACCTCGGTCCGATCTCCACCTGCCATCGGTGGGTCCTCCCAGGACAAGTCTATGAGGTTGCTCACCTGAGGTTGGTTGGGCAAAAGAGGGTATAATTTCCAGGCAATCCTCTGGGCTGAGGGATGGTGGTTGAGCTAGGTTGAACAGTTGACGGTAGCTCTGCTCCAGCTCCCACTCCATGGTGACTAGATGAATCAGGTCTGGTCCAAGGTCGTCCGCTCGGGGAAGGTCCAGCATGGTTTCCCTGATGTCGTGGATGTCCCAGAACCGACATTCTGTGGGGCATCCAAAGTCATCGCCCTCCTTAAAGGCTTCACACAGTAAGCCCGGACCATCATAATCCTCTCCCTCCGGCAGATAGTGGTTAGTCATCCATGGGTTGCGCTGGGTGGCATACCACTTTAGTGCCCGGTACGCTTTGTCCAGCCACAACTCCTTCCAAACCAGGTTCCACAGTTCCGTCACCCACTCAGAGAAGGGTTGCTTTCCTAGGAAGGGTGACCGCAGGGCCACGAGTACCTGGAACCTCTGTTCCTCACCGGGAAGGCTGTCTCTCCACCGCCGCTGTACCTCCTCTAAGGCGTCATACCACAACCCCTTTCGAGTGGCATCTCTCAAGTCCATTATGCCTTCCTCTGATACAGTCCCATCCTGTTGGGCCAAGTACTGCTGCAACCTCCAGCGAAACTCCTCTTCCATGTTGCTGTGGATAGGAACGCTGCCCGGTAGCTAGCTCTGTCCCTTGAGCTCCTTCAAAGCCAGGGTCGCTGCACGAGTGCCAGCGTTACCCTCCCTGCACCATACACTAGTGCCTTCCTTAAATCCTCTGTGCAGGGAAAAAGAAGGGAAAATCCCGCTGCTTGCCACCAGTTGTGACGGTATCATCTGTGTCACCGTCTAGTATTCCCTTCTTCCCATGTAAAGCACAGCCAAATAATCCACAGAGCAATAAATCGCTATTATCGCTGGTATCGCCGGTATCGCCAGTATCGCTGGTAAGTCCATACATAAGCCAAAGCTGAATGCTAAAAAAAGTTTACTGGAAGCACACAGGTACTCAAAAATAGAATTTCTTTTATCCCCTGCTCCCATGCAAGAAGACACCCACAATAAAAATACATTAACCCATAACACAAAGGTTACAACCCACATAACATCCTCCCCTCTGCCTGTGATTTAAATTATGGTACACAATGGTTAACATAATTATCCCAGGCAGGACAATACACAATGTCTTCTGTCCTGGAGACAACCGAGGTGTAATTCAATTATCTCTCAGGACAAAAGGGAAATCGCCAATACACACGGGGAGACAATAGGACCGACATCACTTATCAAATATACAATGTCCCCCCTTTACAGTACACAGACATTTAACACATCCCAAAATGGCACGAATTAGACCAGGAGTTCAAAAGTTAGTAAAAGTCTTTTTGGCCTGGCTGTACTCATGGCTTTTCTGTCCAAAACCGGTTCTACACAGTCTTTTGTCCTGGAGACAATTGAGAAGTGATCCACTTATCTCCCAAGGACAGAGGCAAGACTTCCATTAGCCACATGTAAGCAAAAGACAGCAAAATACATGAATTTATATAACTATGCAGCTATTGCATAAAACCGGTGCATTCAACATGGGACCGTAATCACATGGTAAGAGGCTGGCAAGTAGTCCTCTCCAAGTACTCGTGGCAAACTCAAAAGAGGGGAGTTTTTCACATACAGTATACAGGGGGTCACAGATCTCTATATACAGTAAACAGTGGGTCATACATCACTATATACAGTATACAGTGGTGGGGGTCACACATAACTATATACAGTATACTGGGTTCAGGGGGTCACACATCATTATATACAGTAAACAGTGGTGAAGGTCACACATCAATATTTACAGTATACAGTAGTGGGTGTCACACATCACTATATACAGTATACATTCGGTCACACATCACTATATACAGTGCTTGGTGTCACACATCACTATATACAGTATACATGGGGTCACACATCACTGTATACAGTGGGTCATACATAACTATATACATTATACAGGGGGTCACATATCACTATGTACAGTATACAGGGGTCACACATCACTGTATAAAGTGTACAGGGGATCACACATCTCTATATACAGTAAACAGTGGGTCATACATCACTATATACAGGTCCGATCTCCACCTGCCATCGGTGGGTCCTCCCAGGACAAGTCTATGAGGTTGCTCACCTGAGGTTGGTTGGGCAAAAGAGGGTATAATTTCCAGGCAATCCTCTGGGCTGAGGGATGGTGGTTGAGCTAGGTTGAACAGTTGACGGTAGCTCTGCTCCAGCTCCCACTCCATGGTGACTAGATGAATCAGGTCTGGTCCAAGGTCGTCCGCTCGGGGAAGGTCCAGCATGGTTTCCCTGATGTCGTGGATGTCCCAGAACCGACATTCTGTGGGGCATCCAAAGTCATCGCCCTCCTTAAAGGCTTCACACAGTAAGCCCGGACCATCATAATCCTCTCCCTCCGGCAGATAGTGGTTAGTCATCCATGGGTTGCGCTGGGTGGCATACCACTTTAGTGCCCGGTACGCTTTGTCCAGCCACAACTCCTTCCAAACCAGGTTCCACAGTTCCGTCACCCACTCAGAGAAGGGTTGCTTTCCTAGGAAGGGTGACCGCAGGGCCACGAGTACCTGGAACCTCTGTTCCTCACCGGGAAGGCTGTCTCTCCACCGCCGCTGTACCTCCTCTAAGGCGTCATACCACAACCCCTTTCGAGTGGCATCTCTCAAGTCCATTATGCCTTCCTCTGATACAGTCCCATCCTGTTGGGCCAAGTACTGCTGCAACCTCCAGCGAAACTCCTCTTCCATGTTGCTGTGGATAGGAACGCTGCCCGGTAGCTAGCTCTGTCCCTTGAGCTCCTTCAAAGCCAGGGTCGCTGCACGAGTGCCAGCGTTACCCTCCCTGCACCATACACTAGTGCCTTCCTTAAATCCTCTGTGCAGGGAAAAAGAAGGGAAAATCCCGCTGCTTGCCACCAGTTGTGACGGTATCATCTGTGTCACCGTCTAGTATTCCCTTCTTCCCATGTAAAGCACAGCCAAATAATCCACAGAGCAATAAATCGCTATTATCGCTGGTATCGCCGGTATCGCCAGTATCGCTGGTAAGTCCATACATAAGCCAAAGCTGAATGCTAAAAAAAGTTTACTGGAAGCACACAGGTACTCAAAAATAGAATTTCTTTTATCCCCTGCTCCCATGCAAGAAGACACCCACAATAAAAATACATTAACCCATAACACAAAGGTTACAACCCACATAACATCCTCCCCTCTGCCTGTGATTTAAATTATGGTACACAATGGTTAACATAATTATCCCAGGCAGGACAATACACAATGTCTTCTGTCCTGGAGACAACCGAGGTGTAATTCAATTATCTCTCAGGACAAAAGGGAAATCGCCAATACACACGGGGAGACAATAGGACCGACATCACTTATCAAATATACAATGTCCCCCCTTTACAGTACACAGACATTTAACACATCCCAAAATGGCACGAATTAGACCAGGAGTTCAAAAGTTAGTAAAAGTCTTTTTGGCCTGGCTGTACTCATGGCTTTTCTGTCCAAAACCGGTTCTACACAGTCTTTTGTCCTGGAGACAATTGAGAAGTGATCCACTTATCTCCCAAGGACAGAGGCAAGACTTCCATTAGCCACATGTAAGCAAAAGACAGCAAAATACATGAATTTATATAACTATGCAGCTATTGCATAAAACCGGTGCATTCAACATGGGACCGTAATCACATGGTAAGAGGCTGGCAAGTAGTCCTCTCCAAGTACTCGTGGCAAACTCAAAAGAGGGGAGTTTTTCACATACAGTATACAGGGGGTCACAGATCTCTATATACAGTAAACAGTGGGTCATACATCACTATATACAGTATACAGTGGTGGGGGTCACACATAACTATATACAGTATACTGGGTTCAGGGGGTCACACATCATTATATACAGTAAACAGTGGTGAAGGTCACACATCAATATTTACAGTATACAGTAGTGGGTGTCACACATCACTATATACAGTATACATTCGGTCACACATCACTATATACAGTATACAGTGCTTGGTGTCACACATCACTATATACAGTATACATGGGGTCACACATCACTGTATACAGTGGGTCATACATAACTATATACATTATACAGGGGGTCACATATCACTATGTACAGTATACAGGGGTCACACATCACTGTATAAAGTGTACAGGGGATCACACATCTCTATATACAGTAAACAGTGGGTCATACATCACTATATACAGTGTACAGTGGGTCACACATCACTATATACAGTATACAGTGGTAAGGGTCACACATCACTATATACAGTATACTGTGTTCAGGGGGTCACACATCACTATATACAGTATACAGTGGTGAGAGTCACACATCACTATATACAGTATACAGTGGGTCACACATCACTATATACAGTGGGTCATACATCACTATATACAGTATACATGGGGTCACACATCTCTATATACAGTAAACAGTGGGTCATATATCACTATATACAGTATACAGTGGTGGGGGTCACACATCATTATATACAGTATACTGGGTTCAGAGGGTCACACAACATTATATACAGTAAACAGTGGTGGGGGTCACACATCACTATAGACAGTATACGGGGGGGGTCACACATCACTATATACAGTACACTGTGTTCAGAGGGTCACACATCACTATATACAGTATACAGGGGGTCACACATCTCTATATGCAGTTTACAGGGGTTGGTGTCGCACATCACTGTATACAGTATACATGGGGTCACACATCACTGAATACAGTATTTATGTGATCACACATCACTGTATACAGTGTACAGTAGGTCATACATAACTAAATACATTACACAGGGGGTCACACATCACTATGTACAGTATACAGTAGTGGGGGTCACACATCACTATGTACAGTATACAGGGGTCACACATCACTGTATAAAGTGTTCAGGGGGTCACACATCACTATATACAGTGTGTCACATATACAGTATAAAGTGAGTCATACATCAGTATATACAGTGTACAGGGGGTCAACCATCACTATATACAGTATACAGTGGTGGGGGTCACACATCAACATATACAGTATACAGGGGTTCACACATCACTATATACTGTGGGTCATACATCACTATATACAGTGTACAGGGGGTCAACCATCACTATATACAGTATACAGTGGTGGGGGTCACACAACATATACAGTATACAGGGGGTCACACATCACTATATACAGTAAACAGTGGGTCATACATCACTGAATACAGTGGTGGGGTTCAGACATCACTATATACGGTATACTGGGTTCAGGGGGTCACACATAATTATATACAGTATTCTGGGTTCAGGGGGTCACACATCATTACATACAGTAATGGGGGTTACACATCACTATAGACAGTATACAGGTGGGTCACACATCACTATATATAGTACACTGTGTTCAGGGGGTCACACATCACTATATACAGTGGGTCACACATCTCTATATGCAGTGTACAGGGGTGGTTGTCACACATCACTATATACAGTAAACATGGGGTCACACACTGCATACAGTGTACAGTGGGTCATACATAACTATATACATTATACAGGTGGTCACACATCACTATGTACAGTATAAAGGGGTCACACATCACTGTATAAAGTGTACAGGGGGTCACATCTCTATATACAGTAAACAGTGGGTCATACATCACTATATACAGTGTACAGGGGGTCACAAATCAATATATACAGTTTACAGTGGTGAGGGTCACACATCACTATATACAGTATACTGTGTTCAGGGGTCACACATCACTATGTACAGTATACAGTAGTGGGCATTGCACAACACTATATAAAGTATACACAGGGGTCACATATCACTATATACAATATACAGGGGGTCACACATCACTATATACAGTAAACAGTGGGTCATACATCACTATATACAGTATACTGTGGTGGGGGTCACACATCACTATATACAGTATACAGTGGTGGGGTCAAACATTACTATATACAGTATACAGTGGTGGGGGTCACACATCACTATGTACAGTATACAGGGGGTCACATATCACTATATACAGTATACAGGGGGTCACACATCAAGATATACAGTAAACAGTGGGTCATACATCACTATATACAGTATACTGTGGTGTAGGATCACACCACTATATACAGTATACAGTGGTGGGGGTCACACATCACTATATACAGTATACAGGGGGTCACACATTACTATTTACAGTATACAGGGGGTCACACATTACTATTTACAGTATACAGGTGGTCACACATCACTATGTACAGTATAAAGGGGTCACACATCACTGTATAAAGTGTACAGGGGGTCACACATCTCTATATACAGTAAACAGTGGGTCATACATCACTATATACAGTGTACAGGGGGTCACAAATCAATATATACAGTTTACAGTGGTGAGGGTCACACATCACTATATACAGTATACTGTGTTCAGGGGTCACACATCACTATGTACAGTATACAGTAGTGGGCATTGCACAACACTATATAAAGTATACACAGGGGTCACATATCACTATATACAATATACAGGGGGTCACACATCACTATATACAGTAAACAGTGGGTCAAACATCTCTATATACAGTAAACAGTGGGTCATACATCACTATATACAGTATACTGTGGTGGGGGTCACACATCACTGTATACAGTGGTGGGGTCAAACATTACTATATACAGTATACAGTGGTGGGGGTCACACATCACTATGTACAGTATACAGGGGGTCACATATCACTATATACAGTATACAGGGGGTCACACATCAAGATATACAGTAAACAGTGGGTCATACATCACTATATACAGTATACTGTGGTGTAGGATCACACCACTATATACAGTATACAGTGGTGGGGGTCACACATCACTATATACAGTATACAGGGGGTCACACATTACTATTTACAGTATACAGGGGGTCACACATTACTATTTACAGTATACAGGTGGTCACACATCTCTATATACAGTAAACAGTGGGTCATGCATCACTATATACAGTATACTGTGGTGTAGGGGCACACCACTATATACAGTATACAGTGGTGGGCGTCGCACAGCACTATATACAGTATACAGAGGGGTCACTTATCACTATATACAATATACAGGGGGTCACACATCACTATATACAGTTTACAGTGGGTCATAGATTACTATATACAGTGTACAGGGGTCACACATCACTATATACAGTATACAGTGGTGGGGGTCACACATCACTATATACAGTATACAGTGGTGGGGGTCACACATCACTATATACAGTATACAGGTGGTCACACATCTCTATATACAGTAAACAGTCGGTCATACATCACTATATACAGTGGTGAGGTCACACATTACTATATACAGAGGGGTCACACATCACTATATGCAGTATACGTGTTGGGCGTCGCACAGCACTCTATACAATATGCAGGGGGTCACACATCACTATATACAGTATACAGGGGGTCATACATCTCTATATACAGTATACTGTGGTGGGGGTCACACATCTCTAAATACAGTATACGGTGTTCAGGGGGTCACACATCACTATATACAGTATACAGTGGTGGGTCACACATCACTATATACAGTATACAGTGGTGGGTCACACATCACTATATACAGTATACTGTGTTCAGGGGTCACACATCACTATATACAGTATACAGGGGGTTTTACAGCACCATATACAGTATACAGGGGGTCACACATCACTATATACAGTATACAGTGGTGATATTCACACATCACTATATACAGTATACAGGGGGTAACTCAACTATATACAGAATACAGGGGGTCACGCATCACTATATACAGTATACAGGGGGTCACACATCACTTTATACAGTATACAGGGGGTCAACCATCTCTATATACAGTAAACAGTGAGTCATACATCACTATATACAGTATACTGTGGTGGGGGTCACACATCACTATATACAGTATACAGGGGTCACACATCTGTATATGCAGTATACAGGGGTGGGTGTCACACATCACTATATACAGTATACAGTGATTGGTGTCACACATCACTATATACAGTATACATGGGGTCACACATCACTGTATACAGTATACATGGGGTCACACATCTCTGTATACAGTGGGTCATACATAACTATATACATTATACAGGTGGTCACACATCACTATGTACAGTATACAGGGGTCACACATCACTGCATAAAGTGTACAGGGGGTCACACATCTCTATATACAGTAAACAGTGGGTCATACATCACTATATACAGTGTACAGGGGGTCACACATCACTATATACATTTTACAGTGGTGAGGGTCACACATCACTATATGCAGTATACAGGGGGTCACACATCACTACATACAGTATACAGTGGTGGGCGTCGCACAGCACTATATAAAGTATACACAGGGTTCACACATCACTATATACAGGGGGTAACACATCACTATATACAGTAAACAGGGGGTCACACATCTTTATATACAGTAAACAGTGGGTCATACATCACTATATACAGTATACTGTGGTGGGGGTCACACATCACTATATACAGTATACTTTATATAGTGATGTGTGACCCCCTAAACAAAGTATTCTGTGTTCAGAGGTCACACATCACTATATACAGTATACCAGGGATCACACATCTCTATATACAGTATACAGGGGATCACACATCACTATATACAGTATACAGGGGGTCACACATCACTATATACAGTATACAGGGGGTCACACATCACTATATACAGTAAACAGGGGGTCATACATCACTATATACAGTATACAGTGGTGGGCGTCGCACAGTAGTATATACAGTATACAGAGGGGTCACACATCACTATATACAGTATACAGTGGTGGGGTCACACATCACTATGTACAGCATACAGTGGTGGGGGTCACACATCACTATATACAGTATACAGGTGGTCACACATCTCTATATAAGTAAACAGTGGGTCATACATCACTATATATAGTATACTGTGGTTTAGGGTCACACCACTATATACAGTATACAGTGGTGGGGGTCACACATCACTATATACAGTATACAGGAGGGGTTACACATCACTATATACAGTAAACAGTGGGTCATACATCACTATATACAGTATACTGTGGTGGGGGTCACACATTACTAAATACGGTATACCGTGTTCAGGGGGTCACACATCACTATATAAGGTATACAGTGGTGGGGTCACACATCACTATATACAGTATACTGGGGGGTCACACATCACTATATACAGTATACAGGGGGTCACACATCTGTATATGCAGTATACAGGGGTGGGTGTCACACGTCACTATATACAGTATACAGTGATTGGTGTCACACATCACTATATACAGTATACATGGGGTCACACATCACTGTATACAGTGTACAGTGGGTCATACATAACTATATACATTATACAGGTGGTCACACATCACTATGTACAGTATACAGGGGTCACACATCACTGCATAAAGTGTACAGGGGGTCACACATCTCTATATACAGTAAACAGTGGGTCATACATCACTATATACAGTGTACAGGGGGTCACACATCACTATATACATTTTACAGTGGTGAGGGTCAAACATCACTATATACAGTATACTGTGTTCAGGGGGGTCACACATCACTATATACAGTATACAGTGGTGGGCGTCGCACAGCACTATATAAAGTATACACAGGGTTCACACATCACTATATACAATATACAGGGTGTAACGGACCGTTTCAGCAGACAAGGGGTTAAAATCCGTTCAGGCGATGTGCCCCTTTTGGAGAGACAGGCACAGCTACTGCAGAACACCAATGTCCCGAACTGGATACAAAGTAGCACTCCAAACTGGAACCTCACGAATAGCTGCTAGCAGACGAACAGGAATCAGCTTACACTCCTGGCAATCAGTCTCTAACAGCATACAGCGGATCCACCCAATAACGAGACAAGGCTCCGTGTTGAGGGTCAAGCAGTGGTCTGAGGTGCTGATACACCCAGCCTGGTTTTTATTACAGTCTTTTCAAATACAGGACCGCCACAGGGAGGTATAAAACAACCAATCACATATCAGTTACATCCCACATATTCCCTCCCCTTATCCTGAGAGGAAACTCAATTACACATACAGTTAAAACATACTTTCTACCTAACTTTCATAACTCTAAAACCATACATCACATTCACATAAAAATTACATATTCACAATCAATCCATTCAGGGGAACAACATATTACAAAATGGCATGAATCAGACCAGGGGTTGAAAAGTTAGTAAAAGTATCTTTTGGGCCCTGGCTGGCAGCATGGCAATCTGGCTCAAGCAGGTTTTACAGAGACAATACATCCCCACAATGCATCATGGTTTCCTCCTCTCTGCCCTGGAGACACCCGAGGCGTAATCCAATTATCTCTCAAGACAAAGAGAAATCACCAATACACACGTGGGGACAATGGAACAGACATCACTTACTCAAACATACAATGTCCCACCCTTTACAATACACATAGACATTTAACACATTCCCAGACAGCTCAAGTCTGAGTGCATATTATTAGGTGAATGGCACTCAGACAACATGAATACAATAAAATGAGCTAACTGGGTACCCTCACATAACATACAATACAATTACACAGACAGATGGTTCTGTCACACATCTCAAAACCCCACATGTCCCCATATGGCTTGGATCTGAGCGCTCAGATGCCACAAACACAGTCAAATCGCCATGGGGTTTAAGTTTTGCATGGGCTGATGAGAGGGCCCATAATCCTGGGGCAAGAGGCTGATAAACAGGCCTCTCCAAAACCCAGTGGCGAGGTTGGTTTCGCCACACAGGGGGTAACACATCACTATATACAGTAAACAGTGGGTCATACATCACTATATACAGTATACTGTGGTGGGGGTCACACATCACTATATACAGTGGTGGGGTCAAACATTACTATATACAGTATACTGGGGGGTCACACATCACTATATACAGTATACTTTGTTTAGGGGGGTCACACATCACTATATACAGTATACAGTGGTGGGCATCGCACAGTAGTATATACAGTATACAGAGGGGTCACACATCACTATATACAATATACAGGGGGTCACACATCACTATATACAGTATACAGTGGTGGGCATCGCACAGTAGTATATACAGTATACAGAGGGGTCACACATCACTATATACAATATACAGGGGGTCACACATCACTATATACAGTTTACAGTGGGTCACACATCACTATATACAGTATACAGTGGTGGGGTCACACATCACTATGTACAGCATACAGTGGTGGGGGTCACACATCACTATATACAGTATACAGGGGGTCACACATCACTATATACAGTATACAGGTGGTCACACATCACTATATACAGTATACAGGTGGTCACACATCTCTATATACAGTAAACAGAGGGTCATACATCACTATATACAGTATACTGTGGTTTAGGGTGACACCACTATATACAGTTGTAACGGACCGTTACAGCAGACAAGGGGTTAAAAATCAGTTTAGGCGATGTGCCCCTTTCTGAGAGACAGGCTCAGCTACTGCAGAACACCAAACTCCCGAACTGGATACAAAGTAGCACTCCAAACTGGAACCTCACGAATAGCTGCTAGCAGACGAACAGGAATCAGCTTACACTCCTGGCAATCAGTCTCTAACAGCATACAGCGGATCCCCCCAATAACGAGACAAGGCTCCGTGTTGAGGGTCAAGCAGTGTTCTGAGGTGCTGGCACACCCAGCCTGGTTTTTATTACAGTTGTTTGCAATTACAGGTCCGCCCACAGGGAGGTATAAAACAACCAAGCCCATCTGGTGTACACGCCCCTAGGGGACCAGAATGAAGACTGTGACTTAGGACAGATAAACAGCACTTAGGACACACAGACACAACACATCCCCACAATGCATCATGGTTTCCTCCTCTCTGCCCTGGAGACACCCGAGGCGTAATCCAATTATCTCTCAAGACAAAGAGAAGTCACCAATACACATGTGAGAACAACAGGACAGACATCACCATTTAAACACACAATGGGACAATGGCACAATAGAAACACACCCAGCATTTTCCTCCCAAGCTGACAAGTTACACTTATTATAAATTGTTACAACTTTGTGAGTTTACATTGGCCATACATATAACTTACATCAATTTAAACAGTATAACTTGGGGACAAACCTATCCAAAATTCACTTGAATAGGTTCAGGGGTTTAAAAGTTAGTATATGGCCCATAATCCTGGGGCAAGAGGCCAGCAGCCAGGCCTCTCCAAAACCCAGTGGCGAGGTTGGTTTCGCCACAACAGTATACAGTGGTGGGGGGTCACACATCACTATATACAGTATACAGGGGGTCACACATCTCTATATACAGTAAACAGTGGGTCACACATCACTATATACAGTATACTGGGGGGGGTCACACATCACTATATACAGTATACAGGTGGTCACACATCACTATATACAGTAAACAGTGGGTCATACATCACTATATACAGTATACTGTGGTGTAGGGTCACACCACTATATACAGTATACAGAGGGGTCACTTATAACTATATACAATATACAGGGGGTCACACATCACTATATACAGTTTACAGTGGGTCATAGATTACTATATACAGTATACAGTGGTGGGGGTCACACATCACTATATACAGTATACAGGGGGTCACACATCACTATATACAGTATACAGTGGTGGGGGTCACACATCACTATATACAGTATACAGGGGGTCACACATCACTATATACAGTACACAGGTGGTCACACATCTCTATATACAGTAAACAGTGGGTCATACATCACTATATACAGTATACTGTGGTGTAGGGTCACACCACTATATACAGTATACAGAGGGGTCACTTATAACTATATACAATATACAGGGGGTCACACATCACTATATACAGTTTACAGTGGGTCATAGATTACTATATACAGTATACAGTGGTGGGGGTCACACATCACTATATACAGTATACAGGGGGTCACACATCACTATATACAGTATACAGTGGTGGGGGTCACACATCACTATATACAGTATACAGGGGGTCACACATCACTATATACAGTACACAGGTGGTCACACATCTCTATATACAGTAAACAGTGGGTCATACATCACTATATACAGTATACTGTGGTGTAGGGTCACACCACTATATACAGTATACAGAGGGGTCACTTATCACTATATACAATATACAGGGGGTCACACATCACTATATACAGTATACAGTGGTGGGGGTCACACATCACTATACACAGTATACAGCGGGTCACACATCACTATATACAGGTGGTCATACATCACTATGTACAGTATACTGTGGTGTGGGGTCACACCACTATATACAGTATACAGTGGTGGGGTCACACAACTATATACAGTATACAGGGGGTCACACATCACTACATGCAGTCTACGGTGTTGGGCATCGCACAGCACTATATACATTATACAGAGGGGTCACACATCACTATATACAGTATACAGGGGGGTCACACATCTCTATATACAGTAAACAGTGGGTCATTCATCACTATATACAGTATACTGTGGTGGGGGTCACACATCTCTAAATACAGTATACGTGTTCAGGGGGTCACACATCACTATATACAGTATACAGTGGTGGGGTCACACATCACTATATACAGTATACAGTGTTTAGGGGGTCACACATCACTATATACAGTATACTGTGTTCAGGGGGGCACACATCACTATATACAGTATACCGGGGGTCACACATCTCTATTTACAGTAAACAGTGGGTTTTACATCACCATATACAGTATACAGGGGGTCACACATCACTATATACAGTATACAGTGGTGATGGTCACACATCACTATATACAGTATACAGGGGGTCAACCATCTCTATATACAGTAAACAGTGAGTCATACATCACTATATACAGTATACTGTGGTGGGGGTCACACATCACTATATATAGTATACTGTGTTCAGGGGGTCACACATCCCTATATACAGTATACTGTGTTCAGGGGGTCACACATCCCTATATACAGTATACTGTGTTCAGGGGGTCACACATCACTATATACAGTATACAGGGGGTCACACATCCCTATATACAGTATACTGTGTTCAGGGGGTCACACATCCCTATATACAGTATACTGTGTTCAGGGGGTCACACATCACTATATACAGTATACTGTGGTGGGGGTCACACATCACTATATATAGTATACTGTGTTCAGGGGGTCACACATCCCTATATACAGTATACTGTGTTCAGGGGGTCACACATCCCTATATACAGTATACTGTGTTCAGGGGGTCACACATCCCTATATACAGTATACTGTGTTCAGGGGGTCACACATCACTATATACAGTATACAGTGGTGGGGGTCACACATCACTATATACAGTGTAACGGATCTCCTGGCACCCCGACTGGGTACCTCCGTTGATAGTTGCTCCTAGTGCTTCCCGAGGACTCCAAGCACTCCGCTCTACACCAAATTCACCAAAGAAACTAGGAACAGGAACAGCTCTTACAAGAGCTAATAGTATAGCCAGGGGAGTATAGCAAATCTTCAGCGTATAGCAATCCCCAGTATTGATCAGTTACCCAAACACCAGCCTTAACATGATGAAGGGTAAAACAGGAACTCTTTATTGAACACACAGCATTGACTTATATACACATGACATACTGAGGACATGACATAGCAGCCAATCCTGTACAGTTTAAACACAAAACCAACCCCACTCAACAAACACAATGGCATTGTCTGTGATGCAATTAACAAACACATTGGCATTGTCCCTGATGCAATTAACAATGAACATGCAAACAGATATCTTCACCCCCTCCATGTAACGCACCTAGTTGATCAGTTAGGATCTCAACTGCGGAAGCAATGGACATGCACTATTATCCCGCTGCCCTTGTTCTTGGCTGTGGGATTCGCGGTTACTCAGTATGTACCCCAGGCGTCTCTCTCAGTCTTGGGCGGAGAGTTTGGGGTAACAAAATCATTTACCGCTATCCATCTATTTAGTATTACTGCTGGAGAGGAAGGTCTCCCAGTATTACAGGAGTCACAAGTTAGTATAAGCTTGTGCACAGTTCAGAGTTAGTATCTAGTATGCAATAGGTTCAGGGTTAGTATATAGCATGTCCTCAGTTTAGTATATAGTATGCAGTAGGTTCAGAGTTAGTATAGCATGTCCACAGTTTAGTATATAGTATGCAGTAGGTTCAGAGTTAGCATAGCATGTCCACAGTTTAGTATATAGTATGCAGTAGGTTCAGAGCATGTCCACAGTTTAGTATATAGTATGCAGTAGGTTCAGAGTTAGTATAGCATGTCCACAGTTTAGTATATAGTATGCAGTAGGTTCAGAGCATGTCCACAGTTTAGTATATAGTATGCAGTAGGTTCAGAGTTGGTTTGGGAGTATCGTCTCACACCAGTCAGGAACCACCCCACTCAGAGTTCCAGGACATTAATCAGAGCAGGTAACAGGCATATACTTGCGGTTAGTTGGTCCTGGCTAGGAAGCCAGCAGTGGGGAAGCCAGTGGCAAGAAGGTAGACAGTCCTTCACGCTGTTGTTAGGGATCCAGGTCTGGATATGTGGACAGAGTCCTCAGATGCAGTGGCGCTAGCAGGGTGCGCACTCCATTAGTGGAACACCCTGCTTAGCACCTGTCTTCTATTTAAGGGCCGGACGGTAAGTGGGCGGAGTCACAGGAGGGCCCAGCAGCCACTGCGTTCCACGCTGGAGCGCAAGCCAGCGTAACAACACAGGCGGTCGCAAGCGTATCATCGCAGACGGCCGGTGCGTTCCACGCTGGAGCGCAAGTCAGCGTATCGTCACAGGGAGCCGCTGTGATCCAGGCTGTACTGTTCCACTCCATAATGAATGAATGGGAAGAGGAGACATGTGATGGGATTATCTCCTGAGTGTATCATAGGAGTCGGCTGCTATTATAATCAACCATCTTAATCCCATCACTATCACAATCAGTGGGAGTCTCAGTGCAGAGTTAACCCTTTTTGTGCTGCTGAATCCACACCATGCCTTTTTAATGGGCATTAGGAAATATGTGGCATATAAATTACACACACAAATCAGGGTTCATAGTTCCTTGTAACCCCAAAAGGTCTGAGGGGGTCTCCATAGTTCTCGGTCCATAGTCTGTAGGAAGGAGGCTGGCCCTCAGGCTTCTCCAGCAGCCCCAGTGACGGTTCAGTCCATCACATTTCTCCCCTCCCAACAGTAGACTAACCAGGTACCTGACCTCCTGTCGGTCGGTGCCTGAGTTAGTCAAGTAGCCCACCCATAAACAAACACTGGTCCTGTTGAACTCTAGGGCCTGGCTCTGTTCTGTATGTCCCCAGCTGTTGAGTGGGAATCTGCTACTCCTTGCTTTATTGTTGTTCTCTAGTTTGGAGGTGTAGGTACTTGGTGGGCCGAGGCCGACTGCGCTCTGCCCAGATGCCAGGCGCTCTTCCACTGGGGTAGCAAGTGGGGAGTCAGGCTCTGGACAAGAGGATAGGGGAGGGCAGAGGCCGACTGCGCTCTGACCAGATGCCAGCTCTTCTGCTGGGGTAGACTGTGGGATGACAGCCTCTGGACAAGAGGATAGGGGAGGGCAGAGGCCAACTGCGCTCTGCCCAGATGCCAGCTCTTCCGCTGGGGTAGCCTGTGGGGAGTCATTCTCTGGAGAAGAGGATAGGGGAGAGCAGAGGCCAACTGCGCTCTGCCCAGATGCCAGCTCTTCCGCTGGGATGGGGTCAGGGAATCCTGCCCCCAGGACTTTGTTGCAGGTCAGCTGTGGAGAGGAGGGATCATTTACCTCCTCCTCCTGGCATTACTGCGGGGTTGGTGGGGGATCCGTACCGGCCGTCCAGCATCCCGGTAGGCCTGGTGCAGAGACTGCCGTCCCATCTGCACCATCGGAGTTAGGGGTGCTGTCCCCATGTAGTTGGGGAGAGAGACCGATTGTCTCCTCTCCCTTCAAGGTACACTGCCGCTGGGGAATGGAGACGATGCTCTCCTCTCCCTGCAAAACATACTGCCGCTGGGGAGCAGGACCGACTGCCCCTACTCCCTGAAACTCCGGCTGCCGTTGGGGATCTGGGCCGACTGCCCAGCATCCCTGTAGGGCCGGTGGAGAGATCTCAGTCCCATCTTCACCTGCCATATGGGGTTCCCCCCAGGACCAGTCTATGAGGTCCCCTACCTCTGTAGCTGGTACTGAAGCAGGGGATACTTCAGTCGGGTCTTCCCAGTAAACCTCCACAATATCCTCCCAGCTGAAGCCTCTGGACCTGGGTCTGACACTCTGCTCTCTCGCTGAGCCCTCTCACTGGAGTGGAACAGCTGCTGGTAGTCCTGTTCCAGCTTCATCTCCCGAGTCACCAGGTGGACCAGGTCTTGCTCAATTTTGTGAGTGTCGTCCCAGTCATACCTGCTCTCCCGCCACTCAAAGAGGTCCCTGAACCGGGCTTGTGTAGGGCTCCCAAACTCCAGCTCTGAAAAAGTCTCCCATAACAAGCCAGGACCATCAAACTCCTCTCCCTCTGGCTTGTCATGCTCAGCTGTCCTGGGTAGGTACTGTGCCCCATACCACCAGAGCGCCTGGTAGGCATCTTCCAGCCACAGCTCCTGCCATGCTAGGTGTTCCAATTCCTTTACCCATTCCTCCCGGGGCTGCTCTCCCAGGAAGGGCATCCGCAGGGCTACTCACTTCTGCAACCGCTGGTCTTCCGGGGGGAGTCTCTCGTCCCGCAGATACTCCACAATACCCAGTGCCTGGTACCAGATGACTTTGCGGGCTGTATCTCGGTCATCCATGACACCCTCATCGTACTCCACTGCTGTTTCCATTCTGCTGTAGCCAGGGGCGCTGTACGGATACTAGCGTTGCCCTCAATATGTTCCATGAACTGTGCCTCCGAGCTGCTCCTCCTCGCACTAGGATGCCATCCCACTGCTTGCCACCAATGTAACGGATCTCCTGGCACCCCGACTGGGTACCTCTGTTGATAGTTGCTCCTAGTGCTTCCCGAGGACTCCAAGCACTCCGCTCTACACCAAAACCACCACAGGAACCAGGAACAGGAACAGCTCTTACAAGAGCTAATAGTATAGCCAGGGGAGTATAGAAAATCTTCAGCGTATAGCAATCCCCAGTATCGATCAGTTACCCAAACACCAGCCTTAACATGATGAAGGGTAAAACAGGAACTCTTTATTGAACACACAGCATTGACTTATATACACATGACATACTGAGGGCATGACATAGCAGCCAATCCTGTACAGTTTAACCACTTCAGCTCCCCTAGCTTAAACACCCTTAATGACCAGACCACTTTTTACACTTCTGCACTACACTACTTTCACCATTTATTGCTCGGTCATGCAACTTACCACCCAAATAAATTTTACCTCCTTTTCTTCTCACTAATAGAGCTTTCATTTGGTGGTATTTCATTGCTGCTGACATTTTAACTTTTTTTGTTATTAATCGAAATTTAACGATTTTTTTGCAAAAAAAGTCATTTTTCACTTTCAGTTGTAAAATTTTGCAAAAAAAACCGACATCCATATATAAATTTTTCTCTAAATTTATTGTTCTACATGTCTCTGATAAAAAAAAAATTGTTTGGGTAAAAAAAAAAATGGTTTGGGTAAAAGTTATAGCGTTTACAAACTATGGTACAAAAATGTGAATTTCCGCTTTTTGAAGCAGCTCTGACTTTCTGAGCACCTGTCATGTTTCCTGAGGTTCTACAATGCCCAGACAGTACAAACACCCCACAAATGACCCCATTTCGGAAGGTAGACACCCTAAGGTATTCGCTGATGGGCATAGTGAGTTCATAGAACTTTTTATTTTTTGTCACAAGTTAGCGGAAATTTTTTTCTTTTTTTTTTCTTACAAAGTCTCATATTCCACATACTTGTGACAAAAAATAAAAACTTCCATGAACTCACTATGCCCATCACGAAATACCTTGGGGTGTCTTCTTTCCAAAATGGGGTCACTTGTGGGGTAGTTATACTGCCCTGGCATTTTAGGGGCCCAAATGCGTGCGAAGTAGTTTGAAATCAAAATCTGCAAAAAATGGCCAGTGAAATCCGAAAGATGCTCTTTGGAATGTGGGCCTCTTTGCCCACCTAGGCTGCAAAAAAGTGTCACACATGTGGTATTGCCGTACTCAGGAGAAGTTGGGCAATGTGTTTTCGGGTGTCATTTTACATATACCCATGCTGGGTGAGAGAAATATCTTGGCAAAAGACAACTTTTCCCATTTTTTTATACAAAGTTGGCATTTGACCAAGATATTTATCTCACCCAGCATGGGTATATGTAAAATGACACCCCAAAACACATTGCCCAACTTCTCCTGAGTACGGCAATACCACATGTGTGACACTTTTTTGCAGCCTAGGTGGGCAAAGGGGCCCACATTCCAAAGAGCACCTTTCGGATTTCACCGGCCATTTTTTACAGATTTTGATTTCAAACTACTTACCACAAATTAGGGCCCCTAGAATGCCAGGGCAGTATAACTACCCCACAAGTGACCCCATTTTGGAAAGAAGACACCCCAAGGTATTCCGTGAGGGGCATGGCGAGTTCCTAGAATTTTTTATTTTTTGTCACAAGTTAGCAGAAAATTATGATTTTTTTTTTCTTACAAAGTCTCATATTCTACTTACTTGTGACAAAAAATAAAAACTTCCATGAACTCACTATGCCAATCACGAAATACCTTGGGGTGTCTTCTTTCCAAAATGGGGTCACTTGTGGGGTAGTTATACTGCCCTGGCATTCTAGGGGCCCTAATTTGTGGTAAGTAGTTTGAAATCAAAATCTGTAAAAAATGACCTGTGAAATCCTAAACGTGCTCTTTGGAATGTGGGCCCCTTTGCCCACCTAGGCTGCAAAAAAGTGTCGCACATGTGGTATTGCCGTACTCAGGAGAAGTTGGGCAATGTGTTTTTGGGGTGTCATTTTACATATACCCGTGCTGGGTGAGATAAATATCTCGGCAAAAGACAACTTTTCCCATTTTTTTATACAAAGTTGGCATTTGACCGAGATATTTCTCTCACCCAGCATGGGTATATGTAAAAAGACACCCCAAAACACATTCCCCAACTTCTCCTGAGTACGGCGATACCAGATGTGTGACACTTTTTTGCAGCCTAGATGCGCAAAGGGGCCCACATTCCTTTTAGGAGGGCATTTTTAGACATTTGGATCCCAGACTTCTTCTCACGCTTTAGGGCCCCTAAAATGCCAGGGCAGTATAAATACCCCACATGTGACCCCATTTTGGAAAGAAGACACCCCAAGGTATTCAATGAGGGGCATGGCGAGTTCATAGAATTATTTTTTTTTTGCCACAAGTTAGCGGAAATTGAAATTTTTGTCCCAAGTTAGCGGAAAGGGAGACTTTGTGAGAAAAAAAAAATCAATCTTTCATGGACTCAATATGCCCCTCAACGAATACCTTGGGGTGTCTACTTTCCGAAATGGGGTCACATGTGGGGTATTTATACTGCCCTGGCATTTTAGGGGCCCTAAAGCGTGAGAAGAAGTCTGGAATATAAATGTCAAAAAATCTTTACGCATTTGGATTCCGTGAGGTGTATGGTGAGTTCATGTGAGATTTTATTTTTTGACACAAGTTAGTGGAATATGAGACTTTGTAAGAAAAACAAAACAAAAAAACAAACAAACAATTTCCGCTAACTTGGGCCAAAAAAATGTCTGAATGGAGCCTTACAGAGGGGTGATCAATGACAGGGGGGTGATCAGGGAGTGTATATGGGGTTATCACTCCCCTGTCATTGATCACCCCTCTGTAAGGCTCCATTCAGATGTCCGTCTGTTTTTTACGGATCCACGGATACATGGATCGGGTCCGCAAAACACACACGGACATCTGAATGGAGCCTTACAGGGGGGTGATCAATGACAGGGGGGTGATCAGGGAGTCTATATGGGGTGATCACCCCCCTGTAAGGCTCCATTCAGACGTCCGTATGTGTTTTGCGGATCCGATCCATGTATCAGTGGATCCGTAAAAAACAGACGGACGTCTGAATGAAGCCTTACAAGGGGGTGATCAATGACAGGGGGGTGATCAGGGAGTCTATATGGGGTGATCAGGGGTGATCAGGGGTTAATAAGGGGTTAATAAGTGACGGGGGGGGGGTGTAGTGTAGTGGTGTTTGGTGCTACTTATTACTGAGCTGCCTGTGTCCTCTGGTGGTCGATCCAAGCAAAGGGGACCACCAGAGGACCAAGTAGCAGGTATATTAGACGCTGTTATCAAAACAGCGTCTAATATACCTGTTAGGGGTTAAAAAAATCGCATCTCCAGCCTGCCAGCGAACGATCGCCGCTGGCAGGCTGGAGATCCACTCGCTTACCTTCCGATCCTGTGAACGCGCGCGCCTGTGTGCGCGCGTTCACAGGAAATCTCGCCTCTCGCGAGAGGACGCGTATATGCGTCCACCCAGAATAGCAGGACCGCCGCCAGGACGCAATCCTGCGTACGGCGGTCCTGAGGCGGTTAAACACAAAACTAACCCTATTCAACAAACACAATGGCATTGTCTGTGACGCAATTAACAAACACACTGGCATTGTCTTTGACGCAATCAACAATGAACATGCAAACAGATATCTTCACCCCCTCCATAATGAATGAATGGGAAGAGGAGACACATGTGATGGGATTATCTCCTGATTGTATCATAGGAGTCGGCTACTATTATAATCAACTATCTTAATCCCATCACTAACACAATCAGTGGGACTCTCAGTGCAGAGTTAACCCTTTTTGTGTTGCTGAATCCACACCATACCTTTTTAATGGGCAATAGGAAATATGTGGCATATAAATTACATACATAAATCAGGGTTCATAGTTCCTTGTAACCCCAAAAGGTCTGAGGGGGTCTCCATAGTTCTTGGTCCATAGCCTGTAGGAAGGAGGCTGGCCCTCAGGCTTCTCCAGAAGCCCCAGTGACGGTTCAGTCCGTCACATACAGTATACAGAGGGGTCACACATCACTATATACAGTATACTGTGTTCAGGGGGTTACACATCACTATTTACAGTATACAGTGGTGGGGGTCACACATCACTATATATAGTATACAGAGGGGGTCACTGTGGCAAAAGCCACTTCGCCACAGTGTTTTGGAGGGGGCTGTTTGCCCTCCTCCTGCCCCTAAATTACGGCCCTTTAAGATACTTATTTGGGCTATTGGACTTCTTGGATTCTTTCTCTTCCCCTTCCCTTGGATTCATTGTTCTCCAGCAGGGAGTTATCTCAGGGGAACGGCCAGACCAGTGGGAACGGGTTTGGGCAGGAAAAGCCATGCTTGCAAGTGATACAAAAGAGACTTTTACTAACTTTTAAACCCCTGAACCTATTCAAGTGAATTTTGGATAGGTTTGTCCCCAAGTTATACTGGTTAAATTGATATAAGTTATATGTACAGTACAGACCAAAAGTTTGGACACACCTTCTCATTCAAAGAGTTTTCTTTATTTTCATGACTATGAAGGCATCAAAACTATGAATTAACACATGTGGAATTATATACATAACAAACAAGTGTGAAACAACTGAAAATATGTCATATTCTAGGTTCTTCAAAGTAGCCACCTTTTGCTTTGATTACTGCTTTGCACACTCTTGGCATTCTCTTGATAAGCTTCAAGAGGTAGTCCCCTGAAATGGTCTTCCAACAGTCTTGAAGGAGTTCCCAGAGATGCTTAGCACTTGTTGGCCCTTTTGCCTTCACTCTGCGGTCCAGCTCACCCCAAACCATCTCGATTGGGTTCAGGTCCGGTGACTGTGGAGGCCAGGTAATCTGGCGCAGCACCCCATCACTCTCCTTCATGGTCAAATAGCCCTTACTTTCAAAGTTTTCCCAATTTTTCGGCTGACTGACTGACCTTAATTTCTTAAAGTAATGATGGCCACTCGTTTTTCTTTACTTAGAATTGGTATTATGGCAAGAAAAAAGCAGCTAACAGTCTATTCAGTAGGACTATCAGCTGTGTATCCACCTGACTTCTCCTCAACGCAACTGATGGTCCCAACCCCATTTATAAGGCAAGAAATCCCACTTATTAAACCTGACAGGGCACAGCTGTGAAGTGAAAACCATTTCAGGGGACTACCTCTTGAAGCTCATCAAGAGAATGCCAAGAGTGTGCAAAGCAATAATCAAAGCAAAAGGTGGCTACTTTGAAGAACCTAGAATATGATATATTTTCAGTTGTTTCACACTTGTTTGTTATGTATATAATTCCACATGTGTGGATGCCATAGTTTTGATGCCTTCAGTGTGAATCTACAATTTTCATAGTCATGAAAATAAAGAAAACTCTTTGAATGAAAGGTGTGTCCAAACTTTTGGTCTGTACTGTATGTACGATGTAAACTCACAAAGTTGTAACAATTTATATGAAGTGTAACTTTTCAGCTTAGGAGATAATTGAGTAGATACAGTAATTGACTCAATTATCTCCTAGACAGAGGGGAGGAATATGCTGGGTGTGTTTCTATTGTCCCATTGTGTCCGATTGGCTGCTGTACTTGCATTGTATGTGTTGTAATATGTTTATTGGTTAATGTATAGGTCCAGGGGGTATTCCTCTGGACTGACAAAGGGAAAATAAAAGAGGCTGTATGCCCCAGGACAGTGTGTTCTGCTTAACCCTCAAGCCAAGTGTCGTCTCGTTCTTGGGGGGGGATAGGAGTGTATGCTGTTACAGTGCGACTGCCAGGAGTGTAAACTGTTCATAGGGTTTTTCCTCTTCGGCTGTATACAGCCTTCATGTGTTTTCCCTTTGGGAGTATGGAGTATTAACGTGCTTGCAGTTCGGGAAATTGGTGCTTGCAGTAACTGCCTGTCAATCTGAAAGGAGGATATTGTCTGAACGGAGTTGTGTGCTGAACGGTCCGTTACAATTGGTGGCAGCAGTGGGATCATTCTCACGGCCCAGAAGGACAGCTACAAGGCAACACCAGTTCCTGGATTACAAATTGAGGGCAACGCTAGTAGCCGTACAGCGCCCCTATCTACAAAGGAACCAAAATCAGCAGAGCAAGCATGGAGCCCTGCTACACTCAGAAGGAGTTTGATAGAGAGGTTAATGGGTTGCTGTCTCTCTTGGGACCCAACCCCGCGAAAAACCTCGTACAGATCGTGAAGTGGAGGATCAGAGAGTACCTGCAGGCCATGGCAGCGGTAGACAGGGGGGAGATACCCCAGCGACCGAGCAAGTTCCCGGGAGCTGAAGATGCCGTCCTTGCTCCCCAACAGCCGAGTATTGTATTGGGATCAGAGACAACCGGTCTCTCTCTCCAGCGGCAATGTGTACCCTTAGGAGAGGAGACAGTTGGTCCCTCTCCACAGCAGCCAAGTGAGCCACAGGGAGCTGAAGGTGCTGTCCTTCCTCCCCAGCGGCAGTGTGTCCTGCAGGGAGCAGAGATAGTTGGTCTCTCTCCCCAGCAGCCAAGTGAGTCCCAGGGAGCTGAAGGTACCGTCCTTGCTCCCCAGCGGCAGTGTGAGTTACAGGGAGCGGAATGTGCCGTCCTTTCTCCCAAGTGCCAGTGTGTATTCATGGGAGAAGAGACAGTCGGTCCTCTCCCCCAACAGGAACCAGAAGTACCGGAGGTCACGGACCTCATAGACTGGTCCTGGGAGGACTCCCAGCAGGCAGGGGGAGATGAGACCGAAGTCTCTCTACCGGCCCTACAGGGATGCTGGGCAGTCGGCCCAGATCTCCAACGGCAGTGTGAGTACCAGGAGGAGGAGGTAAGTGATCCCTACCCTCCACAGCTAACCCCTACCGAGGTACTGAGGTCAGTAGAGGAGCCGTTAGCTTCCTCTGACCCCCTCCCAGCAGAAGAGCTGGCATCTGGGCAGAGCGCCTCTGGCCTCTGCCCTAACTTTCCCTTTGTCACCGGGCAGGACTATACCCCGGTTGCTTCAGCGGTTGCTGCCAGGAGTGTAAACTGTTCATAGGGTTTTTCCTCTTCGGCTGTATACAGCCTTCATGTGTTTTCCCTTTGGGAGTATGGAGTATTCACGTGCTTGCAGTTCAGGAAATTGATGCTTGCAGTAACTGCCTGTCAATCTGAAAGGAGGATATCGTCTGAACGGAGTTGTGTGCTGAACGGTCCGTTACAGTCACACATCACTATATACAGTATACTGTGTTCAGGGGGTCACACATTACTATATACAGTATACAGTGGTGGGGGTCACACATCACTATATACAGTATACTGTGATGGGGTCACACATCGCTATATACAGTATACAGGGGGTCACACATCACTAAATACAGTATACAGTGGTGGGGGTCACACATCACTATATACAGTATACAGGGGGTCACACATCTCTATATACAGTAAACAGTGAGTCATACATCACTATATACAGTATACTGTGGTGGGGGTCACACATCACTATATAGTATACAGGGGGTCACACATCACTATATACAGTATACAGAGGGGTCACACATCACTATATACAGTATACTGTGTTCAGGGGGTCACACATCACTATATACAGTATACAGTGGTGGGGGTCACACATCACTATATACAGTGTACAGTGGTGGGGGTCACACATCACTATATATAGTATACAGGGGGGTCACACATCACTATATACAGTATACTGTGTTCAGGGGGTCACACATCACTATATACAGTATACAGTGGTGGGGATCACACATCACTATATACAGTATACAGGGGGGTCACACATCACTATATACAGTATAGAGTGGTGGGGGTCACACATCACTATATACAGTGGGTCATATGTCACTTTTCCGTTTCGTCCTCCGGCAGCACAGAATGGGTTAACTTCGTCGTCATCTTTTCCAGGACCGCCCACCTAGAACATATTAGTTAACAATTAATCAATTAATTAATTCTCCTATAAGATGCCCTCTCCCACAATGCCTCCTTGTGGTTTTTTTTTTGTCCTCATCTGAGGATGAAGCCCACCTATTGTCCGGCCGTATACCTTGTTGTGACAAGGTTCAGAGGCCTCAGTATGGGGACAGCCATGTGTTCATGGCTCCATATCTGACCCGCTAGCGCCTGGTTTGATCGAGGACCGAGGTTATTAAGAAGAGCCGCAAGTACCTGTTGTAGCAGCTCCGATGCCGGCACTTCCGGTATGGTGGAACGCATGTGGAACGCAGACGCAGGCGCAGGGCGTCTGACGTCATCTGAAGCGGCCTCCCTCCCGATCTGGCGCCAAATTTGAATTTAAAAGTGCTGTCTTGCTGAGCTCCGGTGCCTGTGTGCCTGGCAGCCGAGCTCTAGCGTTTTAAAGGTATAGGCCTGTCCTATTGTCAGGCAAACCTTTTTGTTAAATATGGGAACCTAAGTTCTTTACTCTGCAGTGTATTTAAAAACTTTAATACTCTTTTTTTTTAATTTAGATGTCCAGTACGTCCGGCAGAGGGGAAAAATGTTCCCGCAAGAGTAGGCACAGGATGTGCCAGTCATGTGAGCAGCCACTTCCAGATGACTTCCCTCAGCACCTCTGCATAAGGTGCCATCGGGATACCCAGGAACCCTCTCCGCCCAGGAAAAAACGGAGATCCAGCTCTCCCCTCTGTATTTCTTGTCTCCAGCCCCTACCAGATAACCACGCCACGAACATCTGTGAGCGATGTTCTCACCCTGATGAGTCTTCTGACGACGAGACAAGGCAAAAAAGAAGGGTACCAAAAGGAGACCGCGTTCCCCATCCTCGTCCGAGAAGTCGTCACGCTCCGAAGGAGAGATTTCCTCATTTTCGGATTCTCCCGTTATTGAGGATAATTTTTTATTTGATAAGGCAGATACAAATCAGCTGATTAAAGAGGTCAAAAATATTATGGAAACCAATAAAGAAAAATGCAGCAAACATAATGAAGAGGATCTTTTTTATTTTCCTAAAAAGAAGGCGTCAGTGTTCCCTGGACACCCAGTCCTAGATGCAGTAATGTCTAAAGAATGGGAACATCCGGTAGGAAGAATAAATCTAGGATCCAGATTCAGAAGTGTATACAAAACAGATCCAGTGGAATCATCCTCCTGGGGTACCCCGGCTAAAGTGGACCCGGCTGTAGCTAGATTAGCCAAAAGATAATTTTTTCCTTCCGACGATTCATCCTTGTTGAAGGATCCTATGGAAAAAAAGGCAGATGGACTCCTCAAAAGACAACATACATATCTCGCCTCTCTTAATAAGGCTGCGATGGCGACCGTTCCTGTTGCTCGAGCACTTAGAGTGTGGCTCAGCCATCTTGGCAGGGACATTGAAGATGGGGTATCAAGAGAAGAACTTCTCAAGCAATTACCTACACTTAAATCAGCAGCAGAATTTCTCTGTGATTTCCCGGTTGATACGATACGTTTATGTGCCAAGAACATGGCATTGGCCAACTCGATCCATAGATATCTCTGGCTGAAGATTTGGTCTGGCGACTCCTCTTCAAAAAACAACCTATGTGCCCTCCCCTTTGAACCTGGGAAGCTGTTTGGATCACAGTTAGATAAATTGCTGGAGGCTAATAAGGAAGATAAAGCTCTGAACTTTCCGCAACTCAGACGCAGGGACAAGACCAGGTTTTTTCATCCCTATAGGGGACAAGATTCAAGAAGATCAAACTTCAGAGGACGGTCTGGACGAGGAAGATCTGATCGAAGAGCCTGGACCTCCCCAGAGAAGTCCAAGAGAAAGGGAGAGGACAACAGACCCCCAAAATCTTCTGACGCCAGAAGACAGAAAGTAGGAGGTCGGTTGTCTCTCTTCTATGAGAACTGGTGTCACATCACTTCAGACATCTGGGTCCTAGAGATTATAAGAAGAGGTTATCAACTAGAACTTGATCACTTGCCAAGAAAAAGATTTGTACTCAGCAAGGGAGAGAATCCACACGTCTTTCTACTACTAAACGAGTTCCTAGGCAAAGGAGTTCTGGAAAGAGTTCTAAAGTCTCAGAAGAATTCGGGAGTATATTCCAGGATCTTCTGTATTCCAAAAAGAGATGGCAAAAGTCGGTTGATTATAGACCTCCGCTACCTGAACCGTTATATGAAGAAAATTCACTTCAAAATGGAGACAATAAGATCCATCACGGCTGTTCTCAGGGGGAAGGTGTTTATGGCGTCTCTAGACCTGAAGGACGCATACCTCCATGTCCCAATAAGTCAAGAGTCAAGAAAGTTCTTAAGAGTGGCCATCAAGAGGAATGGGGTGACACTCCACTACCAGTTCAAAGCCCTGCCATTTGGACTATGTTCAGCCCCAAGAGTCTTTACGAAGATAGCTGTTGTAGTTGCAGTAACACTGCGCCTCCAAGGGATCCAGATATTCCCCTACCTGGACGACTGGCTAATTGCAGCCAAATCGGAAGCCTTACTACGTTTACATTTAAAGAAGACTATAGAACTCCTACAATCAGTGGGATTCCTAGTGAACTGGGAGAAGTCGGATATCGTCCCAGCTACCTCCAAGACCTTCCTGGGCTTCACAATAGACACAAGGGCTATGAAGCTCTATCTCCCCCCTGGGAAAGTAGTGACCCTGAAGAAAGAAATAAAAATATTGATGTCGCTTCATTCTCCATCGATCCGCAGAGTGATGAAGACGCTCGGTCATCTCACGTCAGTCTCAGATGCTGTTCCCTGGGCGAATATTCACAGCCGAGATCTGCAACAAGATATGCTACGTGCCTGGCGTCGGAACAAATTCAAATTGGACGCAAGAATGAGGATGAGACCCTCTACTATCCAGAGCCTCAGATGGTGGCTACGCACGAGTAATCTGACTATGGGAAAAAATTTCCGGTTTCTTACCCCAGTGATCATCACCACAGATGCTTCCTGTCAAGGATGGGGTGCTCACCTCCAGGACAAATGGGTGCAGGGCCTCTGGTCTTCCAAGGAGAAGAAACAATCCTCAAACTACAAAGAGATGAATGCAGTCCTGTTAGCCCTTTACCGGTTCAAAACCTACGTATTGGGGAAACCCGTGTTGATCAGGACAGACAATCTATCGACCGTATTTTATTTGAACAAACAGGGTGGAACGAGAAGCTCTCGTCTTCTGAGACTATGCAAGAAGATATTCAAGTGGGCAGAATTACATCTGCTGGAATTAAAAGCAACGCATATCAGAGCATGCTACAATACTCGAGCGGATCATCTGAGCAGGAAGACGATCAATCAAGCCGACTGGGAGCTCAACCCAATCATCTTTCAACAGATCATAGCCAGATGGGGGACACCGACCTGGGATCTGATGGCATCAGCAAAAAACAAGAAACTGGACAGATTCTGTTCTCTAAGCAGTCACGACAATCCCACTGTAGTAGACGCATTCTCTATGAATTGGAAACACCTGTCGGTCTACATCTTCCCTCCAGTCCCCCTTATCCCGAGAGTCCTGAGGAAAATAGTAGAGGAGAAACCTCAAGCCATAATAATAGCTCCTTTTTGGCCGAGGAGGTCGTGGTTCCCTCTCCTGTTTCAGCTGTCCAAAGGCCAATTCTGGAAACTTCCTCCACGTCCAGATCTTCTGATTCAGAATGGGCTGCATCACCAGAGTCTGAGCCGTCTACACCTTACTGCTTGGAGGCTGAAAGAAATAGACTAGAGGAAAAAGGCCTCTCTCAATCAGTTGTTAATACTCTGCTTTCTTCGAGAAAAGATTCTACGAATAGAAAATATGCTAAAGTCTGGAGAAGATTTATGTCCTGGATGTCAGAGACTGGTCATGAAAATATGAATGTTTCCTCCATCCTTCAGTTTCTTCAAGATGGATTCCAGAAAGGGCTAAAGCCCAATACCATAAGATCACATATGACCGCTATTAATTCCATGACTGAGAATAAAAGCCTCCATCATCCGTTAATCGTTAGATTTTTTAAAGCGGTCAGAAGACTTAATCCTACGCATAGGGATCCGTTTCCGGTCTGGGATCTTTCCTTGGTTCTGAAAAGACTGACCCTCTCTCCATTTGAACCATTGGAAGAAGCTGACCTCAAGTGGCTCTCTTACAAAGCAACAAACTCCAAGCCTTATCATCCAAGTTTCCATACTTATGTTTCCTTCCGGATGGAATATTGCTTCGCACCATGCTATTCTTCATTCCCAAGGTTCCGTCTTCAGTAAACAAAAACAGAGAAGCATTCCTCCCGGTGTTCTGTCCCGAGCCTCTCAATGAACAACAGAATCTCTGCCATACCTTGGATGTGAAGAGAGCATTAGAGATCTATCTCCAAAGAACAGGAGAATTCAGAAGCAGTGAAAACCTATTCATTCTTTTCTCTGGCCCAAGGAAAGGACTCTCTCCTTCCAAAGATACCCTTGCAAGATGGATCAAGTCCACTATTCTGGAAGCTTATTCTCTTGAGGCCATACCTCCTCCATTCCCTATCAGAGCTCAATCCACCAGAGCCACAGCCACTTCCTGGGCAGAGATGGCACAAGTTCCGATAGAAGAGATTTGCAATGCGGCATCTTGATCTTCATCTCTCACCTTCGTGAAACACTACCGTCTGGACATCAATGCTAGAAGCTCAGCCTTTGGCACTGGAGTATTGTCGGCAGCTCTTTCTGAAACTCCCCCCCTTTGAGATCTATAAAAATCCCATTCTGTGCTGCCGGAGGACGAAACGGGAAAGGCAGTGGCGTACACACAATCCATGGGGCCCCGGTGCGAAATTGATCCATGGGCCCCCCCCCAATCCGCAGCCACACCCACCCCCACTACCGCCCCTACATTCAGGTCATTTTTCTCAGCAGCAGGCCAGGGCCCCCTACTCAAGTAGTCAGACTCTTTAAAGCAGCTGGCCTGCTGCTGAGAACAATGACCTGCAGCAGTGGGGCCCTGAGGGGCAGCCTGAATTTATTGATGGGATTGCCAGATTGGGGCCTGGGCTGATCTGATCATCTGAGGGGGTCTTTGAAAGCAAAGACAGTCTTTGCTTTCAAAGACCCCCTCAGATGATCAGATCAGCCCAGGCACCAATCTGGCAATCCCATCAAAACAAGGCAGATGGCCCCTGGCAGATGACGGGGGGAAGGGGGGGGTAGGGTTTACAGTCACTGGCACTCGTCTCTGGCAGGAAAAGCCCGCAGCAACAGGGCACACTTAGGCCCCCAGCCCCCCAGGCCCCCAGGCATCCCCCCTGGCAGATGACCGGGGGGGGGGGGGGGGGTTTACAGACTACAGTCACTCGCACTCGTTTCTGGCAGGAAAAGCCCGCAACAGGGCACACTGAGGCCCCCAAGCATCCCCCCTGGCAGATGACCGGGGGAGGGTTTACAGTCAGACTCAGTGTGCCCTGTTGCGGGCTTTTCCTGCCAGAGTCGAGTGCCAGTGACTGTAAACCCTCCCCCCCTCCCCCGGTCATCTGCCAGGGGAGATGCCTGGGGGCCTCAGTGTGCCCTGTTGCGGGCTTTTCCTGCCAGAGATGAGTGGCAGTGACTGTAGTCTGTAAACCCTCCCCCCCCCGGTCATCTGCCAGGGGGGATGCCTGGTGGGCTGGGGGCCTCAGTGTGCCCTGTTGCGGGCTTTTCCTGTCAGAGACGAGTTCCCCCCCCCCGTCATCTGCCAGGGATGGATGCCTGGGGGCCTCAGTGTGCCCTGTTGCTGCGGTCTTTTCCTGCCAGAGACGACGACGAGTGCCAGCCTGGGACTGCCAGGGTCCGGTCCAGTCGGGTCCGGTCCGCTCCCCCCCCCCCCCCGGGGCTTTTACTTACTTACCGTCGAGTGGCAGGGCAGGGGAACTTCAGTTCTTCCGGTCGGTCGGCGCCTCGGCGGTCCTCTTCTCGTCCTCTCTCAGTCACTTCCGGATCCCGTCTGAGTTCAGGCGCGCGTGCATGTTTCCGCGAGACCTGCACAGGAGTTCACACAGGTCTCGCGGGAGTTCACGGGCCCGGCGCTGACCGCAAGGAGGAGGGCGGGGGGAGGAGGGCGGTGTCAACTTAACTGGGATTGGGAATCGGATGCCAGACGCAGCTGCAGCAGGGGCCAGGGGTCCGCAGGCGGCCGGGCCCCCTGGGGTGCCGGCCCCGGTCGCAACTGCGACCCCTGCGACCCCTATATGTACGCCACTGGGGAAAGGGAAAATTCTTACCGGGATTTTACTTTCCTTGAGTCCCTATATACAGTGTACAGGGGGTCACACATCACTATATACAGTATACAGTGGTGGGGGTCACACATCACTATTATACAGTATACAGGGGGTCACACATCTCTATATACAGTAAACAATGGGTCATACATCACTTTATACAGTATACTGGGTTCAGGGGGTCACACATCATTATATACAGTAAACAGTGGTGGGGGTCACACATCACTATATACAGTATACAGGGGAGTCACACATCACTATATACACTATACTGTGTTCAGGGGGGTCACACATCACTATATACAGTATACAGGGTGTCACACATCTCTATATGCAGTGTACAGGAGGGTTACACATCACTATATACAGTGTACAGGTGGGTCACACATCACTATATACAGTATACAGTGGTAGGTGTCACACATCACTATATACAGTATACATGGGGTCACACATCACTATATACAGTATACAGTAGTGGGGGTCACACATCACTATGTACAGTATACAGGGGGTCACACATCTCTATATTCAGTAAACAGTGGGTCATACATCACTATATACAGTATACTGGGGGGTCACACATCACTATATACAGTATACTGGGTTCAGGGGGTCACACATCATTATATACAGAATACAGTGGTGGGGGTCACACATCACTATATACAGTATATAGGGGGGTCACACATCACTATATACAGTATACTGTGTTCAGGGGTCACACATCACTATATACAGTATACAGTGGTGGGCGTCACTCATCACTATATACAATATACAGAGGGTCACACATCACTATATACAGTAAACAGTGGGTCATACATTACTATATACAGTATACTGTGGTGGGGTCACACATCACTATATACAGCATACAGAGGGATCACACATCGCTATATACAGTATACTGTGGTGGGGGTCACACATCACTATATCCAGGGCACGAAGCTCCCGTTCCACCACATCCCTAAGATGTTCTATTGGGTTGAGATCTGGTGACTGTGGGGGCCATTTTAGTACAGTGAACTCATTGTCATGTTCAAGAAACCAATTTGAAATGATTTGAGCTTTGTGACATGGTGCATTATCCTGCTGGAAGTAGCCATCAGAGGATGGATACATGTTCTCATTCTGTTTACGCCAAATTCGGACTCTACCATTTGAATGTCTCAACAGAAATTGAGACTCATCAGACCAGGCAACATTTTTCCAGTCTTCAACAGTCCAATTTTGGTGAGCTCGTGCAAATTGTAGCCTCTTTTTCCTATTTGTAGTGGAGATGAGTGGTACCCGGTGGGGTCTTCTGCTGTTGTAGCCCATCCGCCTCAAGGTTGTGCGTGTTGTGGCTTCACAAATGCTTTGTTGCATACCTCGGTTGTAACGAGTGGTTATTTCAGTCAACGTTTGTAACAGACCGTTCAGCACACAGCTCCGTTCAGACGATATCCTCCTTTAAATGCACAGGCAGCTACTGCAAGCACCAGTCTGCTGAACTGCAAACTAGACGAACACTGGAAACCGCGGAACAGGAAAAGCATACAATCGGCTTACACTCCTGGCAATCAGCATACAATCCAATTCCCCCAATAACGAGACGGCACTTAGTTTTGAGGTCAAGCAGAACTGACTGTCCTTGGGCATACAGCCTCTTTTATTTACAATCCACAAACATAGTACTGCCCACAGGGTTTTGAAATACAACCAATCAATCGGTACAATACACACAGACACTCCCACACAAAATCCTCCTCTCTGCCTGTGATATGATTACTGAACACAATGGCTAATATAATTATCACAGGCAGAGAAATACAGTTTTATAAAACATATCACAGGAACCTCAAAACATGCAATAACCCCATAACAAGTATATCCTCGGAACCGGGGGATCTGGGTGAACCACATATCCAAAATTCACCCAGATCCGTTCAGTAGTTTGAAAGATACAGTTTAATGCAGATTCCTCAGAACATATACAGGCTATATAAAAAATAATTACTGTATAATGTGTCCCCTGCTGTATAGTTTAAAACTACTGCCCGATGTCTTTGTGCACCAAATACCGGCGAGATGGCACCGTGTAGAAAAGTCCAAACAGTGTCTGTGAGTTAAAATGTCCGCCATCCATTGTTCTCACCATGTGTCTCTGATAAATGAAATGGTGTCCCCAGATGGTTCTTAAAGGGCCGTAATCCAGAGGCAGGAGGCGGGCAAGCAGTCCTCTACAGGCACAAGTGGCGGAGCTGGTTCCACCACATTTCTCCCCTTTACCAATCAGACTAAGAGGGTATCGGACCTCCTGTCGGTCAGTGCCCTGGTTAGTCCAGCAACCCACCTGCAGAACACAATCAGCAGTACAGCCCACCCACAATAAAGAGTTACTACATCTGAGGTAGTGGGTCGCTTGTCCATGTCCAGGTGCTCCACCTCGGCTCTGGGGGTTACTGGCGCTCCGGATCGGTGGGTTGCTGAGTGGGCAGAGACCAGCGGTACTCTGCCCTGCTGCCAGTGCTACCATGGGAGTAGCCTGGTTGGAGCCCAGTTGAGGGAGTGGCGTAGTAGGCTTCTCACTCTGGACCCGGTACTGCTGCTGGAGGGCACGACAGGCTGTCTCCCCTTTGGATGAACATCCCTGCTGCCGGGAAACAGGACCGACTGTCCCCAGCCCCTGTGAGGCATGTGCAGAGACTACGGTCCTATCTGCACTGGTGTGGGGCTTATCATCTCCCCTTGATGGGCTAGGCTGCCGCTGGGAAGAGGGGGTAACAAGTTCATCTCCCTTACCCACTTTCTGTCGCTGGGGAGAGGGGATGACAAGCTCCTCTCCCTGAATCTCTCTCTGCTGGTGGAGGGGGGACCGACTGTCTCCCCTTTCCATATTTTGTCCTGCTGCTGGGGTGCGAGACCGACTGTCTCTGCTCCTGGCAGGACACTCTGCCGCTGGGGAGGAAGGACGGCACCTCCCGCACCCTGTAACATACACTGCCGCTGGGGAAGCGGGACGACACCTTCAGCTCCCTGTAACACACACTGCCGCTGGGGAAGAGGACGGCACCTTCAGCTCCCTGTAACACACATTGCTGCTGGGGAGAGAGACCGGTTGTCTCTGCTCCCAATACAATACTCGGCTGTTGGGGAGGAGGACGGCACCTTCATCTCCCTGTAACTCACTCGGCCGCTGTGGAGGAGGACGGCACCTTCAGCTCCCCGGAACTTGCTCGGCCACTGTGGTATCTCCCCCCTGTCTACCGCTGCCATGGCCTGCAGGTACTCTCTGATCCTCCACTTCACGATCTGTATGAGGTTTTCCGCGGGGTTGGGTCCCAAGAGAGACAGCACCCCATTCACCTCTCTATCAAACTCCTCCTGAGTGTAGCAGGGCTCCATGCTTGCTCTGCTGATTTTTGTTCCTTTGTAGATAGGGGCGCTGTACGGGTACTAATGTTGCCCTCAGTTTGTAATCCAGGAACTGGTGTTGCCTTGTAGCTGTCCTTCTGGGCCATGAGAATGATCCCATCGCTTGCCACCAATTGTAATGGACCGTTCAGCACACAGCTCCGTTCAGACGATATCCTCCTTTCAATGCACAGGCAGCTACTGCAAGCACCAGTCTGCCGAACTGCAAACTAGACGAACACTGGAAACCGCGGAACAGGAAAAGCATACAATCGGCTTACACTCCTGGCAATCAGCATACAATCCAATTCCCCCAATAACGAGACGGCACTTAGTTTTGAGGTCAAGCAGAACTGACTGTCCTGGGGCATACAGCCTCTTTTATTTGCAATCCAGAAACATAGTACTGCCCACAGGGTTTTGAAATACAACCAATCAATCGGTACAATACACACAGACACTCCCACACAAAATCCTCCTCTCTGCCTGTGATATGATTACTGAACACAATGGCTAATATAATTATCACAGGCAGAGAAATACAGTTTTATAAAACATATCACAGGAACCTCAAAACATGCAATAACCCCATAACAAGTATATCCTCGGAACCGGGGGATCTGGGTGAACCACATATCCAAAATTCACCCAGATCCGTTCAGTAGTTTGGAAGATACAGTTTAATGCAGATTCTGATTCTGCAGAACATATGCAGGCTATATAAAAAATAATTACTGTATAATGTGTCCCCTGCTGTATAGTTTAAAACTACTGCTCGATGTCTTTGTGCACCAAATACCGGTGAGATGGCACCGTGTAGAAAAGTCCAAACAGTGTCTGTGAGTTAAAATGTCCGCCATCCATTGTTCTCACCATGTGTCTCTGATACATGAAATGGTGGCCATCCAGTAACTCCACAGTATGTCCCCAGATGGTTCTTAAAGGACCGTAATCCAGAGGCAGGAGGCGGGCAAGCAGTCCTCTACAGGCACAAGTGGCGGAGCTGGTTCCGCCACATTGTTGCTCTTCTATCAGCTCGAATCAGTCGGCCCATTCTCCTCTGACCTCTAGCATCCACAAGGCATTTTTTCCCACAGGACTGCCGCATACTGGATGTTTTTCCCTTTTCACACCATTCTTTGTAAACCCTAGAAATGGTTGTGCGTGAAAATCCCAGTAACTGAGCAGATTGTGAAATACTCAGACCAGCCCGTCTGGCACCAACAACCATGCCACGCTCAAAATTACTTAAATCACCTTTCTTTCCCATTCTGACATTCAGTTTAGAGTTCAGGAGATTGTCTTGACCAGGACCACACCCCTAAATGCATTGAAGCAACTGCCATGTGATTGGTTGACTAGATAATTGCATTAATGAGAAATAGAACAAGTGTTCCTAATAATTCTTTAGGTGAGTGTATACAGTATACTGTGTTCAGGGGGTCGCACATCACTATATATAGTATACAGTGGTGGGGGTCACACATCACTATATACAGTATACTGAAGGTGTCACACATCACTATATACAGTATACTGTGTTTAGGGGGTCACACATCACTATATACAGTATACTGTGTTCAGGGGGTCACACATCACTATATACAGTATACAGGGGGTCACACATCTCTATATACAGTAAACAGTGGGTTTTACATCACTATATACAGTATACAGGGGGTCACACATGACTCAGGGGCGGACACTGGCAGCATCGGGTCCCTGTGCAAAGAATGTGCCCAGGCCCCCCAACCACACATATAGAAATAAACATAGGCCATAGGTAAAGATTAATACAATGAGGTGTGGCAGCAGAAGGGACCCCAATTTGTCATCTTCCCCCAATCCTACAGGGAGAGGAAGGGGTGATCAGTCGCATCAAAGATAGGGGAAACCCTTCAGATACTGTGGTGCGTATTAATGTCCTCTTAATGCTCCTACATAGTCATTTTTGCCCCTTTGTGCCAGCACACAGTAGTAATATCCACATTGTGCTCCCTCCACAGTAGCTATGGACAGATATGTACTCCCTCGCAGTAGTTATGCCAGATATCTGCCCCCTCACAGTAGTTATGCCCAGATACGTGCCCACCACAGTAGTTATGCCACATTATGTGTCCTTCACAGTAGTTATGCCAGATATGTGCTCCCTCACAGTAGTTATGCCAGATTATGTGCCCCCTCAAAGTAATTGTGACAGATTATGTGCCCCCTCACAGTATTTATGCCCAGATATGTGCCAACTTCACAGTAGTTATGCCTGATATGTGCCCCCCTCACAGTAGTTATGGCAGATATGTGCCCCCTCACAGTAGTTATGGCCAGATATGTGCCTCCTTTACAGTACAGGGAGTGCAGAATTATTAGGCAAGTTGTATTTTTGAGGATTAATTTTATTATTGAACAACAACTATGTTCTCAATGAACCCAAAAAACTCATTAATATCAAAGCTGAATATTTTTGGAAGTAGTTTTTAGTTTGTTTTTAGTTTTAGCTATTTTAGGGGGATATCTGTGTGTGCAGGTGACTATTACTGTGCATAATTATTAGGCAACTTAACAAAAAACAAATATATACCCATTTCAATTATTTATTTTTACCAGTGAAACCAATATAACATCTCAACATTCACAAATATACATTTCTGACATTCAAAAACAAAACAAAAACAAATCAGTGACCAATATAGCCACCTTTCTTTGCAAGGACACTCAAAAGCCTGCAATCCATGGATTCTGTCAGTGTTTTGATCTGTTCACCATCAACATTGCGTGCAGCAGCAACCACAGCCTCCCAGACACTGTTCAGAGAGGTGTACTGTTTTCCCTCCTTGTAAATCTCACATTTGATGATGGACCACAGGTTTTCAATAGGGTTCAGATCAGGTGAACAAGGAGGCCATGTCATTAGATTTTCTTCTTTTATACCCTTTCTTGCCAGCCACGCTGTGGAGTACTTGGACGCGTGTGATGGAGCATTGTCCTGCATGAAAATCATGTTTTTCTTGAAGGATGCAGACTTCTTCCTGTACCACTGCTTGAAGAAGGTGTCTTCCAAAAACTGGCAGTAGGACTGGGAGTTGAGCTTGTCTCCATCCTCAACCCGAAAAGGCCCCACAAGCTCATCTTTGATGATACCAGCCCAAACCAGTACTCGACCTCCACCTTGCTGGCGTCTGAGTCGGACTGGAGCTCTCTGCCCTTTACCAATCCAGCCACGGGCCCATCCATCTGGCCCATCAAGACTCACTCTCATTTCATCAGTCCATAAAACCTTAGAAAAATCAGTCTTGAGATATTTCTTGGCCCAGTCTTGACGTTTCAGCTTGTGTGTCTTGTTCAGTGGTGGTCGTCTTTCAGCCTTTCTTACCTTGGCCATGTCTCTGAGTATTGCACACCTTGTGCTTTTGGGCACTCCAGTGATGTTGCAGCTCTGAAATATGGCCAAACTGGTGGCAAGTGGCATCTTGGCAGCTGCACGCTTGACTTTTCTCAGTTCATGGGCAGTTATTTTGCGCCTTGGTTTTTCCACACGCTTCTTGCGACCCTGTTGACTATTTTGAATGAAACGCTTGATTGTTCGATGATCACGCTTCAGAAGCTTTGCAATTTTAAGAGTGCTGCATCCCTCTGCAAGATATCTCACTATTTTTGACTTTTCTGAGCCTGTCAAGTCCTTCTTTTGACCCATTTTGCCTAATATAGGGTGTTGATGTCATTAGACCACACCCCTTCTCATTACAGAGATGCACATCACCTAATATGCTTAATTGGTAGTAGGCTTTCGAGCCTATACAGCTTGGAGTAAGACAACATGCATAAAGAGGATGATGTGGTCAAAATACTCATTTGCCTAATAATTCTGCACTCCCTGTAGCTATGCCCAGATATTGCCCCCCCTTCACAGTTTTTATGTCCAGATATGTGCCCCTCACAGTAGTTATGTCCAGAAATGTGCCCCCCTCACAGTAATGTCCAGATATGTGCCTCCACACAGTAGTTATGCCAGATTATGTGCCCTTCACAGTAGCTATGCCCAGATAGTATCCCCCCTCAAAGTAGTTATGTCCAGAAATGTGCCCGTCACAGTAGTTATGTCCAGATATGTGCCTCCTTTACAGTAGCTATGCCCAGATAGTCCCCCCTTCACAGTAGTTATGGCCAGATATGCGCCCCCTCACGTTAGCTATGGCCAGATATGTGCCCCTTACAGTAGTTATTGCCTGATATATGCCTCCTCACACAGACCTATTGAAATGAATGGGTCAGGATTCAGTCTGGATGATATGCATTTACACTGGCGCTGGATGAGCTGAAGTTATGGAGAGGCCGGCGCCTCTTCATAACATCAGCAGAACCACTTCAAGTTTAGGGGTTATTAAGACCGGTGTCTAAAATACCGGTATTAATAAATGACCCCCTGCATGTCTGAGCAACACTTTTAACCCATTTACACGACACGGACCATATGTATTTTATGAACTGCAAATTACGGATGACGCCCATGTGCCATCTGCATTTTTTTTGCAGACCTATTAACTAGCCTGCATGTTGCGGACCAGTATAAGACATGTCACATTTTCTATCCTTTGCGGAACAGACATACGGATGTGTAGTGTCCCACTACGTAAAGGTGGGCACTACTCAAGGGTCAATTGGGTCACGTTGTTCTCCACCTCCTGTGGAACATGGTCATGGTATTTTATATTTCATTGTAATGTATATTTTCATGTTATTTCCTGTGTACCAGGCCTGCTAGGGGTGTAGTTTCTCCTCCCAAGCTGTAGAGGGAGCTAGGGAACCCCCTAGTATATATAGTCAGGTCCAGTTCAGGAGAAGAGGATAGTGTGGTCAGAAGCCAGTATTGACTTTAGCCAGGTGTTAGCTGAAGTGCAGCTTCTAACATGCAGCTAGATAGCCCAGGCTCCTAGCTTGCCCTCAGGAGAAGAAGTTCCCTCCTAAAGTTATCCTGCAGCTTACAATGTACAGACCAGTGCTAATTTTAACCAGCAAAGTAGAAAGCTGAAAGGCAGAAGGTTATTTGCAGCAAGTGGATTCATGCCAGAGGAAGGTTCCCCTCCCAAGGATAAAGCCAGCTATTAGGCATCCGGGCCTTGAAGAAAGTCAGACAGGATTCTGCAGAAAGTACAGCCTGATCTGTGAGTTTATTCCCTCTGAGTTATCTTGCTAGGATTTTACCTGCCATTTATGTCAAGCCTGCCTGATACCATTATCCTACATATGGAACTTTATCTGAAGCCTGTAAATAGTTGAACTGTTCAGTAAAAAGGAGTTCTGGTTCACTACAACAGTGTGTGCCTCAATTATTCCTACAACAAATCGGTGTGCCACCGCTACCGGCACTGGCGTCACGAACTATAAGGGATCTTGCCACCGGCACACTAAACTTCCAACTCCCAGGGCACCTCACCTACCACCCGGCCTGGTCCCTATATACAGAGAGTGCCCCAGAGGATCCATGTGCCAGCCTCTCCATCACTGCTGTACGCCTGCCCAGGGTCTTCTACAAATCGTGAGTACCAAGAGTAACCCTCGGTCTGTTAACTACCCCCGTGACCTCACCTTCGCTCTCCCTGAGGGACTGGCGTACTGCATATTTTGGAGTCACGAACAGGATGCAATTGTTTCTACGCCATAGTGGAATCTGAACTGTGTGCCATAATTGCCTATTAAGTGATACATTCCCTATCTGTTTATTTGAAAATTTTGGGGCCAAAGAACTGGAAAATCGGGGTGTGAAACTACATTGTGGACTGTTTGCTGGTTTCTGAGTCACCGCTTTCTGTCAGTGAATTGACAGCCTTATGCTTAAAGATGGCCGCCTAACCTGACTGGAATTATTGCTGCGCCATCAGTACCTTTTGTTGGCGGGAAAAATTGGCGCCTTCCACTGAGGGAGCGGGAAGGACTGTATGTTTGCGCCACCGCCTCTTCAATTAATTTACATGCATGTCAATATGGACTCCGCCTCCCCATGTTAGAGTACCTAGGGGGCGGCCTCCTGGAGCAGTGGGAGGTCCTGTGTGAAGTCCTGCGTGCCGCCCTGTTGTGTGCAGTAGAGGGATCGGACATGTCACAGAGTCCAGATTCTCCTGCCGGAATGGCCTTACCTGCGGACAAGACCCCGGAGCCTGAGATGGTTGGAGAGAGAGAGGAGCCACCCGCCTACACTCTGGGACCGGAGAGGCTACCTTGCTCCCCACCGCAGTCGCAGCCCAAGCAGTGTCCTGGCTCGCGCGGAGGATTTGTTAAGCCTTCGGCGCAATGGCCCCTGCTGATGGCCGAGATACGCGCTGCCGCGATATGCAAGACTACTGCCAAAAAGATATACTTTGAGGAGCTCGCGAAGACGGTGTACAAGCACCATGCGAATACCCAGCCCCGTCTGGAGAGAAGGATGGAAGTAGTTGTAACTTTCGATAAAGGCCGAGGTTTCAGGTTTATCAAAGATTTCTCCACTGGCCGAGACCTTTATGTGAATCGGAGGTCTGTGAAGCGCAGCTACTTACCCGAACATTTGCATAACCTCAGAGAAGGAGCGGAAGTGGAATTTACCCCCGCCGAGGGCCTGAGGGGTCCTTATGCAACGGCAGTAACCCGTCCCAAGTCAGAAAGGGAGGATTGGGAAGAGCCTGAGGAGCCCACCAGTCCAGAATGCGAGCCAGAGAATCCGGCGGCGCCTGCTCGCAATACTTACCAGGAGTCGGGTCCGTCGCATAAAGCCGGCGACACCCAGACCTATAGAGCCTTCTACATCATTCACCCCCAGGCTTGCGGAGCCTGTACAATTTACAGGCCCATTTGTTCTTCAGTTGCCTGTTAATACAATTTTGTGGGCCCAACCAAGTGTTAATCCACGTCTCAGGGCATGACTCAGAGCGGAACCAGGTTGCACCACTTCTGATGATCAGGACGAACTGGACACATACCTGTGAGTAGGCCTGCTAGGCCATGATTGCTGAGGGACCCTTATAGTTAATTTAAGTGTTTCAGGACAGGAGTCCTATGTTTTGGCACAATGAGCTGCTGCCAGTTTACCCACGCCCCAGTGGTGGTTGTAAGGCCACTGAGAATTCCAATTGCTCTTCTGCCATGTTGTTTTTCAGGACATCCTGCCTGCTTTAAGTGCCATTCCAAGTTGTGCCTGCTGATTTGCACCTTTACCCTTTTTAACCCCCTTTACAGGTTGAGTAGGGGATATTACAGAACTACTTTTATCTACCAGGACTTGCCAGGGGAAAGTATCCCTGAGATGTAGAGTTCTGTGCTAAGACTTTTATATGCAATATTAGTTCAAGAACTGTGCCCAGAGATGACCACAATGCATGTGGGCCTCTGAGATGCTATTTTATGGGACTATTGTATTTTATTATTATGGACTATCCTGGTTATTCCTGATACGCTGTACCAGGTCAGCGCCCACGTTCCATGCACCAACTTATGAAGAGAACGACGCCCCTTTTCACTGCACTTGTTCCTTTGCCAGCAGAGCTGCCTGATATTTTCCTTGCAAATGTAGTGATTGTTGTATATGCCTGCTTTGCATTTTTGTCTTTCAGGTCACAGTGTCCAGCTGGGCGGGCCCCCTATGTTGCGCCAAGGACGGGCAACCTCAAAGTAGCGGGGTATGTAGTGTCCCACTACGTAAAGGTGGGCACTACTCAAGGGTCAATTGGGTCACGTTGTTCTCCACCTCCTGTGGAACATGGTCATGGCAATTTATATTGCATTGTAATGTATATTTTCATGTTATTTCCTGTGTACTAGGCCTGCTAGGGGTGTAGTTTCTCCTCCCAAGCTGTAGAGGGAGCTAGGGAACCCCCTAGTATATATAGTCAGGTCCAGTTCAGGAGAAGAGGATAGTGTGGTCAGAAGCCAGTAACGACTTTAGCCAGGTGTTAGCTGAAGTGCAGCTTCTAACATGCAGCTAGATAGCCCAGGCTCCTAGCTTGCCCTCAGGAGAAGAAGTTCCCTCCTGAAGTTATCCTGCAGCTTACAAAGTACAGACCAGTGCTAATTTTAACCAGCAAAGTAGAAAGCTGAAAGGCAGAAGGTTATTTGCAGCAAGTGGATTCATGCCAGAGGAAGGTTCCCCTCCCAAGGATAAAGCCAGCTATTAGGCATCCGGGCCTTGGAGAAAGTCAGACAGGATTCTGCAGAAAGAACAGCCTGATCTGTGAGTTTATTCCCTCTGAGTTATCTTGCTAGGATTTTACCTGCCATTTATGTCAAGCCTGCCTGATACCATTATCCTACATATGGAACTTTATCTGAAGCCTGTAAATAGTTGAACTGTTCAGTAAAAAGGAGTTCTGGTTCACTACAACTGTGTGTACCTCAATTATTCCTACAACAAATCAGTGTGCCACTGTTACCGGCACTGGCGTCACGAACTATAAGGGATCTTGCCACCGGCACACTAAACTTCCAACACCCAGGGCACCTCACCTACCACCCGGCCTGGTCCCTATATACAGAGAGTGCCCCAGAGGATCCATGTGCCAGCCTCTCCATCACTGCTGTACGCCTGCCCAGGGTCTTCTACAAATCGTGAGTACCAAGAGTAACCCTCGGTCTGTTAACTACCCATGTGACCTCTCCTTCGCTCTCCCTGAGGGACTGGCGTACTGCAGATGCGGGAAGCAAATGACTCCGATGTGCTTTCTGCATCTGTATGTCCGTTCTGCACAATATGGAAAATGTTACATGTCCTATATTTCTCTACAAAATGCGGACTGCAGACCCATTTAAGTTAATGGGTTTGCAAAAATATACAGATCCCACATGGACGGCATACATATCTTTCCGATCCGCGGACCGCAAAATACATTGTTAATGTAGCCTCACAGTATGTGGGTAAGGGACAGTCACAGGAGGGCCAGAGGGGGACAGGTGGCATGGGTGGGGTAAAAAACAACAACATACCAAGTCAAGTTCAGTGTCTGGCAGAGACAGTGGTCACTGGGGCAGCCTCCGGTCCTCACTCACTTCCTCCTAAGTTGCTGCAGGCCTCACACATTAAGCACCAGAAGTGCTAGGAGAGGACCACATGTGGGCGGGGCTACCACCAGGGGCGGAGCTACTGACATTACCAGATGGGAGGCGGAGCTACGACACAGTGAAGTGGCTCAGCACAGGCCTGGCTGACGCTACCCACTACACAGCAGGACTGAGCTGTATGGAGGATGGGGGGGGGGGGGGTGATCGCAGATGCAGCTCAGGATGTGCTGCCCTGGCCCTGCCCCTTAAAGCTGCGGACGCAGTACATCCTGAGACTGAAGTCAGATAGTAAGGTGGGCCCCTTCTACATGCTGGATGGTGTGATGATGAATGGTGAAGCGTCTGTCTGTGCGTCCTATAGATGCATAGACAGCTTAATTGGAGGGCCCCCTCCCAAACTGGGCCCTGTGCAGCTGAACCGGCTGCACAGGCGGTATGTCCGCCCCTGACATGACTATATACAGTATACAGTGGTGGGGGTCACACATCACTATATACAGTATACAGGGGGTCACACATTACTATATACAGTATACAGGGGGTCATACATCACTATATACAGTATACAGGGGGTCATACATCACTATATACAGTAAACAGTGGGTCATACATCACTATATACAGTATACTGTGGTGGTGGTCACACATCACTATATACAGTATACAGTGGTGGGGGTCACACATCATTATATATAGTATACAGGGGGGTCACACATCACTATATACAGTATACTGTTTTCAGGGGGTCACACATCACTATATACAGTATACTGTGGTGGGTGTCACACATCACTATATACAGAGTACAGTGGTGGGGGTCACACATCACTATATATACAGTGTACAGGGGTCACACATTACTATATACATTATACTGTGTTCAGGGGGTCCCATATCACTATATACAGTATACAGTGGTGGGGGTCACACATCACTATATACAGTATATAGTGGGTCATACATCACTGTAACGGCATACAAGGGAATGCTCCAAACTCCGAACGGAACCCTCACGAATAGCTGCTAGCAGACGAATAGGAAACGCACCCAAGCGGCTTACACTCCTAGCAATCAGTCTCTAACAGCATACAGTGAATCCCCCCAAGAACGAGACGAGGCTCCGTGTTGAGGGTCAAGCAGTGGTCACCCAGAGCTGTGTGTTTTATTGATCTTATATAACATTGGTACACATCAGTACCACCGACAGGGTTTTGTAAAAACATCCAATAACCACGTACAATACAGTAAAACACTCCCACACAAAATCCTCACCTCTGCCTGTGATATAATTATGGTACAATGGGTTGATGTAATTATCACAAGCAGGAGAATACACAATGTCCTCTGTCCTGGAGACAACCGAGGAGTAATTCAATTATCTCTCAGGACAAAGGGAAATCGCCAATACACATGTGGAGACAATAGGACAGACATCACCACTCAAACATACAATGTCCCACCTATTACAGTAACATAGACATTTAACATATCCCAAAATGGCATGAATTAGACCAGGCGTTCAAAAGTTAGTAAAAATCCTTTGTGAACAAAGGAAGCATGGGCTGATGAGAGGGCCCATAATCCAGGCCCCTCCAAAACCCAGTGGCGAGGTTAGTTTCGCCCCAATCACTATATACAGTGTACAGGGGGTCACACATCACTATATACAGTATACTGTGGTGGGGTCACACATCACTATATACAGTTTACAGTGGTGGGTGTCACACATCACTATATACAGTATACAGGGGGTCACACATCAATATATACAGTATACTGTGTTCAGGGGGTCCCATATCACTATATACAATTGTAGCGGAGCTGCAATATTAAATCCCAATATCTCCGCTGATAAAGTAAGGTAATCCACACAGAGCGCTGGAAATAGGCAATATTCCCAAATCCCCCCGTAACCGGATGAAACACAGTTCTGGGAATCAACTGACTTTATTTAGCCATAGCACACCTACTTTAAACCCCCCAACAGCCTTATTTACATACAATAGGGCACATAGATTACTATGGTACAAGGAAGGGTGGGACCAGACAATAGCAAGGGCTGATGGGAGATTGAGGAGGGACAGAGCAGCTAGTTTAAACTGGTCTCCCAGTGTCCCGGAGAGAACACCCTGCTGGGGAAACAATGGGACAGGAAAAGGGGGGGGGAAGAGGCACAGAAAAGCAATGCATTTAACATTGTATATATCTTGCTCTTACTGTAATGTTTACTAAGACATTCTATAAGTGGCGATGTTTGCCACAATGCCCCCCCAGAACCAAGCCGGGGCGGTAGTGAATGGTAAAGTCAAACGGCTGCAGCGCCAAAATCCAGCGCACAGTCGGGCATTGTCTCCTGACACCCTGTTCAGCCAAACTAACGGGTTGTGATCTGTGAGCAATGAGAATGGTTGTCCGTACAAATAGGGCTGCAGCTTTTTGAGGGCCCACACCACGGCCAGGCATTCTTTCTCAATGGCGGCGTAGCTTACTTCCCTTGGTAATAACTTTCTGCTTAAGTTAGCTACGGGATGTTCTCCACCATCTGTTCCAACTTGGCTCAGTACTGCCCCCAATCCAAACATTGAAGCGTCTGTGTGGACAAGAAATCGTTTAGTTGGATCAGGAGCAGTCAGTACCGGTGCATTGGTTAAAGCAGTCTTGAGCTGTTGAAATGCCTGATCACACTCTGGGGCCCAGGTGACCTGTCGAGGAAGGTTTTTACGGGTCAAGTCAGTGAGGGGTTTGGCCAGGGCACTGTAGTTGGGCACGAATTTGCGGTAGTACCCGGCGGTACCTAGGAATGCCAACACTTGAGTCTTTGTCCAGGGGTAGGCCACTTAGCTACAGCCTCTATTTTGGCTGGTTTGGGCTTCTGTTGCCCACTTCCTACCCGGTGACCAAGATACTGCACCTCTGCTATCCCTATGTGACACTTGCTGGGCTTCAGCGTCAACCCTGCCTCTCCAATACGGTCAATAACAGCACTAATATGTCGCAAATGGTCTGACCACGTCTGGCTATATATGGCGATATCGTCCAGGTATGTGCAGGCATACTCCTGGAACCCATCCAGTAGCCGATCTACCATCCTTTGAAAGGTAGCCGGAGCGTTTTTCATCCCGAATGGCATGACTCGAAACTGGTACAAGCCAAACGGGGTGACAAACGCCGACTTTGGGATGGCATCCTCGGCTAGTGGAATCTGCCAGTATCCCTTACACAAATCAATAGTAGTGAGATACTGGCCCCTGGCCATCTTATCTAGCAGCTCGTCTATCCGGGGCATCGGATAGGCATCAGACACTGTTTTGTCATTTAGCCTCCGGTAGTCGACACAGAAGCGTGTCATGCCATCCTTCTTGGCTACTAGCACTACCGGTGATGCCCAGGGGCTATCGGAATGCTCAATAACCCCTAGCTGCAACATCTCCTCAATCTCCTTCCTCATATGTTCCCTGACTGCTTCAGGGATACGATATGGAGTCTGGCTCATAGGTAGCTGCCCTGGAGTCTCTACCCGGTGTGTAGCTAACAGAGTGTACCCTGGTAAATTGGAGAACGTGGCCCCCTTAGCCGCAATCAACTCCTGTACCTGGGCACGCTCCTGGGGACTTAACCGCTCCCCCAGCTGTAACCCTGTAGGATTCTCTGCCTGATCCTCCTTCTCTAATAAATCAGGCAGTGGAAGATTTTCATAATCTTCCGAGGCCGGGGCTCAGATAGCTGCTACGTCCTCTATTCTCTCGTGGTAGGGTTTGAGCATATTCACATGAAGCATGCGTCGCTTCCCTACCCCCGAGCAGGGGCCGATCACATAAGTGGTGTCACATCTCTGTTCCACCACTTTGTATGGGCCCTGCCAGGTAGCCTGTAGCTTGTCAGTGCGGACAGGTTTTAAAATCAAAACTTTCTGCCCTACTTGAAAGCTACGGTCCCTGGCTCCCCTATCGTACCATCTGCGCTGGCGCTGCTGGGCCGCCCGGAGGTTCACCTGTACGGTCTGGGTTAATGCCTCCAAGCGGTCCCGGAACTCCAGTATATATGGCACAATGGGGACTCCATCTGCACTGCTCTCCCCCTCCCAATGCTCTCTAATTAAATCTAGGGGCCCCCTCACCCTTCTCCCAAACAACAGTTAAAAGAACCTCTCGGTACGCAAAAAGCAAATGGGGTAAGAACCTTTCCCAGTCCTTATGGGACTCTCCAAATGTACGGAGCATCTGTTTCAACGTTCCATTAAATCTTTCACATAACCCATTGGACTGTGGGTGATAAGCGGAGTTTACAATCGGCTTAATGCCACTTATTTTCCACAGCTGGTGGGTCACTTCGGCTGTAAACTGTGTCCCTCTATCGGAGATTATCTCCCGAGGGAACCCCATACGGCAAAATACTTTCATCAGGGTCTCGGCCACAGTTTCAGCGTGGATATTAGTGAGGGCCACTGCCTCTGGGTACCTGGTGGCGTAATCTACAACGGTCAAAATGTATTTGTTCCCGGAGGGACTGGGTTTTGACAGAGGTCCTACTATATCTACCACCACTCTGCTAAACAGTTCTTTAATAATGGGAAGGGGGCATAGTTTGGCTTTGTGTCGGTCACCCCTCTTCCCTACCCTCTGACAGATGTCACAGGTCTGACAGTACTGCCGCACATCTTTAGAGATACCTGGCCAGAAGAATGCATGGGTCAATCGGTACCTAGTTCAAGTCATCCCCAGGTGGCCAGATAACGGAATATCGTGCGCAATTCTAAAGAGTTCCTGTTGGTATTTCTGGGGTACTACCAGCTGTCTAGTCGTGACATTCACAGACCCCCCTACCACTCTTTCTGCAATACGGTACAGTAACCCTTTTTCCCAGGCATACCGCTCCCCCTCTAATCCTGCCTGATCTGAGGTCACTCTATCTCTATACACCTGCAATGTCGGGTCTACTTTAACCTCTGCCCCAAAGTCAGTCGGGGTATCCCAGGGAACACGGGTCAAAAGGGGTACATTGTCTCTTACCGGAGCCTCAGAGTGCATGGAAGGAGCCGTGGTGCGAGCCTGTTGCCGAGTGGTTACCGGATATGCCTCGGTGAGAGGGGCTTGGGGCACAAAAGCGGAAGTCATTTTGCCCAGATCGTTTCCCAAAACAACATCTGCCGGAAGTTTATGCATCAAACCCACCTCCACCATACCTTCCCCCACACCCCAATTCAAATGTACTTTGGTGGTGGGCAATCGGTACATTGCTCCCCCTGCTACCCGGACTGCTACGGATCCGCCTGTATGTGCTGAACCTGGAACCAGATGGAGGGGCTACCAGAGTCAAAGTGGCCCCCGAGTCACGGAGCACTTGTACTTCTCTCCCCTCCAGGGTTACTGTCTGGCGATGTGGGTGTCGATCATGTAGTATCCCCAATGGCTTGTCGGTAAGGTTGAACACCACTTCTTGGGTTGCTGGTTCTGCTTGGTAGTGGTGAGCGGCTGCCCGGGCTACCAGATTTTGACGGGCTTGATTCCAGGCTTGCTGGCTCCGGTTCTGGGTGCACTCTCTTGCCATGTGGACCCATTGCTTGCAGGAATGGCACTGGATGGATGTTGGCCCTGCCATTATAACGAGACTGGGAGTTGTGTCCCACAGGTGTTGGTCTCAATGGGGTTGTTGTAGGTGCGGTAGTAGTGACTGGACCAGGATAGGTGCTGGGTCTGGCATACCCTCGGTTAAAGTTCCCATGATGCCTCCTAGCGTCGTAGTGCTGGTCTGTCAATCGTGCCGCCTCTGTGAGGGTGAGGGGTTTTCTGTCCCTTACCCATTCTTGTGCCTCCGGTGTTAGGCCATTGAAGAACTGCTCTAATAATAACAGCTGGCGTAACTCCTCCATGGTGGTAGCTTGGCTGGCTTGTATCCACCCCTGGGAAGCTTGATCCAGCTTGTGTGCCCATTCTGCGTGGGAGTCCTTGTCTGCTTTGCACAATCCTCTGACCTTGCGCCTGTATGCCTCCAGGGTAATAGCATATCTCTCCAGTAGCGCTTGCTTTACCCGGGCATAATCTTTACTGTACTCTCTGGGCACGGTCCGGTATGCTTCAGCAGCACGACCGGATAATTTGCCTGACAGTAAGGGTACCCACACGGCCTGCTCCAAATCATGCAGGTCACACAGCCTTTCAGAATCCTGTAAATACCCATCGATCTCATCTTTGTCTTCGCAAAAGGTTTTAAAAGCATGGTGGGGAATTTTGGGTTTTACCTGGCTGGTAGTGGAAAACTCTGTAGATTCTGCTCTGGGTGAGAATTCCTGCCGTCTGTGTGCCATCACATACTCCTGCACATCTGCAAAAATTGCGGTCATTAATTCCAAAGGTACTGGACTGGGTAAGAATTCCAGCCTGGTTCTCACTTCTCTTTGGAATAGGGTCTTCTCCATGCTTGTTGGGGTGTAGCACTGCGAGCTCTGTCTCCCTCCATCAGTTCGGCAATAAGTGGTAAGGCCGATTCATTGGCCTGTATTTGTGGGAGGGGCACGGTTGCCTATATCATGGCACCTCTGCCCCTCCTTCAATGAACGACGTGTTGACTCTGGCCACGTTCTGTGCATGAGGATTGCTTCTGGTCAAGCTCCTAGAAGTTCGTTTTACGCGCCAGCTACTGGATCAGGTAAGTGACTGCCACACTTGCAGTCTCGATCTCACAAGTCTGGCCGGCAGTGCCGGCTCCCTAGGTAACGGGGGAGCCACACTGCACCGGAGCGTCTGCCAGGCAGCTTCGGCTCCCACGTGGCACGAATCGTAGGGTGCAGGGGTCAGCGTGATCCCGATTCGAATTTCTCCCCCCTTAATGTCTGGCACGGGCCGCTGTGCCACTAGTCAGGCAGGGTCCTTGGCAGCAGTATGGTTCCCCCCCGTATGCCCGCACTGGCCCCATGTCATCTGCGGCGCACTTACCCGAGCGTCCTGCTTGTGGTCTCCTCCACGAGATGCAGGCGGCTGGTAACTATGTGGGCTCCCCCTGGTGGCCGCTGGAGCCGATACAGTCCATGGGGCAGCGTTGGATGGTGCAGGCTCCCTCTGGTGGTGACTGCCGGCAGTGCAGTCCATGGCTCTGTGCTCTGTGTTGGCTCCATCTAGTGGCCACCAGAGCTATGACCACCTTGGGGAGATTTAGTTAGGGTTGTGAGAAAAAAAAAAAAGAGGGGAATAAATATTTATTAAATAAAAAAAAATATAAAAAAGGAAAAAGGGGGATAAATGTATAAAAGAAAATAATAATAATATATGCTTTGATTGACGGAGTTGTTTTTAGGGAGGGGGCGACATACTTATTCAGTGCTAGTTAGAGGGTCTCCGTATTGGTGGTCGAACGCCTCTACGTCTGGCGGTATGTCGTACGCAAGGATCTTACATGCGATTTTATTCCAGGATCTGTGTCGTCCTTCTTCAAATATATTCTGCACGATGTTCAACCATCAGGGTACAGTATGGCAGTAGCTATGTCACGTTTCTATTCCATTCTCTCCTTCTGGTAGTGGGTCAGGTGTGCCACCGTCAGACTCACCAATCACTGGGGTGTTCTAGGTTCAGCTATCGCTTCTCCTGGTCTCAGGTCCTCTCGTCCCCTTTCACACGTATTCTTCACAGTTGCATGGGTCTCGCCCTACTCACAGCTTACGTCACATGGTCCCGGTTTCTGGTGACAATCAGGGTTTGATTTGTGCATACTGTATCCACAGGATATGTCACGTGCTTCAGACATAGTGGAGGCTTCGGTCTACGAGAACCCCACCAGGATGTCAGAAGGGGGCAGTGTGTCGTCTCTTCGCACTTGGACCGTCCCTAGGCTAATGACGGAGTTGTCCAGAAGGGGTATTTCCTATCCCGCGGCTGCTAGGAAGGCCGAGTTATACCGGTTACTGGTCGTTAACTCAGGCCCTTAGCAGCAGGAAGAGGTCTCCATGATCACAATTCAGAATTCTCTGACACAAATTCATCTGATGTTGAATAACTTGACTTCATCTGTCACGGATGTGCAAACCAGGTTGGAAGCGGTTGAGTCTCGTAGTTCTGTCACTACTCCGCAGACCATCGATGCCGCTGTTCCGTCCACATCTACGGCGACAGGGGCAGGTGTCCCTATGACAGCGCCCAGTATTATGCCAGCACATTTTGTTCCTGCTAATCTAAAGAAGGACATCCTGGAAGGTAGGGATGTCAATCTAGCATCCTTACTGGTCGCTACCCGGGATCTTTCTGATAGTAGGGTAATTGCTTGTGGGGATGTGTCAGTGATCCTGAAAGGCCGGGACCACAGGCTGAACCGCAAGCTCACGGTACCTGAGTTTGTTCTTGCATTTAGTTTATACAGAGACGTAATATGTTCAGTTCGTCCTGAGAGACGGGAAGAACTTGATTTGTATTTATTTAGGATAACGGAGTTGGGATACAAGTATGGTGGTAGTTCCTTCTACGACTTCCATTGTTCTTTCTTGTCATTTCCAGTTTCTGACAAACTGGGCTAACATTGATACGGAGATTTTTTGTAGGCATTTCGCCGGGCTTAAGTCACCATCGTGCTCCCTGTGCCAATCAATTTACCATTCTACTGTGTGGTGTCATAAGGCTGCTCCAAGTGAGGGGTCCAGTTCTACAGGTCCTGTTCCCGACCCGTCCGATTCACACAGATCCTCTGGTTTAGTTGACAAGCTGGGTAGACCCATCAAACTACTCGGCAGGTCAGATTTGCAATAATTTCAACCACGCATCCTGTAACTTTGGTCAGTGCCGCTTGCTACACATATGTACTAACTGCTTCAGAGCCCACCCTAAAGTAGTCTGTTCATTAAAATCTGATAATAATTACATGTGTGTTGTTGATAGTTCGGTTGCAGCAGTTCTTACGCAGGTATCCTGACCCAGGCTTCGTGGAGTTCCTTAGTACAGGGTTTATGTTTGGTTTCCACACCAGGATGGTGGCCCTTCCAGAGTCTACACACGAGTGCAGGAACTTACAGTCCGCTGACCATCACCCCGATGTCTCCGATAGATTAATCTCAGCGGAATTAGTCAAAGGTTTCCTGATAGGCCCTTTTTCGTCATCACCCTTTGAACGGTGGAGAGTCAGCCCGATAGGAGTTGTGTTCGGTAAATTCAGTAATAAAGAGAGGTTGATTATCGACCTATCCGCCCCGCATGGTACCCCCATCAACTCTCTAATTCCATCAGAAGAAGTTAGTATGAGATATGCCACCATAGATCAAGCCATCGCTCTTATCTTACAGTTAGGTCCCAGCACCATCCTTTCTAAAGTTGATATTGCAGACGCCTTCAAATTACTACCGATCAAACCGTCCCTCTGGCAGTGGTATGGTGTCAAATGGAGGGGCCTTTATTATTTTGCTTCCAATCTTACATTCGGTTCTAAGAGTAGCCCATGGTTATTTGACCAGTTAGCCAAGGCTCTTCACTGGATTTTAGTCCATGAATTCCACTGTAACAATATTATTCACTACCTGGATGATTTTTTAATTATTGAGCGTCCTGACGCTCCCCCCAAAGACCTTAATTTGCTACTGGAGTGTTTCAGACAATTGGGGGTTCCTGTCTCTCCCAAGAAAGTGGAAGGTCCCTCCACAGTCATCACATTCCTTGGTATAGAATTGGAGACCCAGAACATGGTTGCCAGGTTGCCAAGGGACAAATTACAGAGAATCAGGGAAGTCGTTCATAGTTTCACGTCGACTAGAGTGATTAAGAAAGTACAGCTACGGGGGGCGGAGCTTGCGCCTGAGCCGAATGGTCGCTTCTGGCTGAGCTCCGTGCTTAGACCTGCTGAGAACGAAGATATCGCAAGCTACATAGACCTCCTAACATGGTCAAGATCGGAGGACAGAGACCCCTCGACCCAGGAGCCATTCCTAAAGCTCCGAATCCCAACTCAGGTATGGCTAAATACCTTAAAAAGCAAGCGGCTGCTCCAGGGATTAAAGAACCCAAGATGGCGCCGCCGAGTGAACGCACCTCTGATGGCGGCGAGGAGGGACAGTCGGAGGTGGAGAGTGAAGCAGGGGACATCGGATCACCTCGGGCACTACCAGTGTCCAGGAAATTTATAAAGCAAGCACTGGCTGAAGCCTTACTGCCGCTCCGGCAGGAAATATCTGGCCTCACACAAGAAATCCAGCATGTAGGCCACAGGGTAGAATCTCTAGAAACATCACAGGTCGCTGTGATTGAGCACAGCACAGCGATCACCCAATCTCTCACAATGTGCCAAGCACACATCAATGCCCTCTATAACGTACCTATCTCAATATTTCAGGATTTGGCTCCTGTTACGCTCCAAAAGAGGAAAGTCCTTAAACCCCTCACTGATTTTCTATGAGAGAAACGTATCCTCTACAGATGGACCTTTCCATTTGGACTATCGTTCAGCTACTCTGGGAATTATATCAGAATCTCGACCTATGCAGACCTACAAGAATTCCTCTCATCCTCAGACGTCCCTTCTCTAGATATAGCCTGCTGGGACTCTGTTACTGATATCACCTCTCTTCCAGATTTACCGAAGATGACACCTTGGGAAAGAGCAGGCACTCCTAAACAGCAGAGAGCAAAGAGAAGAAACAGTCCCCTGACGCCTAAGAGAATTGCATGGTCCACCTCTTAATGTCTGATGGACAATTGATGTCATTAACCTTATGATACTTTTGTTCATGTCCTCTTCTGTCCTCCTTCCTTCCTTCCTTCTTTCCATCTTGATTCTCCTTTATCACTACTTATTTTCTCCACCTCCCTCCCGTCTCACCTTTTTCCCCCCTTCTTCCCTTTTCCCTCTTTCCCTTCTCACACCCTCCTCCTTTTTCGCTCCACTCCAATGGTCTCAACATCATCATATACTCTGTCGTCCTTTAGCAGGTCGCTCTATATGGGGTTATTACCTCCTTTCCCCCCCGCTCTTCTAATTGTTAATTATCTAATTGATAAGTGTCAATTATAATTCACATTAATGTTGGTTGCCCAAACGCGACCCTGTTTTAGTTTTTGTTATACGTTTGTAATTTTCTTTTTATTTTTTCTTATTTTTCTGCTATTTCACAGTCAGGAAGTATTGACACACTGTACAGGTGTTCTCGGTGTTGTGCTGTGCTAGGTCCTGGCTCCTCTTGGGGCCGCCAATCACACCTTTTTCTCCATCTCTGATGCCAAAAATAATTGCGAAATCCTCCCTGCCCATACCTTCACATTTAATCCACTATGACGGATTTTAAACTCGCGTCCTTCAATGTGAAAGGATTAAGATCACCCTCTAAAAGATCCCAGATCTTCTCCCTTCTCTGGAAGGAGAGGTGCTCAATTATCTTTCTTCAGGAAACCCACTATAAGCAGGGAAACTACCCTAATCTCTCCTACTCTAAATTTCCTGATTGGTATCATTCTAGTTCTGATGGGGCGGCCTCCAGAGGAGTCAGCATTGGTATAAAAAAGAACTTCCCTTTTCAATACTCCTCTCACATTGCAGACACCGAGGGAAGATATGTTATTTTAAAGGGTCTTATTGGACATAAAATGTTCACTTTGGTTAATGTCTATGCCCCTAATTACGACCAAGTCTCTTGGCTTTTGAAAGTTCTGTCTATTGCTGAAAATATTAGAGAAGGTACAGTTATCCTAGCTGGGGACCTAAACTTAGCCTTACATCCGATCTCGGACACTTCATCCAAGAAGTCTTCTATTTCGGGTAAACTACTAAAAAAAGTCAAAAGTAAACTACATGATTTGGGATTAGTTGACATATGGAGATGTATGAATCCGACTGGTATTGATTACACCTTTTATTCGGCTCCTTCTCATTCATACAGCAGAATCGATTACATCTTCGTGCCTAAAGACTTCTTACACCAATCCTCTGACCCCCAGATTGGAAACATTACCGTTTCAGACCACTCTCCAATTTTCTGCTCCTTCCACCCTCAACCTGGATCTGGTAAGTTCTCCGGTTGGAGACTTAATGAGTCCATATTGAGCGACACTAGCCACGTTTCCTTTTTTACCTCCCTTTTAGAGCAATACTTCAAGTCCAATGACTCCCCTGTAATTTCCGCGCAGACATTATGGGACGCCCACAAAGCTTATATACGGGGACACTTCATAAGCAAGTGCTCTCACCTAAAAAAATTAGCTGACAAGCATTTCTCATCCCTATTAGATCGCATTCATACCTTAGAGAACCTGCATAAACGGTCGCTGGACCCTCAACATCTCACCGAACTATTAGCTAATAGATCTGAGCTGAAAAATATCTTAAATAAAAAATCAGCTAAATATTACCTTTCTTCCCAACAAAAATTCTATGCCCACGGCAATAAAGCCTCAAGATTCCTTATGAACCGAATTAAAAAAAGAAAAAATGCTAGATATATAACCTCTATCAAATCCCCCCAAGGACAACAACTTTTTTCTCCTGAATCTATTGCGGAACAATTTTGCCTTTTTTACAAAGACCTTTATAATTTGCCCCCCCCCCCCCCCCCCTCTGACATTATTTCAGCCTCTGGATCACATTGCCACCCCAACTCTTTCCTGGACACTCTCAAATTACCCTCTTTGACCTTGTCCCAGAAGGAAGACCTTTCGAAGCCCTTTGATCTCACAGAGCTTTCCAAGGCCCTAAAATCCTCCCCAAAGAATAAATGTCCCGGCCCTGATGGTCTCCCGACTGTTTATTACTCCGTTTTCCATAATACATTAGCCCCCTTCCTCCTCCAGGTCTGTAACCAAACTCTTCTAAACTTTCCCCTCTCCACAGACATGACGAGAGCTGTGATCTCGATCATCCCTAAGGAGGGAAAAGATCTTACTAACTGTGCTAATTATCGCCCAATATCCCTTCTAAACACAGATTTGAAATTATTAGCGAAAATGTTAGCAACCAGAATACAACATATCCTTCCTGTATTGATACACCCTGACCAAGTAGGGTTTGTCAGGGGAAGAGAAGGGAAGGACAACACTACTAAGATTCTGAACGCCCTATTTTACGCCTCCAATAAAAAACTTCCTTTGGTTCTCCTAGGTACCGACGCGGAAAAGGCATTCGACCGCATTGACTGGTCATATATAAAGCTTACCTTGCAGAAATTTGGATTTCCTGAATCTTATATTCAAGCTATCTTTGCAATGTACTCTAATGCTTCCGCGTCGGTCCTAGTGAATAACCATATTTCGAATAACTTCCAGATTAAAAATGGCACTCGCCAAGGCTGTCCTCTCTCCCCCCTTATTTTCGTATTAGTTATGGAAACTTTCATGCAAGCACTTAGGCAAGAAGATTCCATTAAAGGGTTAAAGATTGGTTCACATGAACATAAACTAGCCGCTTTTGCGGATGATCTTTTGATCCTAACCACTAACCCCAGTACCTCCATGACTAAAATACTCCATACGCTAGATGTTTTTAGTTCATTCTCCAACTTTAAGGTCAACCCCCAAAAGTCTCAGATTCTACATATTGGTTTATCCCCTGCGTCCGTTAAAAAACTCCAAACTAATTCCCCATTTAATTGGACGACCCAATTCATAACATACTTAGGAATTAAGATTAATGCCCACTTGCCAGACCTTTTCCATTTGAACTATACCCCCCTTTTAAAGTCTATGGCCGCTCAATTGGACTCACTAGAAAAACATTTCCTTTCCTGGTTTGGAAGGAAAAACATTGTAATGTCATTGGTCATCCCAAGACTGACTTACCTCCTCCAGGTTCTCCCTATCATGATCCCCCGTTCTTTTTTCATTAAATTAAATGCCCTTATACGACAGTTCTTATGGGATAAGAAAAAGCCCAGAATTTCACTTTCCTCCCTCATAAGACCGAAAAAACTAGGAGGTATAGGCCTTCCTGATCCCGAATTATACATGAAGGCGATACACCTCTGTAGAGTGGTTGATTGGATACGTTCTCCTACACATAAAACATGGCTCCATATTGAAAATTCCAACTTTGCGTCCTCTATTAGATCTCTTTTGCTCTCGGGTAAGCCAATATCTCACCTTCCTCATATGACTAACCCTCTAATAAGATCTACTATCAATGTATGGAAGTGGTTCTCTTCCAACTATGTTGACCAACTTCCTCTGTCTCACCTCCTTCAAATCAAAGATATATATTCACTCGCCCCTAAGGAAGTAAAATCCTCCATCCCCTCCCTGATTAGATCCTCATCTACTCCTATATTGGAGCTACTGGACGGTGATGGCTGTGTTCCCCCTGAATCTATTCTTGCCTCCACAAGTGGTATACTGCCCGCAAATTTTCTTGCTCTCAAATATCTTAAAGAAGAGCTGCTCAGTTACTCCAAATCCACCCCCATGTCACATACCTCTGGATGGTTTGAGAATCTGATTTCCTCTACCACTTATCCCCCCCAAACTAATCTCCTTCATCTATAAAAAGCTCATTCAACCCCACACGAGAGTTAAACCCTCATACATAGGATTATGGGAAATCAAATTTCTGACATGGAGGTTAATTCACTGCTGATAACCCCTCATAGGTCCTCAAGGTGCGTCAGGGTACAGGAGAATGGTTACAAAATTCTGTCCAGATGGTACAGAACACCCGATAAAGTGGCTCTCATGTACCCTGGCGTACCAGACTTGTGCTGGAGATGTGGCTCGGATAAAGGCACTTTCATGCACATTTGGTGGAACTGCCCTCCTCTGTTGAGTTGGTGGAAACAGATAATCCGCATTAGTAACTCTATAAGTGGTTCTTCTGCCCCATGCACACCGGGAATAGCCCTTCTATCTCTAAATATATCCAAATACGATAAAAGTCATGGGCTACTTTTACACCTTTTGTCAGCGGCCCGTCTCCTTATTCCCACAAAATGGCGATCTGACGAAATCCCCTCCACTGAACAGTGGACGAACAAGGTTGATCAAATTTACCGCCTTGAGGAGCTTTCTAATTGGGAGTTGGGTACCAGGAAGAAATTCCTCTTGACTTGGTCGGCTTGGAGGAGACACCGAAACTTCTCTTAACTAGCCCCTCCTTAAATAACAAGGAGCTGTTACCTTTAGATCTAATGGATTTCATACCAGCTGAATTGCTAATAGTCTACTGATTTGCGGTTATACTATTATTCCCTTAAATTGGAATTTTGCTCATCCTCTCTGTATAACTATTACACTGTTTGCACTTGTACCATCCCCTGCTGCGTCAGGATATGACAATTGCTTCTTGTAAGTGATTTATTATTTTTTCTTTTCTCTTCCTTTTTTCCTTTCTTTTGTATTAAAAACCAAAAATCAATAAAAAAAAAATTTTTTATCAACAAAGAAAGTACAGCTACAGTCTCTGTTAGGCATGCTGAATTTTGCGATGCGCATAATTCCGCAAGGTAGGGCATTTGTGTCTCGTTTACTTTCACTCCTTCCTACAGCCCCTTCCCAGGATAGCAGCATAGGCCTGGACGATATGGTCGTGGCTGACTTGAACATGTGGGATCAATTTCTCACGCAATGGAATGGCATCTCACTCTTTGTTCCCACGATATCCGACAACTCCCCCGTAGTTTTTTCTGACGCCGCTGCCAATACAGGTTTCGCAGCCATTTTTGGCAACCATTGGTTAGCAGACAGATGGCCAATCGAAGTTAATTCCATCCCTGGGTTTTTTCGTACGTCAGCAGTATTTGAACTCTACCCCTTAGTGTCAGCATCCTATACCTGGGTTGAAAGTTGGTCGGGTCAGACTGTGTCCTTCGTGTCCGATAATGCAGCCATCATCGAGATTCTCAATAGTGGATCTTCTAAGTCTCCATATGTCATGTTATTTCTTAGGCGCCTGGTCCTTCTGTCGTTACAACACCAGTTTCGTTACATAGCTTCACATATAGCTGGGAACCACAACGCAGCAGCCGACGCCTTATCTCGTTTTAATTTTACCCTCTTTTCACAGATCTGTCCAGAAGCAGACGCCATCGGGAGCCCAGTCCCTCCATACGCTGCTCTGACCCTTCCATAGAAGATCATCTCGCTCGATGCTCAAAAAGTACCAATAAAGATAATCTTTTTATTAAAGTAAGTCTACGCGTTTCGGGGGCAGAACATCTCCCTTCCTCAGGACAATAAAACTTATTACATTAAAAACACAGTGTTTCAAGTTCTTTTATGCACTTGAGCGCAATGTGTGCAGGTCACATGGGTGGAGAGGAGACTGGGGGCGTGAGTGTTTGTCCTGTCGCTAGGATACCAGACACTCCCCCAGGGGTGGGTAGCCAATCGTTTTACCTTTCAGGTTTGACTAGTGTATTATGGTTCCTCCTTCTTACGTATCATGGGCGGTGATTGTGCAAATTTGTCCGGCATCTGTGTGACGTTTCTGGGGCGGTATTTTGGATGACGCGGCTAGAACCGCCCATCGATGATGTCAGTGGGCCGGTCTTTCAGTGCGGCATCTGGATCGCATCGGCGGGGGGGGGGGTGCTCGGCTGACGTGTTTTTTCCAGCCCATTGCTGGTTCCGGTGGGCCGGTCTTTCAATGATGTAGTGGTTCTCATGGTTGGTCATTATTGGGCAGTGCTCAGGTGACGTAGCAGGCCAAGCCCCTCGATGACCTCAGTGGGCTGGTCTTACGATTGAGGCATCTGGATACTATCGGGGGCGGTGGCTACATGTGGTCATGTGATTTTCTTCTCTATGTACCCCTATAGTCAGGTGACTGCTGTATGCTCCTACATCTGTCATCGGAGATAAACAAAAAGGTTGTGCGGCATATTTTTTATGTGAGGTTGTTTGCACCTAAAGGCCGTATGCCATAAGTCATGTCAGGACTCGAGCGGTAGATTTTGAGTAGGGGAAAAGGGAGTAGGGGAAGTTGTGGGAAGGTGTATGTATATGAGAGAGACATGCCTCATTTTAGCTTACAGTAGCGAATGTTTATATTTTGATGATGGAACCAATTAAAATCGAGAATCTTTAAAATTAGACCCATATACACATGTGTATGTGTATTTTTGTTACCAGCCCAGGTATTCCATATATATATGGCTTGGTGGGTTGGTGACTAAATAGATACATAAATAGATAAATAAGTAGATGAAATAGATTAAATTACTAGATAAATAGCTAAAAAAGCGAATATATGTACACTGCGTGCAGAATTATTAGGCAAATGAGTATTTTGACCACATCATCCTCTTTATGCATGTTGTCTTACTCCAAGCTGTATAGGCTCGAAAGCCTACTACCAATTAAGCATATTAGGTGATGTGCATCTCTGTAATGAGAAGGGGTGTGGTCTAATGACATCAACACCCTATATTAGGTGTGCATAATTATTAGGCAACTTCCTTTCCTTTGGCAAAATGGGTCAAAAGAAGGACTTGACAGGCTCAGAAAAGTCAAAAATAGTGAGATATCTTGCAGAGGGATGCAGCACTCTTAAAATTGCAAAGCTTCTGAAGCGTGATCATCGAACAATCAAGCGTTTCATTCAAAATAGTCAACAGGGTCGCAAGAAGCGTGTGGAAAAACCAAGGCGCAAAATAACTGCCCATGAACTGAGAAAAGTCAAGCGTGCAGCTGCCAAGATGCCACTTGCCACCAGTTTGGCCATATTTCAGAGCTGCAACATCACTGGAGTGCCCAAAAGCACAAGGTGTGCAATACTCAGAGACATGGCCAAGGTAAGAAAGGCTGAAAGACGACCACCACTGAACAAGACACACAAGCTGAAACGTCAAGACTGGGCCAAGAAATATCTCAAAACTGATTTTTCTAAGGTTTTATGGACTGATGAAATGAGAGTGAGTCTTGATGGGCCAGATGGATGGGCCCGTGGCTGGATTGGTAAAGGGCAGAGAGCTCCAGTCCGACTCAGACGCCAGCAAGGTGGAGGTCGAGTACTGGTTTGGGCTGGTATCATCAAAGATGAGCTTGTGGGGCCTTTTCGGGTTGAGGATGGAGTCAAGCTCAACTCCCAGTCCTACTGCCAGTTTCTGGAAGACACCTTCTTCAAGCAGTGGTACAGGAAGAAGTCTGCATCCTTCAAGAAAAACATGATTTTCATGCAGGACAATGCTCCATCACACGCGTCCAAGTACTCCACAGCGTGGCTGGCAAGAAAGGGTATAAAAGAAGAAAATCTAATGACATGGCCTCCTTGTTCACCTGATCTGAACCCCATTGAGAACCTGTGGTCCATCATCAAATGTGAGATTTACAAGGAGGGAAAACAGTACACCTTTCTGAACAGTGTCTGGGAGGCTGTGGTTGCTGCTGCACGCAATGTTGATGGTGAACAGATCAAAACACTGACAGAATCCATGGATGGCAGGCTTTTGAGTGTCCTTGCAAAGAAAGGTGGCTATATTGGTCACTGATTTGTTTTTGTTTTGTTTTTGAATGTCAGAAATGTATATTTGTGAATGTTGAGATGTTATATTGGTTTCACTGGTAAAAAGAAATAATTGAAATGGGTATATATTTGTTTTTTGTTAAGTTGCCTAATAATTATGCACAGTAATAGTCACCTACACACACAGATATCCCCCTAAAATAGCTAAAACTAAAAACAAACTAAAAACTACTTCCAAAAATATTCAGCTTTGATATTAATGAGTTTTTTGGGTTCATTGAGAACATGGTTGTTGTTCAATAATAAAATTAATCCTCAAAAATACAACTTGCCTAATAATTCTGCACTCCTTGTATATATATACATATACCTATACACATATACCCGCCTAAGTATATGTGAGAAAAAAACGCACATATATATATATATATACACAGCAATTTTGTAAGTCACGGTCAGTGATGGTTTACATATATATAAATAAGGATGGGGACCGCATAGACTGGTATTCCTCCCTGTATATGCGTGTATGCTCGTCTGCATCCCTATAGCATAGTAGTGTTACTGTTACTGATCTAATTTATTATCATCATGTAAATACTTGATTCTTTCTGTTTTATGGTCATCGCTTGTGTTGGGGATTACAGGATGGTCTCGCTTATCTCGTTAAGCCCGTATGGGGTTAGTGTGTCTAATTGATAAATCCAGTAGATCTCTCTTCTCTGGAGGCTGCTGAACCTATTGTAAGGGTTCTCTGGGATGTAGTCTATGGGTGTGATTTTTAGTGTATGTTTGCTTTTTTCTGGTGTTGTGGCGCAATGTCGTGAAATGCTGTGTTTTGGGCAGAGTTACTGTATGTTGTGTCTGTGTTGATTGACTCTACAATGTAGTTCTTGTGTTGTCCGCCCCACATACTGAAGTCCACATTTGCATTCTATAAGGTATATTACATAGCTGCTCTTGCAGTTTAGATGATATTTTATTGAGAAAGTGGCCCCATTTTTTGTTGAGCTAAAGTTCTTGTTGCTATGTACGATTATGTTGCAGCAGAGGCAACGTTTTGTCCCACATTTGAAGCTGCCTGCTGGCTCTTTTTTAAGTTCTTTTGGGATTTTTATGTTCTTTTTACTGGGGGCTAGGGTATTTTTTATTGTCGGTGCTATTCTGTAAATCACAGCAGGTTTTGTAGGAAGGTATTTTTCAAGGTAGGGTTCACTTTTTAGAATGTGCCAGTGTTTGGACAAGATGTCTTGGACGGCTTTATTCGAGGTGTTATATTGTGTGACCAAATTCAGGTGTTTAGGGTATTTTTCTGTTCTTATGTTTTTTTCTTCTTTTTTGGTATTTTTTAGGCACTCCTTCTGTGTTGTTTTCTTGCTTTTTTGATAGGCATTTTTTATTATTTCTTTTGGGTAGCCTTTGTCGGTAAATCTTTTCTGAATGATTTTTGCCTGTTGGATATAATCAGTGTCCTCTGTACAGTTTTGTCTTATCCGCTTATATTGGCTGTAGGGGATATTGTGAAGCCATTTTTTAATGGTGAAAACTTTTGTAATGTATGTAACTGTTAGTGTCTACCTGTTTAAAATATGTTTTAGTTGTAAGGATATTGTATTTGGTAGTGATGGAGATGTCTAAGAAGTCTATTGTGTTTTTGTTATAGTTAGAGGTGAAGGATATTCCCCAGCTTGTCTTGTTGAGATCATCACAGAAATTTAGTTCAGATTGTTCGTCCCCTTCCCAAATAATAAAAATATCATCGATTTATCTTTTATAATATACAATGTGTTTGAGTCTTTCTGTATTCCTGTAGATGTGTGTGTCCTCGAATTGGCCCATGAAAATATTTGCGAAGGACGGTGCTACCTTCGTACCCATCGCGGTCCCCCGGCATTGGTGATATGTAGTGTTATTGTAAATGAAAAAATTATTTTCCAGGACAAAATGTAGGCTTTCTCATAGAAATTGGATTTGTGGTTTTTTAGGGTGGTTTCTACGCACTTAATGCCTAGTTTGTGTTGGATGTTTGAATACAGTGCTGTTACATCCATGGTCAGTAGGGCGTATGTGTCTTTCCACCTTATTTTTTCGATTTCTTGAATTAACTGTCTGGAGTCATGTAGGTAGCTAGTTAGATTGCGGACATACGGTTGGAGGAACAGATCAAGGTAGTGTGATATATTGCTTGTGGATGAATTTGTGTTTGACACTATTGGCCTTCCTGGTGTTTTTTCTGGGTTTTTATGTATTTTTGGTAGATGGTAAAAATATGGGTTATAAGGGGCTTTTGGGATGAGAAAGTTTTTTTCTTTTTTATTTATATACTGTTGGTCATGAGCATGTTTTACTAGATTTTTTAACTTTTTGATTATGTCTGGGAATGGGTTGTCTTTTGTCACACGGTAGTATTCAGTGTTGCTCAGGATATTCTGGGATTCTGCTTCATAGTCTTCTATATTTTGAATCACTATACCCCCTCCCTTGTCAGCCGGCCATATTATTATACTCTTATTATCTTTTAGGGTTTTCATAGCGCGTATCTCACAATGTGTTAGGTTTCCGCTAGTGGGGGGTCTTTTTTGTTGTCCATTTTTTGGGGGGATTTTTTTCAAGTCTGCTGTTATTAGGTCGAAAAAAGTGGGTATGAAATGTCCTTCTCTGTGTACTGGGAAGAAACTTGATTTTGGATGTACTTCCTGGTGTTTGTATATTTCTATCTCTTCTACTTCTGCAGATGTCATATTGTCTGTTTTTTTACTGTTTTCATGTTCGAAAAATCTTTTAATGGTCAGATTTTTTCTAAATTTCTGTATGTCTAGATATAATTGGAAGGGGTCTATGTTGTGGAGTGGGCAGAAGGACAATCCTTTTTGTAACAGATTATCTTCTTGTTTTGTCATTTGGTATGATGAGAGATTGAAAATTTTTACTGTTGGTACATGGTCACTATTTCTTTTTTTGTTTTTTATATGAGTTTTATTTTTCTGATGTTTTCCTCCCCTGCACCCTCGGGTTCGAATTTTCTCTTCCCGGGTGTGGGCTTGAAAAATTCCGTTATCTGTGGGGTGACTGTTTTGTTGTTTTTTTTTTTGGTTATAGTTTCCTTGTGTGTAGTTGATGTAGTACATCTGTCTTTTGGGGGTTTTGCACGGTCTAAAAAAGGAACCAGGGCTGATGTGCCTGCCGCAGTGTTGTCTATGGTAATTAGAGGTGTACTATCTATCTGATCTTCTAGGATGGAGGTATGATGAGTTGTTAGGATGGACATGTTGATGTTTGTGTCTTGGGTGGGGTTCCAAGATGATTGGGTTATTCCTATTTTTTCTCCTATTATGCTGTTTTTGTCAGATGTATCATTATTCATATGGTCTGTATTCTTTAGGGGACTGAGTGTTATCAGTGGTGTGGATCTAACTGTCTCCTGTTCTCTTCTCATGATATTTTTCTTTTTGTAGTCTAAATACTTGGATTTTAGGACTCTAAATCTTTCTAGAAACTCATCTGTGGACGTGTCTAAGTCTTTTTTCTTGGTGGAACAGTATGGGCTGTGTTCTATGTTATAGGCCATCGTAGGGCTGTATATATTTGATGATTCCAATATATCCTTTGATGTTTCTGTATTCTTTTTTGGTGTAGTGACGGGGAGCATTGCATGTAGTTCATTTGTTAGCAAATTTCTAGTATTTCCAAAATGGGGGGTATGGGCCTCTTTCTCTTTTTGTACTACTGTGATGGATGTTATCTTTGTTTTTTGTAATTCTTGCGGAGGTAATATCGGAGTGTGTGTTTGTCTGAGATCTTGGCGCTTTGTGCTATTATTAATCGTAGCACTGGTTATGGCTTGTGGTTTTGTGGTATCTTTAATGAATGGTCTCTTGTATATTTGATTGGTGAAAGAGCGTGTTCTGACCTCCTGATGGACATCTGCAGAAGTAGAAGAGATAGAAATATACAAAAACCAGGAAGTACATCCAAAATCAAGTTTCTTCCCAGTACACAGAGAAGGACATTTCATACCCAGGGGGTATAGTGATTCAAAATATAGAAGACTATGAAGCAGAATCCCAGAATATCCTGAGCAACACTGAATACTACCGTGTGACAAAAGACAACCCATTCCCAGACATAATCAAAAAGTAAAAAAAAATCTAGTAAAACATGCTCATGACCAACAGTATGTAAATAAAAAATAAAAAAAACTTTCTCATCCCAAAAGCCCCTTCTAACCCATATTTTTACCATCTACCAAAAATACATAAAAACCCAGAAAAACCACCAGGAAGGCCAATAGTGTCAAACTCAAATTCATCCACAAGCAGTATATCACACTACCTTGATCTGTTCCTCCAACCGTATGTCCGCAATCTAACTAGCTACCTACATGACTCCAGACAGTTAATTCAAGAAATCGAAAAAATAAGGTGGAAAGACACATACGCCCTACTGACCATGGATGTAACAGCACTGTATTCAAACATCCAACACGAACTAGGCATTAAGTGCGTAGAAACCACCCTAAAAAATGATACCACCCTAAAACTACCACAAATCCAATTTCTATTAGAAAGCCTATGTTTTGTCCTGGAAAATAATTTTTTCATTTACAATAACACCACATATTACCAATGCCGGGGGACCGCGATGGGTACGAAGGTAGCACCGTCCTTCGCAAATATTTTCATGGGCCAATTCGAGGACACACACATCTACAGGAATACAGAAAGACTCAAACACATTGTATATTATAAAAGATATATCGATGATATTTTTTATTATTTGGGAAGGGGACGAACAATCTGCACTAAATTTCTGTGATGATCTCAACAAGACAAGCTGGGGAATATCCTTCACCCCTAACTATAACAAAAACACAATAGACTTCTTAGACATCTCCATCACTACCAAATACAATATCCTTACAACTAAAACATATTTTAAACAGGTAGACACTAACAGTTACATACATTACAAAAGTTTTCACCATAAAAAATGGCTTCACAATATCCCCTACAGCCAATATAAGCGGATAAGACAAAACTGTACAGAGGACACTGATTATATCCAACAGGCAAAAATCATTCAGAAAAGATTTACCGACAAAGGCTACCCAAAAGAAATAATAAAAAATGCCTATCAAAAAAGCAAGAAAACAACACAGAAGGAGTGCCTAAAAAATACCAAAAAAGAAGAAAAAAACATAAGAACAGAAAAATACCCTAAACACCTGAATTTGATCACACAATATAACACCTCGAATAAAGCCGTCCAAGACATCTTGTCCAAACACTGGCACATTCTAAAAAGTGACCCCTACCTTGAAAAATACCTTCCTACAAAACCCGCTGTGATTTACAGAAGAGCACCGACAATAAAAAATACCCTAGCCCCCAGTAAAAAGATCATAAAAATCTCAAAAGAACTTAAAAAAGAGCCAGCAGGCAGCTTCAAATGTGGGACAAAACGGTGCCTCTGCTGCAACATAATTGTACATAACAACAAGAACTTTAGCTCAACAAAAAATGGGGCCACTTTCTCAATAAAATATCATCTAATCTGCAAGAGCAGCTATATATACCTTATAGAATGCAAATGTGGAATTCAGTATGTGGGGCGGACAACACAAGAACTACATTGTAGAGTTAATCAACACAGACACAACATACAGAAACTCTGCCCAAAACACAGCATTTCACGACATTGCGCCACAACACCAGAAAAAAGCAAACATACACTAAAAATCACACCCATAGACTACATCCCAGAGAACCCTTACAATAGGTTCAGCAGCCTCCAGAGAAGAGAGATCTACTGGATTTATCAATTAGACACACTAACCCCATACGGGCTTAACGAGATAAGCGACACCATCCTGTAATCCCCAACACAAGCTATGACCATAAAACAAAAAGAATCAAGTATTTACACGATCCTGTAATCCCCAACACAAGCGATGACCATAAATCAGAAAGAATCAAGTATTTACACGATGATAATAAATTAGATCAGTAACAGTAACACTACTATGCTATAGGGATGCAGACGAGCATACACGCATATACAGGGAGGAATACCAGTCTATGCGGTCCCCATCCTTATTTATATATATGTAAACCATCACTGACCGTGACTTACAAAATTGCTGTGTATATATATATATATATATATGTGCGTTTTTTTCTCACATATACTTAGGCGGTTATATGTGTATAGGTATATGTATATATATACATATATCCGCTTTTTTTAGCTATTTATCTAGTAATTTAATCTATTTCATCTACTTATTTATCTATTTATGTATCTATTTAGTCTCCAACCCACCAAGCCATATATATATGGAATACCTGGGCTGGTAACAAAAATACACATACACATGTGTATATGGGTCTAATTTTAAAGATTCTCGATTTTAATTGGTTCCATCATCAAAATATAAACATTCACTACTGTAAGCTAAAATGAGGCATGTCTTGTAGCCTCCCGGAATGAAAAGGAATTGTTGTTGTTTTTGGCCTCCTTCAGCTATCCCTTTAACCTCGCGGTTTCGGCATAACTCTAACCGCTTTAGCTAACCCAGCAGGTAGGAGTCCTTCTTTTCGTGAGTGACCGACTACAAGTGGTAAGGCCGATTCATTGGCCTGTATTTGTGGGAGGGGCATGGTTGCCTATATCATGGCACCTCTGCCCCTCCTTCAATGAACGATGTGTCGACTCTCCCACCCTACCCACCCTCAATCTCAGCTTCACACCAAGGGGATGGCCTCCTTCAGCTATCCCTTCAACGTCGCGGTTTCGGCATAACTCTAACCGCTTTAGCTAACCCAGCAGGTAGGAGTCCTTCTTTTCGTGAGTGCCCGACAACAAGTACCGCTTTAGACTTATTGCTGGCTATCTTACCCCTGGCTTCCAACACTTCCTTTAACGTTTGCCGTTTCAATACGTTGTAATCTGTCTCCATTCGCCTCTATGTTCGTTTCTTTAATGCCTACGAATTGCCATTCCCTTTTCCATTTGGCAGTTCCAATTGCACGAACGGCGCTTTTCGGCTGTAAGGTTGGATCCGGCTGCTTGCCACCAATTGTAGCGGAGCTGCAATATTAAATCCCAATATCTCCGCTGATAAAGTAAGGTAATCCACACCGAGCGCTGAAAATAGGCAATATTCCCAAATCCCCCCGTAACCGAACGAAACACAGTTCTGGGAATCAACTGACTTTATTTAGGCATAGCACACCTACTTTAAACCCCCCAACAGCCTCATTTACATACAATAGGGCACATAGATTACTATGGTACAAGGAAGGGTGGGACCAGACAATAGCAAGGGCTGATGGGAGATTGAGGAGGGACAGAGCAGCTAGTTTAAACTGGTCTCCCAGTGTCCCGGAGAGAACACCCTGCTGGGGAAACAATGGGACAGGAAAAGGCAGAGGGGGAGGGAAGAGGCACAGAAAAGCAATGCATTTAACATAGTAAATATTACAGTAAGAGCAAGATATATACAAAGACATTCTATAAGTGGCGATGTTTGCCACAACAATATACAGTGGTGGGGGTCACACATCACTATATACAGTATATAGTGGGTCATACATCACTATATACAGTGTACAGGGGGTCACACATCACTATATGCAGTATACAGTGGTGGGGGTCACACATCACTATATACATTATTTACATATTATTATAAATTGTATATGATTAGTGAAGCAATGTAGTTAGCACATTAGCACTTTATTAATAATGTTACCTAATATATTGTATTTAATTAATAAGTTTAATGCACTAGCACTTTCAGGGCATTCATTTGTTTGGGTGACTTAATCTATATTTATGTCCCTTCCCTACCCCCTTTTTATGCATATATGTCCTTTTACCACCCTCATTGCGAATATGAGTTACTGCCGTGAGCGCATGGCTGGTGCTGCGGTCATGGTGCTTCCACCACGTCTCCAAGGAGAAGGGACGCCGTGAACGCTAATCTGCGCACTATTGTAATGACCGGCGTCACGCACAGGGAGGGAAAAGGGAAAGCCCTGCCCAAGGGAGAGGGAAAGGTGGTGACCCCTGACTCACCTTGCGGCTGGCACCTGACTGCCCTGACGTCCCTAGACGGGTTCCTCACCCGTGCGGCGATCACGTGCCTAAACCCTGGCTTTCCCTAAAATGAGCCCTAGATAGTGAACGGGCCAGTGGGATCGCTAGTCCGCACCACTGACACTAAGAGGGAAACACCAGGGAGAGGACAGACAATACAGACAAACACATACACCCAGGTGGGCGACCACAGCAGACCACAAAGGTCCAACAGGGATCCGGAGGGTAGCGTTCTGGACCAACAACCAGAGAACGCAGCAACACAGCTCCAGAGGGTCAGAATAGATGTCCAGGCAGGAAGCTCTATATCTGGCAACCAGAGAAGTGTGAGAGGAGAATATAAGAAGGTTGGGAGTGCTGGACAAGGAACAGCTGAGGAGAAGGAGCTACGGATCCCTGAGTGAGCCAAAAAGGGTTGCAAAGCAAACCCAGAAAGCTACCATAAGGAAACAGCCCTATCTTACATAAAGCGCGCAGCCAACCGCTGCGACTTCCTGACCCCGGGTATAACGAAGTCAGGCGTGGTTCTTGACACCCTCGTGACAACTATTCAGGACGTCGGATTGCCCTTCTCGGCGTGACGCTCAGGGGATTGGCGGAAGTCAGGTGTAGATGGCTGGCAGATACTGGCCATGCACTATAGACGCAGCGGCTTATTCATGTAGGTCACATGAGCGAGGGACTGCTCCCGTATTGGTCAGGTTTAGCCTTAAAACACTCCCCCACATCCAGACAAGCCTCTCCTCCTGAAGAAGCTGGTATGCGAAACGAGCGTAGAGGGGAAGGCGCCATCTTCACTTTTTCACCCCTAAGAGGTAATGTCAGTCTAGCTTCATATTAAGCTTCATGTTCTGCCTTTACTGTTTTTTTGCACTATGGGTTAATGCTCCTATTATTCAGAGGACTATGTATTTATATCTAATAAGAGGATGCAGTGAGCACCAGAGAACATAGTCTAAGCATGTTGTTGCTGTCATTAATGATATAGGGATCAGAGGTTTATGAACCATACAGATATTGCAGGACATTAAGTTTCTAGTACACTTTCATTCTATGTATTTTTGCAGAGATCTGGTGGCACCTTATTATTGTCTCCCTACTGTATGTTTTTGATGAATTTTAGAATTATTTAAATAAAGAGTCCATTTTAAAGCGATATAACGTTACTCTATTGTTTTTCTTGGCTATAAATTAGTATTCTAAGTACTCCCATTTGATATATTTAATACAAAAAAAAAACTTTTCGTCTGCTACTGGGCAAAAAACATTTGTCCTTGTAACGGATCTCCTGGCATCCCGACTGGGTACCTCCGTTGATGCCTGCTTCTAGTGCTTCCTAAGGGCTCCAAGCACTCCGCTCGACACCGTAACCACCACAGGAACAGGAACAGGAACAGCTCTTACAAGAGCTAGGGGTTATAGCCAGGGGAGTATACAGCGTATAACAATCCCCATACACATGAGACGAGGCTCTATGTTGAAGGCCAAAACAGGAACTCACTTTATTGAAGATCAACTCAGTATATATACAGTTCAAGAAGTCTGTGGCGAAACCAACCTCGCCACTGGGTTTTGGAGGGGCCTGGCTACCAGCCTCTTGCCCCAGGATTATGGGCCCTCTCATCAGCCAGGCTTCCTTTGTTCACAAAGGACTTGTACTAACTTGAACCCCTGGTCTAATTCGTGCCATTTTGGGATGTTAAATGACTATGTGTATTGAAAAGGGTGGGACATTGTATACGCTGAGTAGTGAGGTCTGTTCCATTGTCTCTCTGTGTGTATTGGCGATGTCCTTTGTACTGAGAGATAATTGAATTACGTCTCGGTTGTCTCCAGGACAGAAGACATTGTGTATTCTCCTGCCTGTGATGATTGCATCAACCCAGAGTGAGGTAATTGTATCACGGGCAGAGGGGAGAATTTTGTGTGGGAGTGTCTGAGTGTATTGTACGTGGTTATTGGCTGTTTTTACAAAACCCTGTGGGTGGTAACCTTGTTGGAAAATGTGTATAACTCAATGCTTGTGTGTTCAAATAAAGAGTTCCTGTTTTTACCCTTTACCATGTTGAGGCTGGTGTTTGGGTAACTGATCGACACTGGGGGATTTCTATATGCTAAAGATTTGCTATACTCCCCTGGCATAACTACTAGCTCTTGTAAGAGCTGTTCCTGCTCTTGGGATTTGGGAGAGGTTCACTCACTGGAGCCTGGAGCCTTGTCGTAGGTCCAGGGTGGGTAGGAAACAGTGAGACCTCAACCAAGCTTTTGTGGTTGGTGGGGTCTGCAGAGCTTACGGTGTCAAGTGGAGTGCTTGGAGACCTTGGGAAGCACTAGGAGCAACTATCAATGGAGGTACCCGGTCGGTGTGCTAGGAGATCCGTTACATTGGTGGCAGCAGTGGGATGCCGTCCTAGTGAGAGGAGAAGCAGCTCGGAGACACCGTTCGTGGATTTACAAAATTGAGGGCAACGCTAGTATCCGTACAGCGCCCCTGGCTACAGCAGGATGGAATCAGCTAGTCTTCAAACAGCGTTCCACTACGAGGAGGAGGATGACCCAGACTGGAGGGATGCAGTCCGGAAAGGCGTCTGGTACGAGGCCCTGGAAGATGTACAGCGTCGGCAGGGCGAGTGTCTCCCCAGTGAGGAGCAGCAGTTGCGGATGCGAGTGGCCCTGCGAATGCCCCTTCTGGGAGAGAAGCCCCTGGATGAGTGGGTGACAGAACTGGAGAGCCTGGTATGGAAGGAGCTTTGACTAGACAACGCCTACCAGGCACTCTGGTGGTATGTGATTCGGCACTCCCCCTGGATGGCTGAGCACTACAGACCCGAGGGTGGGGATTATGGTGGCCCTGGCCTGTTGTTTGAGGCCTTCACAGAACCGAAGTTCGGAGATGCTGGAGAGTCCCGGTTCTGGGATATCTATGACTACAGGGAGGCAATGCATGACTGGGCTACAGGGAGAGAGTTGAGACAAGATCTGGCATCTCTAGTGTCAAAGGAGTGAGAGCTGGAGCAGGATTACCAATACCTCTTCAGCTCAATTCGGTCCAAATATACACTGCCAGAGAGCTGGGTGGCAGTCCCAGACCTACAACCCTACAGCTGGGAAGACCCGACTGAAGTATCCCATGCTTCAGTACCAGCTACAGAGGTAGGGGGAAACCCATATGGCAGGTGGAGATGGGACCGAGATCTCTCCGCCGGCCCTACAGGGATGCTGGGCAGTCGGCCCAGATCCCCAACGGCAGCCAGAGTTTCAGGGAGTAGGGACAGTTGGTCCTGCTCCCCAGCGGCAGTGTACTTTGAAGGGAGAGGAGACAACCGGTCTCTCTCCCCAACCACAGGGGGACAGCACCCCTAACTCCAATGATGCAGATGGGACCGCAGTCTCTGCACCAGGCCTACCGGGATGCTGGACGGCCGGTACAGAGTCCCCACCAACCCCGCAGGAATGCCAGGAGGAGGAGGTAAGCGATCCCTCCTCTCCCCAGCTGATCCTCAACAAGGTCCTGGGGGTAGGATTCCCTGACCCCATCCCAGCGGAAGAGCTGGCATCTGGGCAGAGAGCAGTTGGCCTCTGCCCTCCTCTATCCTCTTCTCCAGAGGCTGACTCCACACCGGCTTCCCCAGTGGAAGAGCTGGCATCGGGGCAGAACACAGTTGGTCTCTGCCCTCCCCTATCCTCTTCTCCAGAGCCGGACTTCCCACAGGCTACCCCAGCGGAAGAGATGGGATCTGGGAAGAGCGCAGTCGGCCTCTGCCCACCAAGTACCTACAGCTCCAAGCTAGAGAACAAACAAGGAAGCAAGGAGTAGCAGATGCCCCCTCAACAGCTGGGGACATACAGAACAGAGCCAGGCCCCAAAATTCAACAGGTCCAGTATTGGGTTGTGGGTTGACTGCCAGACTAACTCAGATACCGACCGGCGTGAGGTCAGGTATCTGGTTAGTCTCCCCTGGGAGGGGAAGATGTGTGGCGAAACCAACTTTGCCACTGGGTTTTGGAGGGGCCTGGCTACCAGCCTCTTGCCCCAGGATTATGGGCCCTCTCATCAGCCAGGCTTCCTTTGTTCACAAAGGACTTGTACTAACTTGAACCTCTGGTCTAATTCGTGCCATTTTGGGATGTTAAATGACTATGTGTATTGAAAAGGGTGGGACATTGTATACGCTGAGTAGTGAGGTCTGTTCCATTGTCTCTCTGTGTGTATTGGCGATGTCCTTTGTCCTGAGAGATAATTGAATTACGTCTCGGTTGTCTCCAGGACAGAAGACATTGTGTATTCTCCTGCCTGTGATAATTGCATCAACCCAGAGTGAGGTAATTGTATCACGGGCAGAGGGGAGGATTTTGTGTGGGAGTGTCTGAGTGTATTGTACGTGCTTATTGGCTGTTTTTACAAAACCCTGTGGGTGGTAACCTTGTTGGAATATGTGTATAAATCAATGCTTGTGTGTTCAAATAAAGAGTTCCTGTTTTGCCCTTTACCATGTTGAGGCTGGTGTTTGGGTAACTGATCGACACTGGGGGATTGCTATACGCTGAAGATTTGCTATACTCCCCTGGCATAACTACTAGCTCTTGTAAGAGCTGTTCCTGCTCTTGGGATTTGGGAGAGATTCACTCACTGGAGCCTGGAGCCTTGTCGTAGGTCCAGGGTGGGTAGGAAACGGTGAGACCTCAACCAAGCTTTTGTGGTTGGTGGGGTCTGCAGCGCTTACGGTGTCAAGTGGAGTGCTTGGGGACCTCGGGAAGCACTAGGAGCAACTATCAACGGAGGTACCCGGACGGGGTGCTAGGAGATCCGTTACAAAGTCTAACAACATAAATCAATCAACCATGAACAACATGCAGACAGACATCTTCACCCCCTTCATAATGAATGAATAGGGAGAGAGGAGACACATGTGATGGGATTATCTCTTGAGTGTATCATAGGGTGATCTACTCATCTAGGAGTCGGTTACTCCTGAAGTCAGCTATCTTAATCCCATCACTAACACAATCAGTGGGAGTCTCAGTGCAGAGTTAACCCTTTTTGTGTTGCTGAATTCACACCCTGCACCTTTAGTGGGCAATAAGAAATATTTGGCATATAAATTCCAAACATAAATCAGGGTTCATAGTTCTTTGTAACCCCAAAAGGTCTGAGGGGGTCTCCATAGTTCTCGGTCCATAGTCCGTAGGAAGGAGGCTGGCCCTCAGGCTTCTCCAGCAGCCCCAGTGACGGTTCAGTCCGTCACAGTCCTATACTAAATCGAGTGTGCAGATTACAAATCTGAAGTCACAATTGTTGTAACATGTCACAAAATTTAGCATCAGTGTGCCTAAATTAATTAAGCACTTGGAAAGCATTGAATAATTTTGAACAGAACGAGTTTTACTCCAACAATTACCTGATCTACATCAAAGTTTGCGTAGTAAACAGTTTATGAAAATGTAATGGAATAACAACATTTCAAAAAGTCTCGTTTTTCAGTTTAAAAGTCTTACTTGAGCAAGGCCCGGTACTGTTAAAAGTGCTACAGGCATAGAAATATCTTTATGGAACCGCTCTCCATGTTCGTCACTTACATGTCCCAAATTGGGTGCGAAAAAATCAAGAAGGAAATGTAAGAAATGCACTTTCAATGACATTCAGCAGCCAAGTTGTTCATTCAGCATAGTTTGTAGCACGTCTGTTCCCAAGGAAGTTCTGCACTACTAGCACAAATGCTTCCCAAGCTGCAAGACGCACTCTCTTTGTCAGATTCTTGCGCTGATCATAAGTAGTGTATTTGCCACATATGTAGCAGAAATTGTCTTTATAGTTAACACATTTGCGTTTATTGATCTTAAGTTTCAAAACTGATAGCACTATAACAGATCACTTAATCAAAATCTGTCCAGCTTGCCTTATATACTTACTGCTGACATCAGCCTGAGTGTGTCCGAACAGGTCTGGACATGTCCATTGGAATATCTCCAATATAATGCATTAATATTATAACTGAATAGGCTTTGCATGTATAACTTACCCCTTTAAGGACCTACATGTACAGCGGAAGTCCGGTACCCAAACATGGTGTCCGCTCGCACGAGCAGCGGGCGCCATAGCTGCCGGGTTTCTGCTATTTTAAATAGCAGAGACCCACGGCACATGTATGCGATCATCCAGTTATCGTCACCCAAGGTGACTTAAAAAAAGGTTTTGCAAATATAAAAAAAATATATATATGAAAAGTTCAAATCACACCCCTTTCCTTAAAATAAAAATACTTAAACAATAAAAAAATAAACATCATGAGCATCGCCGCGGGCAAAAATGCCAAACTATTAAAATATAAAAATATTAATGGCATATGGCAAATGGTGTGACGGGGGAAAAAAAAAAAATGACACTTTGCCATTTTTTGTCACTTCAGCTACCCAATAATTTTTTTATAAAAAGTGATCAAAAAGTCACACACACTTCAAATTGGTATCACTGAAAAGAATAGGTTGTCCTGCAAAAAATAAGCCCTCACACTGCCCCGTACACACAACTACAAAAAAGTTATAGGGGTCAGAATATGGTTTTAAATTTTTTTTTGTATTAAAACGCAAGAAAAATTATACAAGAGTGGTATCGTTATAACCGTACTGACCTAGAGAATGAAGATAACAGGTCAATTTTACCCCATGATGTGTAAAAAAATAAAATAAAAGTAAATTCTACCCCATTTGGAATTTCTTTCCCACTCCCTACTACATGGTATGCAACCGTAAATGGTGCCAATAGAAAGTACAACTTGTCCAGCAAAAAATAAGCCCTCATAAGGCTATGTGAATGGAAAAATAAAAAAAGTTAGAACTATGGGAAGGCGGGGAGTGAAAAACGAAAAAATGGAAAATCTCTGGATCCTTAATGGGTTAAAATCTAGACATGTCAGGTAAATTCAGAGTTCATATTTGGAATCAGCGCGCTTATTTTAGTATAAATAATATGTTTTTCTCTGAGTAGCAAAATCATTGTTGCGCGGTGATATCATACATTGGATCATACTGAGGATCACTATATACAGTATACAGTGGGGGGCGTCAGACATCAGCATATACAGTGTACAGGGGGTCACACATCTCTATATGCAGTATACAGTGTACAGAGCGTCACATATCAGTATATACAGTGTACAGGGGGGGTCACACATCTCTATATGCAGTATACAGTAGTGGGTGTCACGCATCAGTATATACAGTATACAGGGGGTCACACATCTCTATATACAGTATACAGTGGTGGGTGTCACACATCAGTATATACAATATACAGGGGGTCACACATCACTATATGCAGTATACAGTGGTGGGGGTCACACATCACTATATGCAGTATACAGTGGTGGGTGTCACACATCACTATATGCAGTATACAGTGGTGGGTGTCACACATCACTATATGCAGTATACAGTGGTGGGTGTCACACATCACTATATGCAGTATACAGTGGTGGGTGTCACATCACTATATACAATATACAGTGGTGGGTATCACACATCACTATATACAGTATACTGTGGTGGGTGTCACACATCAGTATATACAGTATACAGGGGGGTCACACATCTCTATATGCAGTATACAGTGGTGGGTGTCACACATCAGTATATACAGTATACAGGGGGGTCACACATCTCTATATGCAGTGTACAGTGATGGGTGTCACACATCACTCTTTACAGTGTAGAGGGGGAGGGTCACACATCACTATATACAGTATACTGTGGTGGGGGTCACACATCAGTATATATAGTGTACAGGGGGTCACACATCTCTATATGCAGTATACAATGTAAAGAGTGTAACACATCACTATATACAGTATACAGTGTACGGGGGGGTCACACATCTCTATATGCAGTATACAGTGGTGGGTGTCACACATCACTATATAAAGTATACAGTGTACGGGGGGGGGGTCACACATCTCTATATGCAGTATACAGTGGTGGGTGTCACACATCACTATATACAGTATACAGTGTACATGGGGGGAGTCACACATCTCTATATACAGTATACAGTGGTGGGTGTCACACATCACTATATACAGTGTACAGGGGGTCACACATTACTATATACAGTGTACAGGGGGGTGGGGGGTGACAAACCTAGCCACTTAAAGAATGTCTTTGTATATATCTTGCTCTTACTGTAATGTTATTGCCTGTATGGTCTGTGTAGCAGAATGGATACTCTGGCTACATTGTTATTTCCATTTTGTTAGGCTGTCTGTACGGCTCAGTGTGTTTACTGTTCACTATGTTAAATGCATTGCTTTTTTGTACCTCTTCCCCTGCCCCTTTTTCCTGTCCCATTGTTTCCCCAGCAGGGTGTTCTCTGAGGGACACTGGGAGACCAGTTTAAACTAGCTGCTCTGTCCCTCCTCAATCTCCCATCAGCCCTTGCTATTGTCTGACACCACCCTTCCTTGTACCATAGTCATCTATGTACCCTATTGTATGTAAATGAGGCTGTTGGGGGGTTTAAAGTAGGTGTGTTATGCCTAAATAAAGTTAGTTGACTCCCAAGCTATGTGTCGTCTAGTTCTTGGGAATAATGCATTATTGTAAGGCTACCTGGATTATTGTATGCTGTTCCTGTTTACCAGCGGAGTTATTGTGGATTATACGGCCTCTCCGCTACAATTGGTGGCAAGCGACGTGATTCAAACCGTACTGCAAAGCAGCAGTTCGTTGAAACAGCCATTCGGATATACCGGAGTTCGAGAATATGTGCAGTCATACGAACGAACGGTGAACGGAGACGAATTATGCAACATTGAAACGAACTACGTTAAAGGAATTATTGGAAGCAAGGGGAAGAAAAGCCAGCAACAAAACTAAAGCTACTCTTGTGGCCAAACTCATGGAGGGGGACAGAGCAACCACTATGGCAACTCCACAGGAGAAAGAGCCAACGGAATTTGCAAGAGAGCTCAATAGCAGGTTAGTTTTTTACCCAAACACCCCCTCCGTGGAGAAACTAGAAAGACTGATAGCAGATGTACAGGAGTACATTGTGGCTAAGCAAAACGCTATTCAGCGAGTCGGGGAAGGAGCCCCAGCGCCCACCAGCACTACCCAGGGAAAAGCTAAGATTCCCTACCATGCTTTTAAAAATTACACAGAAGGAGAAAGTGATATCGACGAATACCTACAGGATTTCAAAAGGTTGTGCCAGCTACACAACATCAGCCTAGCCGACCAAGTACCCCTCCTGGCAGGTAGATTATCAGGCCGCGCCGCAGAAGCATACCGAACCGTCCCAGACGAAGACATCAGGAATTATCCCAAAGTCAAACAAGCCATCCTAGCACGGTATGCCATTACCTCTGAGGCATACCGACTCAAATTCCGGGACATCAAGAAACAAACAAAAGACTCACACACTGAATGGGCACACCGACTACAGCGAGCCACCAAGGGGTGGATGGAAGCGACACGGGTCACCACTATGGAAGAGATGTTCCAGTTAATAGTAATGGAGCAGTTTTTCAATGGACTAACCACAGAACTGCAAAATTGGGTACGAGATCGCAAACCCCGTACCCTACCAGAGGCAGCCAAGCTAGCTGACGAGTGCCAAGACACCAGGCGAGACCAACGCACACCACACCGGACCACGAATGGATCATACCGATCCGCTGCCACACCTGCAATCAACAGGGGCACATCCAGAGAGACTGCCCACGTAACCGACCTCGCCAGAACTGGAACCACCAGGGTCGTCCTCCCCCCAATCGGGCTGCAGTACACTACACCAGGCGAGACTAACGCACACCACACCGGACCACGTATGGATCTACCACCCCTCTGCCAGCAGTGACTACCTTGGCTCACCCACGACCAACTGCGAGCCACAACCAGTACCCTCCTAGGTACAATACCCGACCACCGATCCGCTGCCACACCTGCAACCAACAGAGGCACATCCAGAGAGACTGCCAACATAACCGACCTCGCCAGAACTGGAACCATAAGGGTCCTCCTCCCCCCAATCGGGCTGCAGTACACTGCTGCCAAAGAGAATCTGTGCTCCCAACATCCACAGTTACCTCAATAGAAGAGCCTCTGGCGAACCTACACGAGGTAAAGCCCATACAAGCCGCCTCCGACGACCACCAGGGGCACCGCCAGGTCGTACACATGGAGGGGAAGAGTATACAAGGATTACGTGACTCTGGGGCCACATTAACCCTGGTCCGAAATCATTTGGTGCCTAAGCACACCCTCACTGGAGACTGTGTAGCTGTACTGGTGGCAGGGGGAGCAATTTACAAAGTTCCCACTGCCAAGGTGCATTTGAATTGGGGGGCAGGGCATGTGTAGTGTCCCACTAGGTAAATGTGGGCACTACACAAGGGTCAATTGGGCCACGTCGTACTCCACCTCCTGTGGAACAGTGGCAGTGTATATTACCTCACATTTTAATGTGTATTGCTATGCTTTTATGTGAATGTTTCCCTGTTTATCTGAGTATCAGGCCTGTTAGGATGTAATTCCTCCTCCAAGACAGTAGAGGGAGCTAGGGAACCCCTAATATAAATAGTCAGGTCCTGTTCAGGGAAAGGAGTGTAGAGTCAGAGGCCAGAAGACACTTTAGTCAGAGAGGGGCTGAGGTGCAGGCTCTGACATGCAACTAGGTTTCTAGTTGACACCAGGAGGCTAGTAAATGTGGTCCAGCTTGCCTGAGGATATTGAGTCAGAGTTAGCTCAGAAGATTGTCACCAGGGGAAGAGTTGCCTCCTGAGAAACCAAGTTCCCAAGCAGAGCAGAGCCAGTATCCCAGCTAGACAAGAGAGCTGAAGGGCAGAAGTATTTTACCTGAAGCAAGGATATATACCTGAGGAAGTTTTCTACCAAGGATAAAGCCAGCATTAGGGCATACGGGCCTTGGGATAAAGACAGCCAGGAGTTTTGAGGAATAGTGCACAGGATTTCTGAGGAAAAGTGCACTGTCACGGCTGTAGGTTAGCAACAAGAGTATACACAGTAAGAAGAGCTACTGACCGGACCCAAACTAGGGAGGATAAAGGGTGACCCCTGTCAGACCCTCAAAGCTCTCCCTATGCTGCTAAAGCACATGCCCGGATCCAAATGGCGGAACGAGGCATGCCCGCGTACCTAAGACTGATGACCACTGTAATCCCTACAATAGTGGAAGGGGCACGGCCACCGGTGCCCTGCTCAGTATATGGAGGGAACCGTGGCCACCTCAGATCCAGTCAGAAAATAACCAGGTACACAACAATGTCTGCACACTTAGCTGAAGGAGCTGCAGCCGCAGAGAAGACGGATCCAAGGACAGCTGGCAATATCCGGAGTGCTTGCTGCAGCAGAACACAGGGCCAGTGAACTGATAGCTACAAGTGAAGATACTCAAGCAAGAGCTACAACTGAAATGAGAAATATAATCCACGCCCTACAATAGGAGGAGGGGTGATTTAAAGGCAGGGAAATCAAACGCAGGAGGAACAGCTGGGAGGAAGGAAACAGAAAGTAAAGACTTCATCACAGGGGCGGAGAAACAGAGCAGTGAGAACTCCTCCAAGCTCTAGTAGTGACATCATCACAGGGGTGGAGAAACAGAGCTGTGAGAACGTCTCAAAGCTTTGGTAGTGACATGCACCCTGGTCTGTAAGTGTGTTTTAACCCTCTGAGTATCTTGCAAGAACATTATTGCCTGCCATTATTTGTATAAGCCTGCTTGTGACTGCTACTGACCTATGGAACTTTAACCAAAAGACTGTATAAAGTTAACTGTTTCCAGTAAAGGAAGTTTTGGTTCACCACAACATCGTGTTCCTCAATTATTCCTATCATCAATCGGTGTGCCACCGTTACAGGCACTGGCGTCACGAACCTTAAAGGGACCTTGCCCCGGCACATTAAACATCTGCAACATCCAGGGCACCTCACCCACCATCAGGCCTGTTCCCTAAATACAGAGAGTGCCCCAGAGGACCCCTGTGCCAGCCGCTCTATCACTGCTGTACGCCTGCCCAGGGTCCCCCTACAAACTGTGAGTAACCCAGAGCAACCTCGTTTGCCTAAGTAACCGTGACCTCACATCGCAATACCCTGCAGGTCTGCGTACTGCATATTTTGGCATCACAAACAGGATTTACGGATCATTCCTACGCCATTGTGCAATATAAACTGTGTGCCAATATTGCCCATAAAGTGAAAAAGCCCTATCTGTTTATTGGGAAAATTGCTGGGTCAAAGAACTGTAAAAATTGCGGTGTGAAGCTGTATTTTGTGGACTGTTTGCTGTTTCTGAAGTCACCGCTTGCTGTCAGTGAATGGACAGCATTTTGCTTAAAGATGGCCGCCTAAACTGACTGAATTTATTGCTGTATCTTATTGGCGGGAAAAATTGGCGCCTTCTGCTAGAAGAGCAAGAAAGACTGTATGTCCCCGCCACCGCCCTATCTACAAATTTGCATGTCTACCAGTATGGACTCCGCCCTCCCTATGTCGGAGTACCTGGGGGGTGGCCTCCCAGAGCAATGGGAGGTCTTGTCTGGAATAATAGGTGCCGCCCTGTCGATCTCCAGAGAAGGATCGAGCATGTTGAAGAGTAAAGACTGCTCTGACGTAATGTCTGCACCAACCGTCCAGAAAATGGAATTTGACCAATTGGAGCAAGAAGAGGCTCCACCAGCTTACACTCCGGGACCGGAGAGACCCACCAGCCTGCCGCCAGGATCGCAGCCTGAACCCTACTTCGGCTCGTGGAAAGACTTTGCTAGGCCCAATATGCAATGGTCTGCACTGACGGCGGAGGTGCGGGAAGCTGCCATTAAAAAGACGACCCGCCAGAAAATATATTTTGAAGAGTTGGCCAAGACTGTATATGAACGCCACGCCACTACGCAACCCCGCCTGGAAAGGAGAATGGGGGTAGTGGTGACTTTTGACAAAGACCGAGACTTGTTCGTGAACCGGAAGTCAGTTAAGCGCAGCTACCTCCCTGACCATCTGCATAACCTCCGCGAGGGAGAGGAGGTAGAGTTCAACCCTGGCGACGGCCTGAGGGGCCCCTACGCAACTGCAGTAACCCGTCCCAAGCCGGGACCCGAATATTGGGAAGAGCCCGATGAGCCCACCAGTCCAGGACGCAAACTGGAGCGCCCAACAGAACCGTCTCACAATACTTTCCAAGAACGGGGTTTCTTCATCGGTCCAAATGTGTTCTGGCAACCTACTGTATTAGAAAAGTGGGTGAGTCCGTACCCCTCACCTGAATTGCCCCGCCGGGAGAAAACCATAAAAGAGCTCGAGAACCTGGAGAGGTTCCATGCAACCTTAGAATATATCCGGAAAGGAAAGAGTGCGGTTGCGGCGCCGGAACCTGCGGCGGCCGTGCCAGAGCGTCTGGATCCCTTACCTGCACCTGCGGCAATTGCGAAGGATCCCTGCAGCGACGCAACGTTCGAAAGCTTGGAAGACCAGATCATGCGGCTGGAGCTTCAACTTCGTGTCCTGCGCCAACTTGCCACCTCCAGAGTGCTGTCTCCGCCACCTAAAAAGAAGGATATGACTGAGGGGTTAAATAAAGCAAGCCATATGCTATGTAGAGGAGTTTTATAAAGAAATGCTATTTGATCTGTACCAAGGACATCAGTCAAGTATGTTTGCAATAGCCTATATAGGGAATTGTTTGTACTCAGCAACCTTGTATATGTAAACCACACCTGTTAATGATTGTTAGAATGAATGTATATAAGACTGAGAGAACACAGATAAAATCTGAGTTATTTGTAGTGACACTAGAAGCGTGTATCTGTGTCTCTTTGAAATATACTCTCCGGACATCCAAAGGGAAAGTAGGGTGCAGAAGAAAGACCCTTTCAGCTGGAGGCTCGAGTCCGGGATAGAAACAACTGTGAATTTTCGGAAAGCATCGAAATCTCCCAATCCTGAAGGCAGGGATTTTCCATACTTACCGAATTCCTGTATGTTCTATTTTGAATCCACTTCAGATACACTGAAAGGAATAAGTATCTATCTTTAGGCAAGATAGAATAGTGGCCAAGTCTAAAAGATAAATTCTTTTGGTAACAATTTAATAGCGCAATCTTTTCGGTAAGGATTAATCTATCTTTTGGCAAGGTAGACTTTTATATAGACTAATGGCAGATAGAGCAATCCTTTTGGGAAGGATTTAGAAAACAGGAATTCTTTTGGCAAGAATTCAAATATTGTCTGCACCCTGGTCTCTCTTGTCACCCCATGTCTTCTTATCTGTCGCTTTCTTGTGCTCTCTGTTATGTTATGATGTTATGAAACATTAAGTAATTTTATTTTATGCTGAAGGTAAGCAGCCAATAATTGTCACGACTGTATGTGAGCAACAAGAGCATACACAGTGAATTAGCTACTGACCGGACCCAAACTAGGGAGGATAAAGGGTGACCCCTGTCAGACCCTAAAAGCTCTCCTTATGCTGCTAAGCACATGTCCAGATCCAGATGGTGGATCGAGACATGCCCGCGTACCTAAGGCTGATGACCACTGTAACCCCTACAATAGTGGAAGGGGCACGGCCACCGGTGCCCTGCTCAGAATATGGACGGAACCGGGGTCGCCTCGGATCCAGTCAGCAAACAAACAGAAACACACAATGTCTGCACACTTAACTGAAGGAGCTGCAGCAGCAGTGAAAACAGATCCAAAGTCAGCAGACAATATCCGAAGTACTTGCTTCAGCAGAACTCAGGTCCATAGAAAGATATCACACAAGTGAAGATACTCAAGCGAGAAATACAGCTCAAATGAAAAATATAATCCGCACCCTACAAAGGAGGAGGGGTGATTTAAAGGCAGAGAAATCAAACACAGGAGGGACAGCTGGGAGGAAGGAAACAGAAAGTAAAGACCTCAACACAGGGGCGGAGGAACAGAGCAGAGAGAACTCCTCCAAGCTCTAGTAGTGACATCATCACAGGGGTGGAGAAACAGAGCTGTGAGAGCGTCTCAAAGCTCTGGTAGTGACAATAATATTGTAAAAAATGTACTAACTTTATTGTGTTTGTCCTGGAGAACCGTAAGACCCCCTACCACTCTGGCGAGGGGAAACCCGCTAACCGAGAAACTGGTGAAAGCAAGTGACGGTTTTTAAGGGATAATACTAATAGGCAGTTGAGAAGGAAGTTGAGCACAGACATAAGTCCTCTACCCAGTTGACAGGACTTGTCAGAGCCTTCATGGTTCAATACAGCCAGTCCTGGAAAGAGTTCTGCACTGCTTCCGTCACAATTAAATTATAAAAAATGGGTGCAAAGCAAGGAAAAGTCTCTCCACCCCCTCCGCATGTGGGAGAAACATGCAAGGATTATGTAGCCCGGGTCGGTGGGACTAATCATTATTTAGTTACTCCCTGGGTGGATAATATGACAGGATGGACAGAGGGGATAAAGAGTACAAATCCGTTCCCTTGGGAAGGGGCTAATAACACCTTCCATATGGACATGGTAAAAGGGTTATGTTTGGGTGACATTGAAGCTTACCCATATTATGGTCCAGACCCTCAGTGGGACATGCAGTATATGAAGTTGGGAGGGGAAAATTGGCTTACTTATGCACCATATTGGTATGACAGATCAAATAAAAAGGTTAAGAAACAGAAGGCAGAGAACCAGGAGGGATATAAAAAGAAACATGAGTTAGAAAAAGAATTGACTAGGGGTTCACTTCAGAAGCCCCCTCCTCCCTATTTAGCAAATATCCCAAAGATATATCCATCCCTCTCAAAAGATGATTTAGATCTACTGGCAACGTATACTGCTACTAACATCCAACCACCTACAGCTCCCCAGCTCCCGCAGCCGCCTCCGCAGTTGCCCCAACCTATGCCTGATCAAAGTGGTCAGGATCAAGCGGCTGGTGCTGTCGGTGATGGGGATGTCATATCTCCCATGCGCCTTAGATCACAAAAGTATTATCCTAAACCTGAACATATACCTCTTCCTGACATTGACCCCGAGGAACAGTTCCCTTTTATGACTGTAGGGGATATCTTGTTAAAGAAACCTCTTGATGTAGATGATATTAATAAGATTGTCAAGCACTGCCCTAAACCCTCTTCATCTTCATCTGGAATATTTCATTATTTGAAGAGAGCTTGTAAAGGGAGATGTCTGACACAGGAGGATATGCGCCTTATAATAGATGGGATAGTAGGGCACAATTCCCCCTGGGATTGGAGCAAGGTTCCCTCTATAAGCACTATAGAGCCCCCGAATACCCTGGCTGGAAATTATAAATTAAATACCGAGGCGGGCATCAACACAATGTGGGAAGAAATTAAGTGTGAAATGGAGAGGTGTTTTCAGACTAGGTCCTCGCTGCCGACTGCTGTAGCCTGTAAACAAAAATCAGGAGAGTCTGTTATAGACTTTTGGAAAAGGTTTAATGAAGTTTGGACTCTGGAGGCAGGAATGAGTATTCAGGATAATATGCATTCTATGCTCATTCAGACTTTCCTTACCAATCTACAGCCACATCTCCAGCTTACTGTTAAACGAATGATATCCGAATGGCCTAGTCTTAATAAAGATCAATTCCAAAATAAGTTAATGGAAAAAGATGCGGCTGGTTGTTTTGAAATGGTGAGACCTAAAGAGGCCCATTTCCAAACTCAGGATAGGAATTGTCCCACGAATAAGCCCAATAAGGGAAGAGGCAGTAGAAGGGGTAGAGGGCAATACTCTGGGAAAGGGGGGTATAATAGAAATCGTCCTGCAGGTTGCTTTAATTGTGGTAAGACTGACCACTGGATCAGTCGATGCCCTTACCCACTCAGAAAACATGCCCCAAATGATACCAAAGCTCAAGGCTCCCAAAGATATCCACAAGCTCAGATCAGAGATCTTCCCCCACCACTGCCACAGCCCCAGAATAATACCCCTCGCTTTCCTGTAGCCTGGGGGCAGCAGACATCACAATGAGGATGTCCGGGGGACAGTATCCCAGCATTCACTCTCATCACAAACCACTATAAGGAATCACCACTGATAGTGTTAACCATAGAGGGACGTCCACTCCCTTTTCTTGTAGACTCTGGTGCTACTAGTAGTATTATATGTGAGGATTATTATAGCGGTCCAAGAGAGAATGCTGAGCCCTCTGTGGGAATTAATGGGATACTGACCAGATCTTACAAAACTCCTCCTCTCTCGATCCAACATCCATACAATCACCAGTCAATGTTCACACACAGTTTTAGGATCATTCCAAATTGTCCTGTGAATTTATTAGGGAGAGATTTGTTTGTTCTGTTGAGGTTGCAGTTGGGGATTAGCAAGACGGGACACCAACATGTCACATCCTCAGTTATGCCCATTCATGTACCAAAGGGTAATTGTTTTCTATATGTGGAATGCCAACCACAGGATCCGCTACTTGATCAGGTTCCTCCTGAGGTTTGGGCAAATACTGACCAAGATGTTGGCCTTATCTCTTGTACACCATATAAGGCAATGCTTAAGCCCAGCGCTGCACCTGTTTATATTAAACAATACACCCTTTCCCCAGAAAAAGAAAAGGGGATTGAGTCTATGTTGATGGAATTCCTAGAGGCAGGGGTAATTGAGGAAATTATTTCCCCCTATAATACACCTATCAACCTAGTGAGAAAGGCTGACAATACCTTTAGGTTTGTCCAGGATCTTAGAGCGGTAAATGCACAGATCATACCCATAGTCCCTGTGGTTCCAGACGTACCATCTCCGCTATCAACTATTCCTGCCCATGCAGAGTTTTTCCTCTGTTATTGATTTGAAGAATGCATTTTTTTCTGTCCCAGTGGACAAGGAGACACGACCACTCTTTGCTTTCACATGTAAATTTCGCCAGTATACTTGGTGTAGAATGCCTCAGGGTTATGTAGACTCCCCAGTAGTCTACTCCATTGTCCTCCAAGCTACACTGCGCCCTTGGACTGCCCCTCATGGTTCTGTCCTTCTACAATATGTGGACGATCTCCTCATATGTAGTTCTACTCGGGAGGCTTGCCAGGCAGATTGTGTTAGTTTATTACTGTGGTTATGCGAATGTGGTCACAAAGTTTCTAGGAAAAAATGACAATGGTGTATGGACAGTGTTGAATACTTGGGCTTTGTTCTCAGTAAAGGTGAGAGGAGAATCAGCCATGCCAGAATTACTGCCGTACTGGGCCTGCCCCGCCCACAAACCAAGAAAGACATGTTGACCTTTCTTGGCATGATTGGTTACTGCCGCCAATGGATTGCTGATTGTTCCTACTATGATAATATTCTGAGACAAGCCACTCATACCGATATGCCTGACTTCATTACATGGTCTGATGAAATGTTACAAGCTTTTAGTCATTTGAAATGTGCAATGGTTTCAAGCCCTGGTTTGGGCCTACCCGACTATGGCGTGATGTTTCACTTATTTGCCAGGGACAATTGTAAAACCATGGTGGGAGTCCTGGCGCAAGACCATGGAGGCAAATTCCGCCCTGTTGCCTTTTTCTCAAAGTTGGTTCCCGTACAGGTTCAGGGCATGCCTGCGTGTCTCAGGAGTTTGGCAGCTTGCGCTATGGTCGCTGAGATGGCTACACCTGTCACCCTAGGTCATCCTACCACTCTGCATACCTCACACAATGTTCAGGCCCTGTTGAAGAACATACATACTCAACATATGTCAGCACAAAGACTGAGTGGTTATGAAGTTTTGTTGCTCTCTAATCCTCAACTTCATATCAAATACTCAGCCCCCACATTCGGTCCAATATGGCTATACTGAATGCCCTACTAGGATACAAGGGAGAGCAGAATGATTTGCCTCTTCCCCATGTCTGTACTGAGCTTATACATGAACATACCTCACCTAGGCCTGACTTACAGTCCACATCCATTGAAGGAGCACCTGATGTTTTTGTGGATGGATCCTGTTCCCGCCCTAATGACAACACTTATCATGCAGGATACACTGTGGTTCAACTCCCTGATGTCATTCTGGAATCAAATCCTATACCTTTTCAGTCAGCCCAAGCAGCTTAACTGATTGCCCTCACTAGAGCTTGTTGTCTTTTTGAGGGAAGAGATGTAAATATATACACAGATTCCAAATATGCCTTTGGGGTTGTCCATGATCATGGGGTAATCTGGCAGAGAAGAGGCTTCATAGCTGCAGATGGGAAGCAAATCTCACATTCCACCCTAGTACATGATCTCCTGGCCGCCATCCAATTACCACGCAAAGTTGCTATTATCCATTGCAGGGCACATACTGGTCTCCAAACGCACATGGCTAAAGGGAGTGCCCTAGCTGATCAGGCAGCAAAAGAAGCTGCCATTAGAAAGCCAGCGACTGTTCAAATGCCCTCCCTAGTTCCAGAAATTACCCTCGCTGACAATCTATTGCTCAGCCTCCAGGATTTGGCTACCAGTAGTGACAAGATGGAATGGCAGTCGGTAGGTGCAGTACAAGACCCTGATACGGGTCTTATCTGCAAAGAGGGGAAACCATGTATTCCAGTTGCAAGCGCCCCAATTTTAATTGCACAATATCACGGTCTTGGCCATAGGGGAGCACAGGCAACCACTGACCTCATTCGGAGAGATTTTTTTATACCACATCTTAGGTCAAAGATGCAATCTTATGTTTCACGGTGTATTATATGTCTCAGAAACAACCCAAATAATTCAAAGAAGGCCCAACACCAGCATCTGAATTACCCAACTTCGCCATTCACTCACTTACAAATTGACTTTACCCATATCCCAAAGACAGGAAGTAAGCAGGAGTATGCCCTTGTAATTGTGGATATGTTCTCTAGATGGCCGGAGGTTTTTCCCACTACCAATGAAACCACACAAACTGTGGTAAAAATCTTGTTACAAGAGATCATCCACAGATGGGGGTGTCCTGTTCAAATTAACTCAGATAATGGCCCAGCTTTTGCATCCAGGGTATGTAAGGAGCTTTCCAAAGCCCTTAGGATTGACTGGAAATTCCACCTCCCGTATCACCCAGAGAGTTCCGGAGTAGTAGAAAGGATGAATCGAACAATTAAAGAAAAGATAAGGAAAATTACTGGAGGCACATTCACTAATTGGAAAAAGTTCTTCCCTTTAGGCCTAGCAGAAATTAGGATGCAGCCTAATAAGAATACTGGCTACTCACCATTTGAGGTCCTAATGGGAAGACCCTTCCCCACTCCTTGGGGTCCAAAAGCCCCCATAATGGAACAAGGGGATCTAGAAGTAGTACAGGCAGAATATGTGAGGAAACTTGTAGAAACTTTAGATCAAATTGAACAAAATGTTGCTCGTGCCTCTCCTTTCTCTCCACAGGAACCTACGCATCCTTTCCAACCAGGAGATGTGGTGATAGTCCAGCGCCTGGCAAAAGGACGAAAACAGATTGAGTTCCCGTTTGGACCACCCACCCGAGTGGTAGCAGTCATCAGAACAGCAATTCTCACAGAAGAGGCTCCAATCTGGATTCACGCTAGCAGGATAAAAAGGGTCCCAGAGGCTTCCTCTCCAGTGAGGGATAAAGACAAAGAGGGTGAAGCAGGTGTGAAATCCCTGAACAAAGAGGGGAGCTCAGAAGAAGTTCCCCTGAAAAGTGCCTTGCCACGGGCTGAAGATGATGACACCACAATATTCTGGGAGATTTGTATGTCTGCTGATAATTATTAGTCTTTGTGTTTTCTTGCCAGTCGGGCTTATTACTACATGTATTTATCACCCAGTGGAGAGGAGTTTCTTCTGTGGTGCACTAAATAATCGGACAGTACATAAAAGAGCTCAGGAACAAGATCCCTTTGCTTCTGGCCCCTTTTATTCTGAACAGAACAGTATAGTTAGGACGGCAAATGCCCTAAATGTTAGTTCATTGTGCCTTAAAGACTTACAGAGCCCACAGGATCTTATACAAATATGTGTTATTGCTGTGCCTACACCCGATGAATCCCTCCTTGAAGTTTGGTCAATGGCTAACAATACACAATCTTTTATTCCCTTGTATGACCTCTCTGGGGAGTGCCAGAAATTAGGAGATAGCCGGGATAATATTAGGATAATTACTATCAATGTGACTGCAGCAGAGACCTGTTTCACCTTTTCCCAGGATATGGCTTTATATTGTGATGGTAGAGACATAAAAAGTGGATTACCTAAGAATAGTATATATGATTACATTGATGACACCTGTAAAAAGGATAGTAGGCTTGCTAGCTCCCTGAATAATTCCATGAGTTGTAATAAGACCATTGTGACTCCTAGTTTTATCTATAATTTAATGCTCCCTAAGGGATGGTTTTTGTCTTGTGGTAACAGCACTTACAATTACATTCCTGCTAACGTTATTGGAGGTCCCTGTGCATTAGCCAGGCTGACTCTGGCCCTTCCCAGTCAACCCCCTATCAGGAGAGCTCACAGATCGGTTACCAATACTTTATCAGAAGACTGTGACTCTACTTTACCCCTTCTCAGCCGTGCAGAATATACAAGTTTGGGTGCCTCTATATTAGGAGTGCCCGGACTGGCTATATATAATGCTCGTACTATAAATTCTATTGCATGCGCCTTGGCTAAATCTCTGAATCATACCTCTATCGCTTTATCAGACATACTTTTAGATTTACAAGGCATAAGAGGAGCAGTGCTAGAAACTACGTTTGCTGTAGATTATCTGTTACTTAAACATAATACAGGATGTCAAGATTTCGAAGGAAATGTGTTGCTTTAATCTATCTGACCATTCCAGATCAATCCAGTCCCATATTCAAGCGTTACATGAAATTGCTAATAATATTAAGAAGGATGTTGATTCATCCTCCTGGTGGGACTGGTTATTGAGCTGGCTGCCGACACCTAAACCCACAGAGCCTCCTGCTGCGGTTACACCCAGACCAGCGGAGCCTCCCACAGTGATTCTGCCTAGGCCCATGGAGCCACCGACAGTATTTACCCCTAGGCCTATGGGACCCATACCAGTAAGGGGTCCATTTATGCTCCAGTTACCGCCTAATACTATTTTGTGGGCCCATCCATATGTGGACCCTCGTGTCAGGCCCAGTTTGCCAGCAGAACCAGTATATACCACTGATGATCAAAGTGGATCCGATAAGTACCTGTGAGTAGGCCTGCCAGGCCATGATGCTGATTTTCTTTGCTGAGGGATCCTATTACAGTGGATTTAACCCTTTCAGGACAGGAGTCCTTCGCTTTGGCCCTATGAGCTGCTGCCAGTTTCCCACGGCTCGGTGGTGGTGGTAGGCCACTGAAAATAGCAAGTGCTCCAAGGCCATACTGTTTACAGGACCCCCTGCCTGCTCCAAGTATACTTAAGCCAAGTTGTGCCTGTTGTTCATTTTGCACTTTAACCTTTTTAACCCCCTTTTCAGGTTGAATAGGGACATTGCAGCACTATTTTATATGCCATTTAAATAATGTGGACTTTTTACGTGCTGTGACTTTTATATGCAAATCTTGATTCAAGGGATGTGCCCAGAGATACCCCAATGCCTGAGGGCCTCTGAGATTCTGTTTTATTATGGTGTTGCGCCGAGGACGGTCAACGTTAAAGCAACGGGGTATGTAGTGTCCCAGTAGGTAAATGTGGGCACTACACAAGGGTCAATTGGGCCACGTCGTACTCCACCTCCTGTGGAACAGTATTTTACCTCACATTTTAATGTGTATTGCTATGCTTTTATGTGAATGCTTCCCTGTTTATCTGAATATCAGGCCTGTTAGGGTGTAATTCCTCCTCCAAGACAGTCGAGGGAGCTAGGGAACCCCTAATATAAATAGTCAGGTCCTGTTCAGGGAAAGGAGTGTAGAGTCAGAGGCCAGAATACACTTTAGCCAGAGAGGGCCTGAGGTGCAGGCTCTGACATGCAACTAGACAGCCCAGGTTTCTAGTTGACACCAGGAGGCTAGTAAATGTGGTCCAGCCTGCCTGAGGATATTGAAGTGAATCAAAAGGAAAAAATCACCACGTGGCGCCTAACTGCTCATAAGATATTGTATATACTTAAATAAGATGTACACCAATAATAGGGGTTATATATATATATATATATATATATATATATATATATATATATATTTGTGGTCATGGCTACGGCCAAGAGGTATCCGAAGAACCCTAGGGAGAAAAACAACGGGAACAACCTAACCCAGCTAGGCGTGTCTTAGCTGACCTGACTAAATGGCTAGTTGTGTGCCCTAAGCCATGATCGTGGGTAGGCCTATAAGTGGGCAAAAACCAAGCCAAGTAGGATAGAAAAGGAATTCGAATGGCATGGGCAAACTAATCCCCAAGCCAACTGCAAGGCGTCAGGGATCTAGAGAGAAAATTCGGGGTATACGAGGCAAGACCAGTAGCAGACCTACAACCCATCTTGTGGACGACAAGGCCAGAGACACAATGCTCAATATTGCGGATACCGCCACAAAGCAGAATGGAGGACCGGGAATACGTTGTGAAATGGATCATAAAAACCAACTGAAACTTGTAAAGTTTGGTTCTAGTGCGAGTACTGGCAATGCCCTAGCCTCAGGAGATCGTGGGACCGCAACCTAACTGCCTAGACTATACAGGAATGAGGGCCAAAAAGAAACCATGTAGATAGGAAGAGAATCCTTGAATAGCTCCCCAGACAACAGCTATCTGCTAGCCATGGTCCGCGTGTTGTTCTACTGTGTGCCCGAGAATTATTTTTACGCTTGAAGTCCGACCTACAATCTGAAACCTCCACCGTGAGGAAATGCCGGACCCCGCCCAAAATCCGATTCAACGTGGTTGTAGGGAGTCCGAGGTCAGTGCGGCAAGAAGCTACGAAGCCATAACATACAAGATTCTGTCTATGCCCTCCCATGAGTGAGGGAATGCAATGCAATGAAGCTACCGACGAAATTGAGTTCCTGGTCATGGTAAAGAGGCAAAGACTTTGCGCGGGGACCTGGTTGACAAGATATGATCGACTACGATCAGAGACTGAAACGCTAGAGGGAATTGCCTCACTCGTTCCTCCTCCGGCAGGACCCGAACGAAAGCACGAACAATTAAAGAAAGACAAAATATCTGCGTAAGACATGACAATGATGCTGTAAGGCGAACCGGACCAGTTTGCGGTCCAAACATAAAGTGAGCAATCAACATGGATTATTAGGAAATTAGGGAAGCAGGTATGTATGTATGCGATACATAGGGGCCGAATCAGCCCAGATGCACAACCAACCAGGCAATCAGCCCAGCAGGACTGAAAACAGTCATCGGGCCCCCGAAGCCATGGGGCCGAAGCTGTCATCGGGCCCCCGAAGCCATGGGGCCGAAGCTGTCATCGGGCCCCCGAAGCCATGGGGCCGAAGCTGTCATCGGGCCCCCGAAGCCATGGGGCCGAAGCTGTCATCGGGCCCCCGAAGCCATGGGGCCGAAGCTGTCATCGGGCCCACGAAGCCATGGGGCCGAAGCTGTCATCGGGCCCACGAAGCCATGGGGCCGAAGCTGTCATCGGGCCCCCGAAGCCATGGGGCCGAAGCTGTCATCGGGCCCCCGAAGCCATGGGGCCGAAGCTGTCATCGGGCCCCCGAAGCCATGGGGCCGAAGCTGTCATCGGGCCCCCGAAGCCATGGGGCCGAAGCTGTCATCGGGCCCCCGAAGCCATGGGGCCGAAGCGGTCATCGGGCCCCCGAAGCCATGGGGCCGAAGCTGTCATCGGGCCCCCGAAGCCATGGGGCCGAAGCTGTCATCGGGCCCCCGAAGCCATGGGGCCGAAGCTGTCATCGGGCCCCCGAAGCCATGGGGCCGAAGCTGTCATCGGGCCCCCGAAGCCATGGGGCCGAAGCTGTCATCGGGCCCCCGAAGCCATGGGGCCGAAGCTGTCATCGGGCCCCCGAAGCCATGGGGCCGAAGCTGTCATCGGGCCCCCGAAGCCATGGGGCCGAAGCTGTCATCGGGCCCCCGAAGCCATGGGGCCGAAGCTGTCATCGGGCCCCCGAAGCCATGGGGCCGAAGCTGTCATCGGGCCCCCGAAGCCATGGGGCCGAAGCTGTCATCGGGCCCCCGAAGCCATGGGGCCGAAGCTGTCATCGGGCCCCCGAAGCCATGGGGCCGAAGCTGTCATCGGGCCCCTGAAGCCATGGGGCCGAGTTTTTTAATTTTTATTTTTTATTTTTATAACTATAAAAGTGACCTGAATAAAGGTGCAGGTGAAATTAAACCATGAGCCTGACCGATGTGGCAGGCGATGCCCAAGATAAACTACATGGCCTGAATAACATGCAAGGCGAAATATCGTTAGGAACGAGACCTGACCGACGTGGAAGGTGACCCCAATATGAGTTCAACTGCATGACCTGAAAAGACGAAGGGAAAACGTGACAGAAAATGGAGATAATAACGGACATAAAGTAAAATTAAACCTGAATAAAATAAGCTGGCAAGCAGGTAAAGATATGAGTCATTCAAATGCATAGCTGCACAGGTGGACAGACAACCATTGGTCGGACCCCTGAGGCCATGGGGCCGAAGCAACCACCAGGGGCCCATGGGGCCGGGCAGCCGCCAGGATGCAAACCTTAGAATTAAGGACGGCTGGGGAAAAGATTGGGGCTTAACCCAACGGGTTTAGTAATCAACCGGGACTCGATAACCTGGAAAGACAAAGACATGGGGTAAAGCTTCTTAATGAAATGAGGCTGAAATGAACTGCAAGTACTAATCTGTAAAATATAAATGAACAAAAGAAAACTTCTGAAAGGTGTGCCATGGAAAATAGTATCAGATGGCCGTATGACCTACCAATGTCGATGACAATTGTGAAATCCTCTAAGCCAAGAGCCATGCGTGAGAGTCCCCTGTGGCGGGAGCCATGCGTGAGAGTCCCCCGTGGCGGGAGCCATGCGTGAGAGTCCCCCGTGGCGGGAGCCATGCGTGAGAGTCCCCCGTGGCGGGAGCCATGCGTGAGAGTCCCCCGTGGCGGGAGCCATGCGTGAGAGTCCCCCGTGGCGGGAGCCATGCGTGAGAGTCCCCCGTGGCGGGAGCCATGCGTGAGAGCCCCCCGTGGCGGGAGCCATGCGTGAGAGCCCCCCGTGGCGGGAGCCATGCGTGAGAGCCCCCCATGGCGGGAGACATGCGTGAGAGCCCCCCATGGCGGGAGACATGCGTGAGAGCCCCCCATGGCGGGAGACATGCGTGAGAGCCCCCCATCGCGGGAGACATGCGTGAGAGCCCCCCATCGCGGGAGACATGCGTGAGAGCCCCTCATGGCGGGAGACATGCGTGAGAGCCCCTCATGGCGGGAGACATGCGTGAGAGCCCCTCATGGCGGGAGACATGCGTGAGAGCCCCTCATGGCGGAACAAGTATCAGATGACTGTGTGAACTACGAATGACGAATGAAGTCGTGAGGTCCTATAAGCGAAGAGCCACTCGTGCGAGCCTCTTATGATTTTATACATTTTTTTATTTTTTTTTTATTTTTTTATTTTTTTATAAACCACTTATGCAGAACCAGAATGCCTTGGGGACTCGCATAACCATGACCCCCTCCAACAGCAAACCTGGAAACACTAACCAGCCTACAACCATTTTGTACCCCTAACAAACAAAACATGAAAAACGGTCATGGGGCCCCCGGAGCCACGAGGCCGGATCAGTCATAGGGCCCCCGAAGACAGAGGGATGACGTTGCGGTGACGATAAGTAATTAAAACGTAAGCCGGACCTGATGGCATATGAAGCGACTTGAATGATTGGATTGGCTAGAAGGTGGTCTAAGGAAGATGACTGCCAACAGGCGTAAAAAATATAGTCATTAGTAATCCGAAGCACGTGCATACATAAAACACTAACCACCGCGAACCGTAAACGTAAACATGAAATTGAAACAGAGATGGGAGAAAAAACAAAAAAACAAAAACAAGAGCCTGAGGCATTGCGAGTTCGCTAAGAGAAGTCTCTTATCGTAACAAACAAATAAACAGCTTGTGAAAACATAGCAGGAAACTTACTGGCCCACTGACCTCTGCTGAGGAGCTGTTTGGTGAACTGGGGCAGGAGACCAATCTGAGTGAATACGAACCAGAAGTAAAAGGAGACCAGTCTGAGTGAATATGAACCAGGATTAAAACAGAAAGTAGGCCTATGGAATGTAACAGACCACCGAGAAAGGGAACATAAGCCTGAAAAGAACGCAGTTATGTTTGTCGGGAGAGAGGTACCAGAGCGGTGGGTGCAGACTGCCCCTATGAGATTGAGCAAAACCATGACGTAGCAATGAACAGGAGAATGCAGCTTTGAGTGGGAGCAGAGTACAACACATGATGTAACAACAAATGGGTGAATGCAGCTTTGGATGCGAGTGGTACCTAAAAAAAATGGTATGGGCGCAGCTCTGAGTATGGGTAGCGCATGAAAAGCATGGTATAAAGCGGACGTATAAATGCAACCTGGAAGTGAGCAGAGTATTGACGTGATGCGAAAGCAGACACGTGGACGCAGCTCTAGTAGTGAAAGGAGTATAGGACAAGATGCGAAAGCAGACATGCGGACGCAGCTTTGGATGTGAACAGAATATTAACTTGATGTGACAGCAGACATGGAAAGCGGCTTTGGTGAGTGGGGTATGCGACCTGGTGTAGCAGTAGAAGTGCGAACACAACTTTGGGTATAAGCAGAGCATGAAATTTGGTATAAACGCAGCTCTGGTTGTGAATGGAGGAAGGTGGGAACACCAGGGTGGTGCGTCCAGAGCATGAAAAACGGAGTAACAGTAGCAGCTATGGCAGTAAGCCGAGTATACAACATGTAATAACAGGCGTGTAATACGGATCCGGCTGTCGGCTGGGGACGGAATGAAATGTAACAGCCAACAGGTGAATGCAGCTTGAATGTGAGACCAATCTGAGTGAATACGAACCAAGAGTGGAAAAGTACAGGACAGTAAGGACGTGCGGATGCAGCATAAGACATGAAAATAAAAGCCGTAAGTGTAAAAGCCGCTCAGGATAACAGCAGGGCATGAAAGTGCTGCAGGGTTTTTAAGTACATGGAGCAGTGAAATACATGAAGTCTAAGGATGGTGGTAGCAGGGGGAGGGGGGGAGACACATAGCAAGGAACAGCTACAGCAAGAGGCCTAAACAATAACAGCTGCGTCCGATCTCCAAACATGACGTCACGTGCAGCCCGGGTAACTTTCTTTACAGCAAACGGGCTGAAGTAACTTTTCGTACGAGACGAACAAAACAAAGTGAAACTTGTAAGATCTATAGGAGCTAACTCCTATTACCAACAAACAAAGTTGAAAAGAAAATAGAAGTACTTAGGCCCAACGAGCAAACCGGAGGTAGCAGATTCTGTTTGCTAGCAAAGTCGGTTCCGACCGGCCAGGAGAGACGGCCCCGACCCAACCTACTTACGTAGTATGGCGCGTGCATGCCACAGTAGCAGAGAGCAAAACAACAAGCTCCATGCTGCAAAGAAAGAATCCTACCACCAGAGAAGCAAGTCTGCTAATGACACCCAGCAGCAGCTGTGCACCTGAAAACACACGCCTGGAAGTGAGGGTGTGGCTCGTATATGAAGAGCCTCCGCCCCTCCCACAAATGCAGGCTGACTAATCAGCCTTACCAACATATATATATATGTAAAATGGAATCGATATAAAAAAATAGATAAAAACTAATAAATAGTACTAAAATAAAGGAGGGGGGCGTTGCAATGCTCAGTAATCATATAATAAAACCATAAAACAGCTGGTGTATAATATCAGATGAAACACATAAAAATATATAAAAAGTAGTAAACACCGAAACTCACTTCACCAGGGAGGGGTGTAAAGGGATAAAACTCAAGACACCCAAAACAACCACCTCCCTCGCCTGGCTCGCTTGTAGGATGGTTGGAAGATACGGCAGTCCACAACTAGGAACTTCTGATATAATCCTTTAATAGATAAATAGGTCAGGTGGGCTCAACGTGTTTCGGGGATAGACAAACCCCTTCCTCAGGAGCAGAGCAAGGCGTAGGCTTATACAAGGTATTAGAACAAACAAACATCTAGATATAGCAGATCCAAATAAAAAAGGGGGCGTGTTTGGTGCCAAAACGATCGTCAGTGTCATTTCCGGAAGTGACATCACTAGTTACATATAGAGAACCTAAATACAATTAGATACAAAAGAAGCAAAACATACTGTACAGTATACATTAATTAAACATCTGTATATTCCTAAATTAGCCCAAATTTGAATGGTATAGGGGCCAGAAGGGATATCGGGCTGGATATGAATGGGCGGAGAATGGACATCCGGTCTGTGGAACGCACCAATCGGAAGTGCGCTCCAAATCGCGGTCACAGAGTGAACAGAGGGAGCAGGTGATATCAGTGAATTGTAGGTGAATAGAAGTGGTAGTAAGCATATGGAATCCTAAAGGCTGGAGGGGGGACTAATATCAATTGTAATAAGGACGAGAATAATGGTTACGATATAAGGAACGCATTGGCCGGAAGTTCCGGTATATGGAACGCATCGGTCGGCAATGCGTTCCACCTAAGTTAATCGTGATTTCCGACAGTTTGGGCCGCAAATAGAAGAAGGGGGTGGGATGGGAAATAATATGAATGGGACGCAAATACAAATGAAAACTAAAAAGGGATATGTTGGAAGGAGTAGAAGCTCTTGGAGTGACAATAATACAATCTGGAAGGGAAAAGTAAAAAATTAAAAAAATCTAACGGCAGATATAGGAACATTTCCATATATAGAGAAAAGAGAAAATAATATATATAAAAAGACAAATCGATACTGGACATCAATGGAAGATGGAAGAATCACAAAATAATAAATATGATCAACAGTAAATAATAAAAAGACAATATAGTATAATAAGAATATGTAAAAAAAGTAGCAAATTAGTAAATAAATACAGTCCAATTTCAAGCAGGCATCCATAGAAAGCCCTAACAGTGGGGAAAAATTCTAAATTATCAGTGGAAAAGATATATATATATATATATATAAAAATAAAAAATACCAAAGTAGTGATGGCCCGAATAGTTCGCCGGCGAATAGTTCCCGGCGAACATAGCTTGTTCGCGTTCGCCGCGGCGGGCGAACATATGTGATGTTCGGTCCACCCCCTATACATCATCATTGAGTAAACTTTGACCCTGTACCTCACAGTCAGCAGACACATTCCAGCCAATCAGCAGCAGACCCTCCCTCCCAGACCCTCCCACCTCCTGGACAGCATCCATTTTAGATTCATTCGGAATCTGCATTCTCAGTAAGAGGAGGGACAGTGCTGCTGCTGCTGATTCAATAGGGAAAGCGTTAGCTAGGGCAGTGTTCTGTGTCCACAGACTGATCTGCTGTAAGGACAGCGTCCTGACAGCACCCCAAAAAGCCCTGTCTGATTTTTTTTTATATATATATATATATATATATATATATATTGCAGTTGCCTGCCCGTGTGTGAGAGGCTGCAGGCTCAGTCACAGACAGTACTGTGTGCACACCATTCATACAGGGTGTGACAGAAAATACCTCGCAGATAAAAAAAAATTATATTTAATCTTTTTCTGTGATCTAATCACAGTTGCAAGCCAGTGTGTGTCAGGCCCACACAGACTGTATTATGGCCACTCGCTAGTGGCTAGGCCTCCACTTATACCCTTACAGGGTGTCACTCACTCACAAATACCTCGCAGATAAAAAAAAAACTATATTTAATATTTTTCTGTGATCTAATCACATTTGCAAGCCCGTGTGTGTCAGGCCCACACAGACTGTATTGTGGCCACTGGCTAGGCCTCCACTTATACCGTTACAGGGTGTCACTCACTCACAAATACCTTGCAGATAAATAAAATTTCCATTTAATATTTTTCTGTGATATATACACAGTTGCAAGCCAGTGTGTGTCAGGCCCACACAGACTGTACTGTGCCCACTGCCCACCACTTATATAGGGTGGCACAGTACCTTGCACGCATAGTAACACTTATCTAATAAAAAATGACAGGCAGAGGCAGGCCACGCCGCAGGAGCCGTCGTGTTCGTGGTGCTGTGATTTCCACTGCCCCTGGAATAATGCCCAGTGTTCAGAGGCCACGTACCCTGAACCCTAAAAATTCGGAGAAAATAGTTGACTGGCTTACACAGGACACCCAATCTTCAACAGCTTCCGCTAAGAACCTTGACGCACCATCCTCCTCCAGCTCAGCTTTGGTCACCTGCTCTCAAGTTACCACTCTCCCGCCCGCCGCCACCACCACCACTACCACCACAGCTGCTTCACTTGATCGCTCAGAGGAGTTATTTACACATCAGTTGGATGAAATTAGTGATGCGCAACAATTATTGCCAGAGGATGGAGATAACAGGGATATGTCTCAGTCAGGCAGCATTACACACATGGACGTACAGTGTGATGATGATGATGATGTTGTACCTGCTGCTGCTTCCTTTGCTGAGGTGTCAGATACAAGTGAAGTGGTTGATGATGACGATGTGTCCGTGGATGCCACGTGGGTGCCTGCCCGAAGAGAAGAAGAAGAGGGGAAAAGTTCAGAAGGGGTGAGAGAGAGAGAAGGAGGAGACGAGTTGGAAGCAGGGGGAGGTCGTCGCAAGTTGCTAGTGGCACAGTCAGACAGCATGTATCGGCACCCGGGGTCAGCCAGACAGCACGCCAATCAACGCATGCTGTTGCCACCACCAGAATGCCGTCATTGCAAAGCTCAGCAGTGTGGCATTTTTTTTGTGTGTCTGCCTCTGACAACAGCGATGCCATTTGCAACCTGTGCCAAAAGAAACTCGTGGGAAATCCGACACCCACCTAGGTACAACTGCTTTGCGAAGGCACATGATCGCACATCACAAACGCCTATGGGATCAACACATGATGATGAGTAGAAGCAGCACACAAGCTCAAAGCCACTGATGAAACCGCCCTAAATTAGGACATTTAAGATACACTCTGGTGTTCCTAATCAATGTACCCTCAGGGGGTTAAAATCCACGCGTGGTTGAGAGACTGGACACTGACACAGAAGTTGGTCAAAGCAATCTCTAACTTTTATTACATGGGATAAGCCATATATACATCTTCAGAAGAGGGCAGTCCTCTCTGAGGCTTAAACATTGTTTCATTGGTCAAAAAGGAAAAAGTGATAAGAGAAACAGAGATAACACTTCAACATCTGCGCAGTACCACTTTGGAATGTGAACTAATGTAAACATCTAGGTGTTCGCCATTTTGTAATGGCGGACAATCTAACAATAATACTGCATACGTCATATGTGACACTTCAAAGAGGTGCTTCTCTATAGGCAGTGAATAATATATATATCATCAAGCCATATGATTGGCTTACGCATCTCTACCACACTCTATGGGACACCTGTATAAAGATGAGAAATCAGACACTGCCCACAGCACAGCACTTTGCCCCCCTCTCTCTCCTCTCCAGTCTTGAAACAAAGAGAGGGGTGGGAGGAAGACACTTGTAAAAGAAAAAAGTTAACTCATTACAGTCCTAGTTATACAAAAAATATAGAATAAAATTCACACATCTTTAACAGTCCCCCCTTGAATTTCATTCTCTCCCTAAACCTAACCATCTGTCCCAATGCTCCGCCTCCTCTTCACCAGCTTCCACGACAAGTCATTCCTAGCGAACAACCTCCCGTGACACTGGATTTGAGCACGGGGAAGTCAGATGATCTTTCCCTAACCGGCATTGACATTATATGGGGGGACTGGAGGTCATCAGTGCTCTTGATTTTCTGGATCGAAGTCTTCATACAATTCTCCCATCATCATCTTGGTGCGGCCTCATCAACTGCCTTGTTGAGCAATTTCTTTACACAGGGAATAATACAGCAGATAATTAGAACAAGCAAAATCAAAACAACGATGATGATGATACCAATTTGCAACAACATCTGCTTCCAATTTTTGAACCAATTCTCTAGCCCTTCTGCCCATGAATTGTCTATTCCTGAATTCCTTTTTAATTCTTCTGATAGTGAGGTCAATCCCTTTAAAGCACTCATGACATGCCCATTGGGCCCTAGATTATCGGGTATGACAGTACAGCAGGTTTCTCCTATCATTTTGCAAACTCCTCCTTTCTCTGCCAGCAACATGTCCAAAGCCATTCTGTTCTGGAATGCCATAGTACTGGTGGGACCCAATTGTTCTATTATACCTTTTAGGGCATCCCGAGTGTAATTCACAAAGCGTTGCTGGTTATAGTAGATATAATTTATCCAATCTACATTTTTGTTTACCACAATTATTGGGAATATAGATTCAAATCCTGCTGCAACTTGATTCTGTGCCTTAAATTCATCAGGGACCCCCCTTGGGACTCCAATAGCATCTATATATACATGGGCGTCCAAACTACCACCTGGAATAGTCTCCCGTTTTTCCCTTGTCCCTATGTGCCCCTGGGATCTTGGAGACTGCTGTATCTGACTTACAACCTTCCTCCAATAAGGGATATCGAAAATATGGAAGGGCATCAATACCATGGCTAATGCACACTGACCATGCCATTGTACTTCGATTTTTGTTCTCAATTTCATGTCTGCACATATCCATACTATATCTCCTAGAGCCTGGGTTTGATTCACCAAATGGATTTTATACTCCTGTCCAGTTGTATTTACTATCTCACCACAATATCCTTCTGGGAATTTTCCCATCTCCTTTCCTTCCTTGCCCTCTATCTCAAAACAAGTGTAGTTGCCCTTGTATATAGTAATACCAACTATCTTGGGGCCTTCATTAAGAAGAGGGTACTGGTTTTTCCATCGTTCACAGGCTATCTCTTTAGATGTGGAGTTGGTGTATAGGCCAAGGAAACGGGTGAAATGATCTCGAGGGAGATGCAGAGGAACAGTACCTAGGTGGGGCTGGGCTGCAGCACAAGTTATACACGCACTCCTATTGGCCTGGGCTGTAGTATATCTCACCCAATCAAGCCACACATTACGATTTGCAAAGCCAGTTTCTGTGACTAAGGTTTCTTCCACTGTGTAGGGTTTCCTTCCCTCCTGACTGCGAGCAAGGGGCAATAACGGGTTTCCAGGGGTTGGAGTGGGGCCAATGAACCTACTTGCCAAATCCTTTAGGTAGAACTGCCCCCAAGGTGCATAGTTTCTATAATTTGACGGGTATCTTCTGAGTACGTACATGCCCAGATCTGTCCTTTGTGGTTTCTGCAATGTTAGGGTCAGGGGGTAACATTTTTGGGGACCCTTGCAAGTTATAGTATTTGAATATAGCTGACAACCACTGGGCCGAGTTTTCTGTCAAATAAACGCATTCTATGTATCAGGTTCTTTCCCTGTTTATCCATACTTTTTAAAGCCTTTTGGGGCCTATATCCCCAATCTTCCCCTGTGTTAGTGATGACATTAGACCAGGAGGAACAGTAAGAGTTACCTGCTTCAGTAGCACAGATATAGTATTGGAACAGTTTATACTCCTGTATGGTCATCAAATCATAACATCTGCAATCAGCAACATCACAGTAATCAAAGTCATATACTTGAAGCTCTTTGGTTAAGTTGACCCAGAAGACCAAAGGACTTCTGTCTGAATGTGGTTCCCAATAATGACATTTCAGCGGAGGTTTTGGGCACACATCTTTGTAGAAACATTTGTCTGAGCTTACATAACCCCCCCATATGATGAATAGAATGAAAAAGGATATCATCATTGTTCAGGAGGTGAGTTAGGATTCGTGGTTCTTTTACAATGGGATGCGTGTTTCCAAGTTTTTTTTCCCTCAAGTTTCACTGAGGTAGCTGTGGTGAGCAGTACTTGGTAAGGCCCCTCAAATCTGGGTTCCAGTGTCTTTTTGACGTGTTTCTTTACCAGGACCCAGTCTCCGGGCTGCAACTTGTGACTTCCAGGAATCTGTTCAGGATCTGGAATTGAAGAAAAAACTCGAAAATGTAGATCAGTCAAATGTTTACATAGAGCAATCACATAATCAGCTAGACAGTCATACTGTAATGCAAGTTGTTCTGGAAAATACTGTCCTAGCTTAGGGGCACTACCAAATAGGATCTCAAAGGGGGATAGTTTCTCTTTTCCCCTGGGAGTATGGCGAACACTGGCCAGGGCAATTGGAAGGGTTTCTGGCCATGGTCTGCCAGTCTCTTGGGCCATCTTCAGCATCTTTAGTTTCAGAGTGCCGTTCATTCTCTCTACTTTTCCGCTGCTTTGTGGTCGGTATGGTGTATGAAAGGCCAAGTGCGTTCCCAGAGCTGTCCATATTTCCTCTGCAATGTCCGCAGTGAAAGCAGTCCCTTGATCACTCTCGATCACTTCAGGTACCCCGAACCGGCAAACCACTTCATTCAACAACTTCTTCACAGTAGTTTTCGCTGTCTGGTTCTTCACGGGGTAGGCTTCTGGCCATCCAGAGAACATGTCTACAACCACCAAAGCATAATGGAATCCCTGTGCAGGGGGCATTTGGATGTGGTCGATTTGGATCCTTTGGAAAGGGTACAAGGGTTTTGCTAGGCACTTTGTGGGAACCTTCTCCAGCTTCCCTGGATTGCACTTGGCACAGACCATGCAGCTGTTCACATATCGAGAGGTGTAGGTTGAGATGGCGGGTGCAAACCATATGGAGGATATGAGATTGTTCATGGCTGTCTTCCCTAGATGTGTGGGTCCATGGGCCCAACAGACTACATTTGGATATAAACTTCTCGGTAGGCATAGGAGGTGGCCCAATCTCCATATTCAATCTTCATCTGGGCTAGCATTTTTCCGAGCCCACACCTCATGCTCATCATCTGTAGCCTCACATTGTCTCTCTTCCAAGATATCCTTAGTGAGGAACAATCCCTTTGGAATTCCACCTTCTTTCCTGGCCACTTTACCCGGAGCGAAAGCCATTATGGTGCTGAGATCCTTCATTTCCCTCACTGCCGCTTCTTTAGCTGCCTTGTCTGCTAGAGCATTCCCCTGGGCCTCTGGAGTTTCCGCTTTTGAATGAGCTTTGATCTTCAAAATTGCAGCTTGTATGGGGAGGCTCAGGGCTTCCATCAGGGCCTGCACAGCTTCCGCATTCTTCATAGGTGTGCCTCCTGCTGTCAGAAACTTCCTGCTTCTCCATATTGGTCCAAAGTCATGGGCGACTCCAAAGGCATAACGTGAATCAGTATATATGTTTGCAGTTTTCCCTTCTGCCATCTTGCAAGCCTCAGTCAGAGCTATTAATTCAGCCTCCTGTGCTGATTTATCCAGTGGAAGGGGTTGTTGCTGTAATACTGTTTCCATTGAGGTAACTGCATATCCTGTGTGGAATTTTCCTGTTTCATCTGCGTATCTAGATCCATCCACAAACAGTGTCAAGTCCGGGTCCAGAATAGGAGTTTCTTTGATGTTCCATAGGGGTTCAGTTTCTTGTTCAATTAATTGTAGGCAGTCATGGGCTTCCCCGTGATAAAACTCATCATCTGAGTATGTGGCATCGATGTTGTCGTCCTTCCCTTCTTGAGACCCCCCTTGAGGGAAAGGAAGGAGTGAAGCTGGATTGAGGACATGGCATCTGCCGATAGTGACCGTATCCGGAAGTAAGAGAGAACACTGCATTCTGAGATGTCTAGCTGCAGACAAGTGTTTTGGCTGAGTTTGCTGAAGGATGGCTGATATGTCATGAGGGGCCAGGATTTGAAGTGAATGACCCAGGACAACATCAGCTGTTTTGTCCAATAGCAAGTGACATGCATGAATGGCTCGGATACATGATGGACTTCCTCTGGCCACTGGGTCAAGTCTGGCCGAGTAGTAGCCCAGAGGGCGACAGCGGCCTCCATGTAGTTGAGTTAGCACACCTGTGGCATATCCTTGACGTTCCATGACGTAGAGTCTGAATGGTAAGTTGTAGTTCGGAAGGCCCAAGGCTGGAGAGGATATGACTGCTTGTTTTAATAATTCAAAACATTGTTTTGCCTCAGAGGTGAGGTAGAAAGGCTGAGTAGGAACACAATCATAGAAGGGCTGCATGAGGATTGAAGCATCCAGAATCCATGGTCGGCAGTATGAGATGAGTCCTAGAAAGGCTTGAAGTTGTTTTGGTGTTGTAGGCTCAGTCATCTTCATAACCGCTGTCTTCCTATCTTCAGTCAGGTGTTTAGCCCCAGGGCTGAGACAATGGCCCAGGAAGACCACCTTGTCCTGACACCACTGTATTATCGCAAGACTGACCTTGCATCCTTGTTGAGCCAAGAAGAGTAGTAATGCAACAGAAGCTTCTCTGCATGTTTGTGCAGTGTCAGCACACAAAAGCAAATCATCCACATATTGCAGAAGTGTCACTGTATCATGCTCCATTCTCCATTCATCCAGTATGGAAGACATGGCTTTACTGAACTGAGAAGGACTGTTCTGTGCTCCTTGGGGCATGACCGTCCAGGTATATTGGCATCCAGCATGTGTGAAAGCAAAAAGATATTGACTGTCTGGATGAAGTGGCACTGAGAAGAAGGCATTTGCCAAATCAATTACAGTGAAACGGGTGGCTTCTGGAGGCACACATGACAAAAGGGTATATGGGTTTGATACCACTGGTGTTTCCAGGACTGTAACTTCATTGACAGCCCGTAGATCTTGTACCATACGATAAGTGTCTGGCTGTCCTTTTTTTCCCTTCTTTTTAACTGGGAAAAGGGGCGTGTTACACGGAGAGGTTGTTTTAATTATTGCTCCCTTTTCCTGGAATGCCAAGATTTGCTTAGTCACCGCATCTATTTGTGCCACTGACAATGGATATTGGGGTTTGCGTGGTAGGATGGCACCTGACTTGAGCGTGACTTGAGCTGGACCTTTAGTCTTCCAATATCTTGTGGCCCTGAGGACCATATATGGGGAGGTATTAGCTTCATTACATCTGATGGGATCGCTGTTCCAGATATCTCATCCTGTATTATTTGTAGGGCAGCAAGCATAACTGTCTCTTCTGGTTGTAGGAGGGAAGAAAGTGTAATTGTTCCGTCTTCATGGAACTGGATGTTTGCTTGCATTTTTTGGAGTAGGTCTGCCCCCAAGAGGTTGAGGGGGCAGGTAGTAGACACTACAAATTGTGACAGGACCGTGGGAGAAAGGACTAAACCTGAGGACACAGGCAATGGTTTAGTCAGCACAGATGTTCTTGCCTCTCCATCAATGCCAATACATTGTACAGTAATATTGTCCAGAAAGGACGGGTCATAGATCTCTTCAAGTCGGAGCACACTTCTGGCTGCACCAGTATCCACAAGAAAGGTGTGTGGGTTCCCCCTCACCTGCAGCTGCACAGTTGGTGTAGGGCCACACTGGGGAGGACACAAAGCCATAGTATTAATGGCCTCTCCGACTTGTGGATCTGGCTTGCCCCCGTCCTATGGTTGATTTGGGGCTGCCCCCATTTGTTGAACTGCCTGGGCAGTTTGGGCCGGTGCCCAAGGAAATTGGGAAGGTCTCCTCTGCCCCTCCCTTGGCCGATGTGGGCATTCCCGTTTGAAATGTCCCTGTTGTCCACATCCATAGCAGGTGATACGGGCTCTCCAGGCTGGATCCTGAAATCTGTCTTCTGCTCCCCTGGGTCCTTCCCTGCTAACCATGACAGGATGAGTTCGAGGGGCTGCCTCAATGCTTTTTGCTATTACTGCAAGTGTTTCCAGGTCAACCGTCCGATACTCAGGGCGGGCAATTTTTAAGGCTTTTTGGATAGGTATTTTTAGCCCATCCACGAAGGCACTGGATAACATTCTTACTTGCACTGTATCATTACGATTGAATCCTAGATCCCGGAACATCTGTTCCATCCTGTTAGCAAATTTTTCTACGGATTCACTTTTGTCCTGCTTCATATCTTGTATCTGAGTAGCTTGATCAGCCAATCTCCCCCTTGCCCATTCCTCCAATTTCTGACTAAACTCCTCCCCTGACTCATATGTCTTTAAGTGTTATTCTGATGCATACGGTGGGAGATTCAATTCCCGCTGCATGGTGGGCCAGAAGGAGTCCCCTGCTTTGATTTGTACCAGCCCAGACAAGTCCCTACATGCAGCTGAATGTGTCTTCCTTATCTGCTCTATTGCTCTTTGGAAAGGCATGGGGTGAAGTTCTGGATCCGGGAGTGAGTTCACTAAATTTGTGGCTTGGGTGGGGCTAAACGTAACATATTTTCCTCCTGTTCTATACTCCTCACTGGACCTGGCTGTTGAGGTCTGGGCTTGTCGTGTTAGGATGTCTATTTGTCCAGACAGTTTGGCTACCATCAGATCCAGTTCCTTTTCTTTCTCTACTCTGGACATATCATCCAACTCAGGTGGTTCCTCATCTGCTGCACCTGTACTCTCCCTGTCCTCATCGTCTTTTCTCTTGTTAGATTTTGCAGCTCCTGTCTTCCTCACTCTTCCTGCCCCCATCATGATTGGCACCACTGGTTTCACTCTTTGTGACACTCCCTTTTCTGGTACGTAGTAGGTGCCGTCAGCATTTATGACTGGATATATGGGCGCTGGCAGGGGGGGCATGGGCTGAGTTGGCTCCTTTGTTTCCCCAAGGGAGATGAGAGGCGGTACATTATCTGCAGCCACAAGGGGGGGGGCTGAGGGGTTTGCAGCCACTGCTATCAGAGAAGAGGCGTTACGAAGCATGGGGGCTCCACATGCCAGGCAAGTGTTATGTGCATCTGGATTTTTCTGCCTGCATACATTACAAACCCACCCCTCTGGTCTCTGTTGGGGGGAGGGGGCACTTTTCAACAGGGGCTGCAAGCTATTTTCTTTGTGAGCACCATGATAGGGTGGTGGCTCATCTGGTCCCACAATATACATATACATCTTTGTTTTTTCATCCCATCTTTCTGTCCCTCCAGTTGCCATAAATCGACTTGCCGCTCGGTGCCATGTCTGTGCTGCACCTAATAATCCTTCCTCATTCAGCTTTCCCCGACATCGCTGTACCAGCCGTTTCAATACTTCAACATTCAATTCTCCATTTATATCACATCCTGCAATCTTCATTAACTTCTTATAACTTTTCACATGTTGACTTCCTTCTTCTCTCGCTACAATCTGAGGAGCAGTATATTCTCCTTCTCCATCTCCATGTGAGTGGCCCATCTTAACAGTATTTCAGACTGACACACACACAAAACAGAGGAGTGATCAGCACCTTTAACCCTTTCCTCCGCAGACAAAGGATTCACCCTCCCCACTGGTTTGCTCAAATCTGACTATCACGTCTTACTAGTCAGCCGGGACTCCCCGCACGTCTTCCCCAAAACCAGGGGTCAGACGGGCTCCGTCGCGTCTTCCTGGGGTCAGGTCAGGTAGTCTCCGCAGTCTTCCCTTTGATGAGTCATGCGGAACCACCGTCTCCCTGGTAAGGTCAGCCGGAGTTTCTTTGTCCCACACCTCAGCGCTACAGCGCCCCCTTCCAAACCAGGAGGTTACTGTCCCCTCCCTTTGTCTGTGGTTTTACCGTCTGTGCTCAACTCACTCCTCACATAAATCGCAGACACACACAAAACATATACACACCAGAGTGATCTATAAATTCAGACTATTGGTTCAATAGACTCCAAGCTTCAGCATTACAGCCGACTACTATACTTACATCAGTACCACCTCACAGCAGACTGAGCTATCTGAGCATGACAAAGTAAATAGCAGAAAGGCAGATAAGATAAAAGTTTTCTCACCTTTCTTTGAGGCTGCAGTCCTCTCCCCTCTGCCGTTCGTCAAACTCAGGGCCCGTCTTGTCAGCTGTTTGACGCTACTTCGCTCAGAGTCCCATCTGGGGTGCCATTTTGATGAAACCGCCCTAAATTAGGGCATTTAAGATACACTCTGGTGTTCCTAATCAATGTACCCTCAGGGGGTTAAAATCCACGCGTGGTTGAGAGACTGGACACTGACACAGAAGTTGGTCCAAGCAATCTCTAACTTTTATTACATGGGATAAGCCGTATATACATCTTCAGAAGAGGGCAGTCCTCTCTGAGGCTTAAACATTGTTTCATTGGTCAAAAAGGGAAAAGTGATAAGAGAAACAGAGATAACACTTCAACATCTGCGCAGTGAGTACCACTTTGGAATGTGAACTAATGTAAACATCTAGGTGTTCGCCATTTTGTAATGGCGGACAATCTAACAATAATACTGCATACGTCATATGTGACACTTCAAAGAGGTGCTTCTCTATAGGCAGTGAATTATATATATATCATCAAGCTATATGATTGGCTTACGCATCTCTACCACACTCTATGGGACACCTGTATAAAGATGAGAAATAAGACACTGCCCACAGCACAGCACTTTGCCCCCCTCTCTCTCCTCTCCAGTCTTGAAACAAAGAGAGGGGTGGGAGGAAGACACCTGGAAAAGAAAAAAGTTAACTCATTACAGTTCTAGTTATACAAAAAATATAGAATAAAATTCACACATCTTTAACACCACCATCCTCCTCCTGGTCCAGCATCTTCAGCCACGTCAACCACTGCTGTCCTCCTTGCCCCATCTCAACCACCCGCCACTCCGCCTCTCACCTTCAGCAGTTCCATCTCATCTGCCCACAGTCAGGTGTCTGTAAAGGAAATGTTTGAGCGTAGGAAGCCAATGTCACAGAGTCACCCCCTTGCCCGGCGTCTGACAGCTGGCTTGACGGAACTCTTAGCCCGCCAGCTTTTACCATACCAGCTGGTGGAGTCTGAGGCCTTCAAAAAATTTGTCGCTATTGGGACACCACAGTGAAAGGTACCCGGACTAATTTTTTTTCCAAAAAAGGCAATCCAAAACCTCTACTCAGTGATTGAAAAGGAAGTCATGGCATCTCTGGCATACAGTGTTGGGGCAAGGGTCCATCTGACCACTGATACCTGATCTGCAAAGCACGGTCAGGGCAGGTATATCACCTACACTGCGCATTGGGTCAACCTGCTGACGGCTGACAAGCATGGAATGCGTGGCTCTGCAGCGGAGTTGGTGACACCGCCACGACTTGCAGGCAGGCCTACTGCCACCTTCTCTACTCCTCCTACTCCATCCTCTTCCATAACCTCCTCGGCTGAGTCCTCTTCTGCTGCGGTGTCTGGCTGCACATCAACTGAATCCCCCTAGCTCCCCAGGGGCTATTCCACATCCCGGATACGACAGTGTCACGCTGTCTTGGGGTTGACTTGCCTGCGAGCAGAGAGCCACACCGGACCAGCACTCCTGTCCGCCCTGAACGCACAGGTGGATCAGTGGCTGACCCCGCACCAACTGGAGATCGCCAAAGTGGTGTGTGACAATGGAAGCAATTTGTTGGCGGCATTGAATTTGGGCAAGTTGTCACATGTGCCGTGCATGGCACATGTGTTGAATCTCATCGTACAACGCTTTGTGTCTAAGTACCCAGGCTTACAGGACGTCCTCAAGCAGGCCAGGAAGGTGTGTGGCCATTTCAGGCATTCCTACACGGCCATGGCGCACTTTTCAGACATTCAGCGCCGAAACAACATGCCAGTGAGGTGCTTGATTTGCGACAGCCAGACACGTTGGAATTCAACACTCCTAATGTTCGACCGCCTGATCCAACAAGAAAAAGCCGTCAACGAGTATTTGTATGACCGGGGTGCTAGGACAGCCTCTGCGGAGCTGGGAATTTTTTTGCCACGTTACTGGACGCTCATGCGCAATGCCTGTAGGCTCATGCGTCCTTTTGAGGAGGTGACAAACCTAGTCAGTTGCACCGAAGGCACCATCAGCGACCTCATCCCATTTGTTTTCTTCCTGGAGCGTGCCCTGCGAAGAGTGCTGGATCAGGCTGTAGATGAGCGTGAAGAGGAAGAGGAAGAGTTGTGGTCACCATCACCACCAGAAACAGCCTTGTCATCATCGCTTGCTGGACCTGCGGCAACGCTGCAAGGGAAGTATGAGGAAGAGGAGTCAGAGGAGGAATGTGGCTTTGAGGAGGAGGAAGACCAACCACAGCAGGCATCCCAGGGTGCTCGTTGTTGTCACCTATCTGGGACCCGTGGTGTTGTACATGGCTGGGGTGAAGAACAGACCGTCAATGACATCAGTGAGGACGAGGAACGGGAAATGAGTAGCTCGGCATCCAACCTTGTGCAAATGGGGTCTTTAATGCTGTCATGTCTGTTGAGGGACCCTCGTATAAAAAGGATGAAGGAGAACGACCTGTACTGGGTGGCCACGCTACTAGACCCCCGGTATAAGCAGAAAGTGGCGGAAATGTTACCAACTTACCGAAAGTCAGAAAGGATGCAGCAGTTCAAAACAAAACAAAAAAATATGCTTTACACAGCTTATAAGGGGGATGTCACAGCACAATGGGAATCTAACAGGGGAAGGGGTGAAAGTAATCCTCCTCCTACCACGACCACGGCGGCAAGGACAGGACGCTTTACAGATGTGTTGTTGATGGAGGACATGCAGAGCTTTTTCAGTCCAACACATCGCCACAGCCCTTTGGGATCCAGCCTTAGAGAACGACTTGACCGACAGGTAGCAGACTACCTCGCCTTAACTGCAGATATCGACACTCTGAGGAGCGATGAACCCCTTGACTACTGGGTGTGCAGGCTTGACCTGTGGCCTGAGCTATCCCAGTTTGCGATAGAACTTCTGGCCTGCCCCGCTTCAAGTGTCCTGTCAGAAAGGACCTTCAGTGCAGCAGGAGGCATTGTCACTGACAAAAGAAGTCGCCTCGGTCAAAAAAGTGTTGATTACCTCACCTTCATTAAGATGAATGAGGCATGGATCACGAAGGGACTGACAGTGGGGGATACGTTTGACTAACAAAAGGCCTGATGACATGCCTTGGCCTCAAAATGGTCCCCACGCTGCTGTATTTAATGTCTGCATACCAGATGACTTTCGTGAATTCTCCGCCACCAACTAGGGTTCAAGCCGCAATGCTTTAGTCACCTTTCTACCTTGAAAACATAAATTTTTCCGGCTGCTGCTACAACAGCGGCTGCAACAATAACATTATTTTTCAGGCATGTGTACATGCCTAATTTTTCTGGCCTCTGGTGCTGCACTGTGGCTGCAAAAACAAAACAAAAAAAAAGGCACATACAAGTGTCAAATCCCCTTCGTGATCGTTACCTTGTTGTGGTGAAGGGGCTTGCGTATCACAATGAAGCGATCATCACCTCTATGAGTGTGTTGGCAATGTTGCCACACCCCAGATGATAAGGCCGTTGCTTCATTATGATCAGACCAAAAGCGATCGGCTGGATAATTTTTCATAGAAAAAACTTACATTTTTTTATTTTATTTTTTTAAGTTGTATGGGTGGGTTTTTAATACATAAAATAAAAAAATCATAATAAAGTCTCTTAATAGTTTATTAGAAATAATGCAGACAATTTAAAAAATCCCCATAAATTCCAATATAAAGCAAGTACAAAGCTCATAACTAAATTATTCCAGGATGTCGTAATGGTTCTTTAATTCGACAATGGTTAATCAATTCGACACACGGGACGTAACAGGGATTAAACTGATAGGAATAGTACTAGTTAAGACACCACTCATATAGGGTGTCACAGCTCCATGCACGCGCAGTGCCCCAACTTGGGAGTAAGAGGACCAACCAAGCTGCTTTTTCCATCTCCCGGTTCCTAAAATCAATTCACTTTGGTGTATCAGAGTTTGGTCTGTCACTGTGAAGGCAGTCGAAGGTACCCGGCCTAAATTTTTTTTCACAAAAGGCAATCCCACCCTGATATGGGACGTAACAGGGATTAAACTGATGAGAATAGTACTACAGAAAATAGCACTCATATTGGGTGTGACAGTAAATTGCACGGCGCAGACGCAGTGACCGTGGCGTGGATTCAAACAAAGGGGAGGGAGCCAGCGTTTTTTTTAACCATCTCCCCATTCGAAAAATCAATTTAATAAATGGACCCCAGAATGGGGACATAACAGGGATTAAACTGATGAGAAGAGAGAACTACAGAAAATACCACTCATATCGGGTGTGACAGTAAATTGCACGGCGCAGACACAGTGACCGTGGCGTGGATTCAAACAAAGGGGAGGGAAACAGCGTTTTTTTAACCATCTCCCCGTTCGAAAAATCAATTTAATAAATGGACCCCAAAATGGGGACGTAACAGGGATTAAACTGATGAGAAGAGAGAACTACAGAAAATAGCACTCATATCGGGTGGGACAGTAAATTGCACGGCGCAGACGCAGTGACCGTGGCGTGGATTCAAACAAAGGGGAGGGAGCCAGTGTTTTTTTAACCATCTCCCCGTTCGAAAAATCTATTTAATAAATGGACCCCAGATTGGGGACGTAACAGGGATTAAACTGATGAGAAGATAGAACTACAGAAAATAGCACTCATATCGGGTGGGACAGTAAATTGCACGGTGCAGACGCAGTGACTGTGGCGTGGATTCAAACAAAGGGGAGGGAGCCAGCGTTTTTTTAACCATCTCCCCGTTCGAAAAATCAATTTAATAAATGGACCCCAGATTGGGGACGTAACAGGGATTAAACTGATGAGAAGAGAGAACTACAGAAAATAGCACTCATATCGGGTGGGACAGTAAATTGCACGGCACAGACGCAGTGACCGTGGATTCAAACAAAGGGGAGGGAGCCAACGTTTTTTTTAACCATCTCCCCGTTTGAAAAATCTATTCAATTCACCTTTCCGGGACCCTTGGTGTTGTACGTGGCTGGGTGGAGGAAGAAACCTTCAATGACATCAACGGGACATGGCTAGCTTGGTATCCAACCTTGTACAAATGGGGAGTTTGCAGTTGGGCAAATGGACTGTTTGCGGTGCATTAAAAGGGGAGTTTGGTCTGTCAATGTCTGTGAAGCGGGCGTAACCCTTACACTACCTGATCGATACAACATCATACCTGATCGAATATACACACTAGATGTTTTAAACCACATTGTTCAAAAAGAAAAATTGGATTGTTAGGTGATTTATGCCCTTTATGGATTAAAATACAACTCTGCGTCAACTATGTAATTTTCCATGGGAGTTTTGCCATGGATCCCCCTCCGGCATGCCACAGTCCAGGTGTTAGTCCCTTTGAACCAATTTTTCCATCACTACTGTGGCTAGAAAGAGTATCTGTGGGTTTTAAAATTCGCCTGCCTATTGAAGTCTATGGCGGTTCGCCCGTTCGCGAACATTTGCAGAAATTTGCGTTCGCCGTTCGCAAACGGAAAATTTTATGTTCGCGACATCTCTATACCAAAGTACTAGATAGGTAAAGAACCTATATATGCATGCACACATATATAAAATGCATACACATATACAGATCCACAACACAACATATAAACGAGAAACAAATATATGCCTAATGGCGGAGGGTTAATACCTAAATATGGAAAATAAGTGAGATCTTATAAATACCCAAGTGTCCGTAAGAAATACTTAAAAAATACATAAAAAATATATATATAAAAAAAATATATACAGTTGCAAGAAAAAGTATGTGAACCCTTTGGAATTATATGGATTTCTGCACAAATTGATCATAAAATGTGATCTGATCATCTAAGTCACAACAATAGACAATCACAATCTGCTTAAACTAATAACACACAAAGAATTAAATGTTACCATGTTTTTATTGAACACACCATGTAAACATTCACAGTGCAGGTGGAAAAAGTATGTGAACCCTTGGATTTAATAACTGGTTGAACCTCCTTTGGCAGCAATAACTTAAACCAAACGGTTCCTGTAGTTGCAGATCAGACGTGCACAACGGTCAGGAGTAATTTTACAGTTACTGTTTCAGTTCAGCAATATTCTTGTGATGTCTGGTGTGAATCGCTTTATTGAGGTCATGCCACAGCATCTCAATCGGGTTGAGGTCAGGACTCTGATTGGGCCACTCCAGAAGGCATATTTTCTTCTGTTTAAGCCATTCTGTTGTTGATTTACTTCTATGCTTTGGGTCATTGTCCTGTTGCAACACCCATCTTCTGTTGAGCTTCAGCTGGTGGACAGATGGCCTTAAGTTCTCCTGCAAAATGTCTTGATAAACTTGGGAATTCATTTTTCCTTTGATGATAGCAATCCGTCCAGGCCCTGAGGCAGCAAAGCAGCCCCAAACCATGATGCCCCCACCACCATACTTCACAGTTGGGATGAGGTTTTGATGTTGGTGTGCTGTGCCTCTTTTTCTCCACACATAGTGTTGTGTGTTTCTTCCAAACAACTCAACTTTGGTTTAATCTGTCCACAGAATATGTTGCCAGTACTGCTGTGGAACATCCAGGTGCTCTTGTGCAAACTGTAAACGTGCAGCAATGTTTTTTTTGGACAGCAGTGGCTTCCTCTGTGGTATCCTCCCATGAAATCCATTCTTGTTTAGTGTTTTACGTATCGTAGATTCGCTAACAAGGATGTTAGCATATGCCAGAGACTTTTGTAAGTCTTTAGCTGACACTCTAGGATTCTTCTTCACCTCATTGAGCAGTTTGTGCTGTGCTCTTGCAGTCATCTTTACAGGACGGCCACTCCTAGGGAGAGTAGCAGCCGTGCTGAACTTTCTTCATTTATAGACAATTTGTCTTACTGTGGACTGATGAACAGCAAGGCTTTTGGAGATACTTTTATAACCCTTTTTCAGCTTTATGCAAGTCAACAATTCTTAATCGTAGGTTTTCTGAGAGCTCTTTTGTGCGAGGCATCATTCACATCAGGTAATGCTTCTTGTGAAAAGCAAACCCAGAACTGGTGTGTTTTTTTATAGGGCAGGGCAGCTATAACCAACACCTCCAATCTCATCTCATTGATTGAACTCCAGTTGGCTGACACCTCACTCCAATTAGCTCTTGAAGATGTCATTAGTCTAGGGGTTCACATACTTTTTCCACCTGCACTGTGAATGTTTACATGGTGTGTTCAATAAAAACATGGTAACATTAAATTCTTTGTGTGTTATTAGTTTAAGCAGACTGTGATTGTCTATTGTTTTCACTTAGATGAATAACAGATCACATTTTATGACCAATTTGTGCAGAAATCCATATAATTCTAAAGGGTTCACATACTTTTTCTTGCAACTGTATATATATAATATATATATAGACAATATAGACAAATATAGGGATATGTAAACGGGAAGGGGGAGAAGGGGATCGGCTAGATGAGTAGTTAGTTAGTATTTCGTATACTCTAGACTCTCATTTAAACCAAAGGGCGTTAGCGTGTTCATGCGGTAAATCCAGAACATCACCTTTCTGGCCAGGTTCTGAAATGAGGACGGAACCCATTCGAGTAAGGTAAAGTTCAAAAATTGTGGGTTACCATCATGTATCTCCGAGAAGTGTCTGGAGACACTATGGGTTAATATTTTTCTTTTAATACTCGACCAGTGGTCATTCATGCGCTCTCTAACCGTTTGGGTGGTTCGACCTATATATTTGAGTTGGCATATACATTCTAGCAGATATATAACATCTTTTGAGCTGCAACTCAAATGATGTTTAAGGGTAAAAGATTCATGTGTACCTGGGATATTTATTACCTTCCTACCATGTGTAATCATCCTACAACATTTACATCTGGTTTTGTTACATTTGAAAATGCCCGGAGTAGCGGCTGCCATAGGTGTTGATGAATCTCCAAAGATAGACGTTTGGGCATGTTTTTGTATTCATTTGTGACATGAAGGGGCCAATAGGTTTTTCAAGGTGGGAGCTCGACTAAAAGTAAGTGAGGGGATGGGGGGAAGAATTTTCCCTAATATAGGGTCTTTTCGTAGAATGGGCAAGTGTTTGACTATAATTTCCCTAATCTTTTTATGCTCTGTTATATCTGGTGACAAGGTAGGATTGGGTCTCCATTCTTTTAGTAGGACAATCGTTCTTAACAATACTCCTAGGCCTAAGGGACTCTTCTTGGTCTAGTTGTAATACCCATTTTTCGGATCCTACTATAAGTGGTTTAGGATATCCTTTTTCTCTGAAACGGTTTTTTAGGGTAGTTAGTTGCACTTTAAGGGTCTGATCTTCTGAACAGTTCCTTCTCAAACGTTTCATTTGGCTAAAAGGAATGTTCCTTTTCCATTTCAGGTAATGACAGCTAGTAAAATCAAGAAAACTGTTAGCATCCACTTTCTTAAAGAAAGTTTTTGTCTTGATGGTATTATTAGTGGAGTTAAGGTTAATATCTTTTTTTTTTTATATATATATATATATATTTTTTATGTATTTTTATATAACCCTTATTATTGGTGTACATCTTATTTAAGTATATACAATATCTTATGAGCAGTTAGGCGCCACGTGGTGATTTTTTCCTTTTGATTCACTCCAGTATTACTATATTGCATTCCTGCATATAGTCCATCACCTAGGCTGCCCTGCTTTGGGTCTATTACCTCACTGTTCAGTGCTACTTGAACTCTATCCTACCTTCTCCTCCACTTTGGTCTTTACCTCTGGCGCCCTGTGTGTTTATCCCATATCTCCTATCTCAGGAGTACAGGATTGACCCTCTTTTTTTCTCCCCTTACCTGAGGATATTGAGCCAGAGTTAGCTCAGAAGATTGTCACCAGGGGAAGAGTTGCCTCCTGAGAAACCAAGTTCCCATAACCAAGCAGAGCAGAGCCAGTATCCCAGCTAGACAAGAGAGCTGAAGGGCAGAAGTATTTTACCTGAAGCAAGGATATATACCTGAGGATGTTTTCTACCAAGGATAAAGCTAGTATTAGGGCATACGGGCCTTGGGATAAAGACAGCCAGGAGTTCTGAGGAATAGTGCACAGGATTTCGGAGGAAAAGTGCACCCTGGTCTGTAAGTGTGTTTTAACCCTCTGAGTATCTTGCAAGAACATTGTTGCCTACCATTATTTGTATAAGCATGCTTGTGACTGCTACTGACCTATGGAACTTTAACCAAAAGACTGTATAAAGTTAACTGTTTCCAGTAAAGGAAGTTTTGGTTCACCACAACATCGTGTTCCTCAATTATTTCTATCAATCGGTGTGCCACCATTACAGGCACTGGCGTCACAAACCTTAAAGGGACCTTGCCCCGGCACATTAAACATCTGCAACATCCAGGGCACCTCACCCACCATCAGGCCTGGTCCCTAAATACAGAGAGTGCCCCAGAGGACCCCTGTGCCAGCCACTCCATCACTGCTGTACGCCTGCCCAGGGTCCCCCTACAAACTGTGAGTAATCCAGAGCAACCCTCGTTTGCCTAAGTAACCGTGACCTCACATCGCAATACCCTGCAGGTCTGCGTACTGCACATGGAAATGTGGAGGAGGGAATTATTCAGGATTTGCCCGCTGATGTTATTTTGGGCAACGACTTGGGGGAGCTCACCTCTGCTTTTGTCCCTCAACCAACTATCCAAGAGGCCTACCCGGTTGTTACCCGGCAGCAAGCACGCACCACGGCTCCTTCCAATCACTCTGAGGCTCAGACGCTTCTATGTTTGGATTGGGGGCAGTACTGAGCCAAGTCAGAGCAGATGGTGGCGAGCATCCAGTAGCTTACTTAAGCAGAAAACTTTTACTCCGGGAAGTAAGCTACGCCACCATAGAAAAAGAATGCCTGGCCGTGGTGTGGGCCCTTAAAAAGCTGCAGCCCTATTTGTATGAACAACCCTTTTCCTTACTCACAGATCACAACCCGTGTCAGGGTGTCAGGAGACAATGCCAGGCTGCTGCGCTGGAGTTTGGCGCTGCAGCCTTTTGACTTTAACATCCACTACCGCCCTGGGAAGCAAAATGGCAACGCCGACGGGTTATCCAGACAAACTGAACTTGAAAAGTGATCTGTGAGTACTCCGGACATCCCCAAGCCGATCCGTTTGGATCAGACTGTGTATGTCGGCTTAGTTCTGGTGGAGCATTGTGGCAAACCTAGCCACCCACAGAATGTCTTTGTATATATCTTGCTCTTACTGTATTGTTATTTCCTGTATGGTCTGTGTAGCAGAATGGATACTCTGGCTACATTGTTATTTCCCTTTTGTTAGGCTGTCTGTACGGCTCAGTTTGTTTACTGTTCACCATGTTAAATGCATTGCTTTTTTGTACCTCTTCTCCTCCCCCTTTTTCCTGTCCCATTCTTTCCCCAGCAGGGTGTTCTCTGAGGGACACTGGGAGACCAGTTTAAACTAGCTGCTCTGTCCCTCCTCAATCTCCCATCAGCCCTTGCTATTGTCTGGCCCCGCCCTTCCTTGTACCATATTAATTTATGTACCCTATTGTATGTAAATGAAGCTGTTGGGGGGTTTAAACTAGGTGTGCTATGCCTAAATAAAGTTAGTTGACTCCCAAGCTATGTGTCGTCTAGTTCTTGGGAATAAGGGATTATTGTAAGGCTACCTGGATTATTGTATGCTGTTCCTGTTTACCAGTGGAGTTATTGTGGATTATACAGCCTCTCCGCTACAGGAAGTCACACATCTCTATATGCAGTATACAGTGTACAGGGTGGTCAAACATCTCTATATAGAGTATACAACAGTGGGTGTCACACATCACTATATACAGTATACAGGGGGGTCATACATCTCTATATAGAGTATACAGTGGTGGGGGTCACACATCTCTATATGCAGTATACATTGGTGGGTGTCACATATCAGTATATACAGTATACAGGGGGTCAAACATCTCTATATACAGTATACAGTGGTGGGTGTCACACATCAGTATATACAGTGTACAGGGGGGTCACACATCAGTATATACTGTGTACAGGGGTGTCACAGATCTCTATATGCAGTATACAGTGGTGGGGGGGTCACACATCAGTATATACAGTATACAGGGGGATCACATATCAGTATATACAGGTTACGGGGGGGTCACTCATCTCTATATGCAGAATACAGTGGTGGGTGTCACACATCACTCTTTACAGTATACAGTGGTGGGTGTCACACATCAGTATATACAGTGTACAGGGGGGGTCACACATCAGTATATACAGTGTACAGGGGGGGTCACACATCAGTATATACAGTATACAGTGGTGGGTGTCACACATCACTATATACAGTATAGAGGGGGCTCACACATCTCTATATACAGTATACAGTGGTGGGTGTCACATATCAGTATATACAGTAAACAGGGGGTCACACATCTCTATTTGCAGTATACAGTGGTGGGTGTCACATATCAGTATATACAGTATACAGGGGGTCACACATCTCTATATGCAGTATACAGTGGTGGGGGTCACACATCAGTATACACAGTATACAGGGGGAATCACACATCAGTATATACAGTGTACAGGGGGGTCACACATCTCTATATGCAGTATACAGTGGTAGGTGTCACACATCAGTATATACAGTATACAGGGGGTCACACATCTCTATATACAGTATACAGTGGTAGGTGTCACACATCAGTATATACAGTGTACAGGGGGGTCGCACATCTCTATATGCAGTATACAGTGTTGGGTGTCACACATCACTGTTTACAGTGTACAGGGGGAGGGTCACGCATCACTATATATGCAATGAGCAGGACACTAGGTCAGTGGGCATGCTATGCAGTGGGTCAGTATATATGTGTATAAGTTCGTGACGCCAGTTGCAGCTTGCGCAGGTACTGTAGCAGGGCCCTTTAAGATGTAATAACTCACGTACCAGGTGAGGAATGCCAGAGGGGGATAATGTCTCTGTATAGTGTCAACGGTGTCTCCTACCTGTGGTATGGCTGGACTCCTGTATCCTGGCTCACATGCAACAAAATGAGTGCTGTTAATAGGAGTAATTGAGGAATGATGGAAATCCACACAGATAATAGGGTCCAACTTGTCTTTACTTGATGTTATGATATGCAGCTTTTGATCCATACAAGTTACAGCTTTAGTCTAGGATCCCAGCAGGTTTTGGCAATATGTGGCAGGAATTTACATATATTCTGCATCTAATCATACGCCTATTAGATCTGGCAGGTATCTATCTTCTGCTCTGTCTGTGGTCTGCTTGGTTTGGGCCTGACTAGCTGACTTATCTTCTCCTTATTTTGAGATCTTTACTTACAGGACTGCTCGCAGGGTATGGTGGTGGCTTCCTGGAGATCTGATAGTTCTGTAGATGGCTGCTTCCTTGGTCTACCAGCTGAGGTAAGGGACTCAGGCTGGGAAGGTTGATTTTGGGCCTCAGCAGAGGCTTGGATCCTTGGTTGGGGTCCCTGGTTCTGGGAGCTCCTATCAACACAGCCTACCCCAACAGGGGGTGGCTGGTACACTGCCTAGAACTTTCCTTCCTCCTCCTGAAGTAGGATGTGGGAACATTCCACTCCTCCTCAGGTAGGGGGGGGCTAGCCTGGAATGGACTATTCCAGTCTATTAACTAGCTATGGTCTACTTACATATTGCTGCCACCTGCTGGTGTACATGGAAATTACAGCAAATACATATAATACAAAAGCAATGTCAGATTACACAGGATATTAACACATTTATACTTTAACATCATATAGCAGGGTGACAGAGTTTTAGTGACATACTCTGGGATGTTACATACCCCATTATTTTAAGATAAGCCGTCCTCGGCGCAAGATAGGCGGTTGAGGAATAAGCTCTGGGTACCCAATACAATACAAAGTGCTGCATGAATATACATATAAAGACATACAAGGACAAAACACATAACGGTTTCCTCGAGGTTCCTTCCCGCTAGCATAAGGTGTCCAACACACAGTTTCCTTATCTTGGTATAACCAGTGAACCTATAACTGCACAAAGCATGCATCGCTGACTGACTTTGTATGTTCTGGCCCTGAACATCAAAGAAAGCATGGGGGTGTCTTTACTCCGTAATCCCACCATTATGTAATGCAAAGTCCACAAATGAAAGGGTGGCTTTATCCTGTATTCCTTTCCCTGCATCATAGCCTGAAGAAATTTGGCTTATAGCACGATCACTATGATGTCTATGAGGAAGCTAGAATATATGGCTCTAAGGTTTGAGACGCCTTACCTTAGGCAAACGCTCAGAAGGGGAGGTATTTATCGTCTCCGTATCTTCTGGCAAGTCACAGGAGGAGGGTCTTTAATCCCGTGCGCTCCTGGAAATGAGACACCTCCGGATGGGAACAATCCGGAACATTTAACAAGCGGGAAGGAGCAGCCTAGGGCTTCTAACGATTCCCGAAGCAGCAAGGGTACCTGTGAAGTCAGACCTGTCAGGACTTACCACTTGGTCCTACCCTGGGTACCTATGGGTATATATCACCGGGTGTAGGCCATTAGTATTCAATGTCCGTATGAAGACAGTCCGTATAAGGGGGAAGAGAACAAGAGCTATAAAAAGACACACTTTAAGTAAATTGCTACATTTTTGTTAAGTGCAATGCTTAAGTGCAATCGTTAGAAACAGTGCATAAATTCGCATTGCGGCACCTAGAAGGGTAATACACACAATGGGCATGTTACTTGAACCTTACATAACAGTAAATGAGTACAATAGTGCAAAATTGTCATAGTAGGAAATCACAAAGAGCCCAGGTATCACGTTTGAGTCTTTTCTTTGGCACAAAGAGCTCAGGTATCACATTTGATTTGGGTGCAAGCTTTTATGTTACTGTAAAACATGTTATATAAAATAGTGCAAATTTATTAAGTGCAAGGATAGGCTCAACAATAACTTGAGTCCGTATTCCTGGAAGTGCTTGAAGTAGAATCCTCTGGAAACTGATAAAAGTTCTTTGCAATCCACAGGGCAAAAGAGTTAATTGGAATCCAAAGGGTTAAAATGTTATAAAATAGCAGCAACAGGCTATCAAGTAACCTGAGAAAGGGGATAAAACTTTCAACTTGGGCATAAGGGGTTAAGTGCTGATGGGGGGAGTCCTAACTGACATGACATCTGGATGAGGACAAACCATGGCAACCTGGAACAAAACGGTTAAAAGCACAACATGCCAAACAGGTCCTCATCCGTCAGGTAGCAGTCCACGGAGTGGCTCCCAAACAATGTCACTTGTTATATTTTCTTTGGTAGGGACACCTTATAAGTAGGTGTCCAGCTCCTTATCACTGCTAGAGCTGCTAAAATGCATAAGAGGGTGCTCTAGCCTCTGCTGGTAGCTGAGGGTAGTGTTGGTAGTGGTGCGCCACTGCCCTCTACCAGTTGCTGTAGGGGTTGGCTGTGCAGACAGCCTGGAAAACGCTGCTGTAGCTTGCTGCAGACCGGAATCCACAGCCGATGCAGGAAGAGGCAGAACTTCTGGCTGCATGGGTGCAGGGAGAGCTGGAGCAGCTTGCTGAGGCTGCTTCCAGGGCAGCATGTAGGGAGGCATGAAACAGGGCTGGACCTTGTGGTTGAAGGTCAAGACAATGTTATTGATCTGTCCCACTCTTAAGGTTGGTGGTGGCGACAGGTCTGGGATGAGAGGTGCCGGTGCAGGTTGGGACTTCTCTTTAAATTGTAGGCGACCATCCGGAGCTTCTTGTAAACAACGGGTCCTGCCCGCAGAGCCTGGATCCTCCTGCCAGTTCTCTGGGGTAATGGCAGGGGAAAGTGGCTTGTCCAGGAGTGTGACTCCGGCGGCAAAAAGTCCTTGCATGGACCGCATGGGGGTGAATTCAATCTGGTCCCCTGAATATAAATTATGCCGGGCCTGGGGCAAGAAGTGCCTTTTTACTGAGCGGCGGCCTACGAATAATTCAGTGCCGGAGTGGCTGTCTTGGACAAATCCGACACCACGTTCCACAGAGAACCACAGGACGGTTCCGGTTCGTTGGGTGAGCTTGGGGTCTCCAGCCTGGGGGTTATCTATGACCTGTTTCAACCACTCTTCTATAGCCGACTTGTATTCCCACGCTGTCTAGGCGAATGCTGTAATTTCATGGGGCACCTCAGGGTTCAGGCTCCTCAACTTCTCATAGCACCAGTTGGCGGTAGTGGCGTGGTAGGCCTAAGGTTAATGGCCGGTGCTGGGGTTTCGGGACGTGGCGGATGGATGGACACGGACCGGGCCGGGGCCTCAGGGAGCGCGGCAGCTCCTACCTGAAGTTGTGGCCGGGCGGCCGGTCCCAGTGCCTCCTGGTTGTATTCGGGAAACTCTGGCGCCATCTGGGTGACTGGCTTCTCCACAGCTGATGCAGCGACGTCCTCCGTGAGTGCTGACTCGACGTCTGTGCTCATCTGGGGTGGTGCTTGGTCTTCTGTGGAAGCGCTTGATAGAGCGGAGGGATCCACAGCCTCTGGGAACTTGATCAGATCAGAGTTCTTGGCAGCAGGAGCCGGGACTTCAGCAGCGGTCTCCTCCGGAATACTGGGCAAGGTGAGTGGTGCTTCGGCCTTGGCCAGGGAGGAATCCACAGCCTCCAACAGGGTAGCGAATACTGAGGGCCCACCTTTCTTCAATATTTGGGAGACATGGATCTCCGGTGGGTGCTCCTCATAGACGGCTTCACCACAGATTGCCATCTGATTCCATTTAGGCCTCTTCCTCCTTCTGGCAAATAGCATATTCTGAGGGTGCAGCCCAGGGGGTGGAGACTTTATCACAATAGAAAGTTCATGGTGGGCAGTCTTGATTTTTCCCGCTCCTGAAGGGGCGTATTCGACATCTTCGCGCCTTTCTTGAAGGGGTGTCGCTAGTTTTTCCCGCTTCTGGGGGGCGTAGACAGCATTTTCGCGCTCTGGAGAGGGCGTTCTTTTGTTTCTTTGTCTTTGGGCATGAAGACGAAGCGCCATTTTAAACGAATATGGCGAATTCCACAATATCGAATTAACACTTTGTATGCAGTAGCGCATGTCTAGCGCTTTCTTGGCACAGCAATACAAGTAAGAAAGTCATTTTTTAGCGATCTTTGCACAATCTTCAGCCCTTACTGTTATACTGTGAAACATGCGGTTTTAAGTCAGTTTTTTGCGCACAATTAGATGCGGTTCTGTAGCTAGGGATGGACACACCATTCAATCCTATCCTGTTCGTGACGCCACTTGATGCAATGAGCAGGACACTGGGTCAGTGGGCATGCTTTGCAGTGGGTCAGTATATATGTGTATAAGTTCGTGACGCCAGTTGCAGCTTGCGCAGGTACTGTAGCAGGGCCCTTTAAGATGTAATAACTCACGTACCAGGTGAGGAATGCCAGAGGGGGATAATGTCTCTGTATAGTGTCAACAGTGTCTCCTACCTGTGGTACGGCTGGACTCCTGTATCCTGGCTCACATGCAACAAAATGAGTGCTGTTAATAGGAGTAATTGAGAAATGATGGAAATCCACACAGATAATAGGGTCCAACTTGTCTTTACTTGATGTTATGATATGCAGCTTTTGATCCAAACAAGTTACAGCTTTAGTCTAGGATCCCAGCAGGTTTTGGCAATATGTGGCAGGAATTTACATATATTCTGATATATTCTGCATCTAATCATACGCCTATTAGATCTGGCAGGTATCTATCTTCTGCTCTGTCTGTGGTCTGCTTGGTTTGGGCCTGACTAGCTGTGGAGGTACTTATCTTCTCCTTATTTTGGGATCTTTACTTACAGAACTGCTCACAGGGTATGGTGGTGGCTTCCTGGAGATCTGATAGTTCTGTAGATGGCTGCTTCCTTGGTCTACCAGCTGAGGTAAGGGACTCAGGCTGGGAAGGTTGATCTTGGGCCTCAGCAGAGGCTTGGATCCTTGGTTGGGGTCCCTGGTTCTGGGAGCTCCTATCAACACAGCCTACCCCAACAGGGGGTGGCTGGTACACTGCCTAGAACTTTCCTTCCTCCTCCTGAAGTAGGATGTTGGAACATTCCACTCCTCCTCAGGTAGGGGGGGGGGGCTAGCCTGGAATGGACTATTCCAGTCTAGGTCTATTAACTAGCTATGGTCTACTTACATATTGCTGCCACCTGCTGGTGTACATGGAAATTACAGCAAATACATATAATACAAATGCAATGTCAGATTACACAGGATATTAACACATTTATACTTTAACATCATATAGCAGGGCGACAGAGTTTTAGTGACATACTCTGGGATGTTACATATACAGTATACTGTGGTGGGTGTCACATCAGTATAGTGTACAGGGGTCACACATCTCTATATGCAGTATACAATGTAAAGAGTGTCACACTTGACTATATACAGTATACAGTGTAAGGGGGGGTCACACATCTCTATATGCAGTATACAGTGGTGGGTGTCACACATCACTATATAAAGTATACAGTGTACAGGGGGGTCACACATCTCTATATGCAGTATACAGTGGTGGGTGTCACACATCACTATATACAGTATACAGTGTACAGGGTGGTCAAACATCTCTATATACAGTATACAGTGGTGGGTGTCACACATCAGTATATACAGTATACAGGGTGTCACACATCAGTATATAAAGCACGGGTGTCAAACACAAGGCCCGCGGGCCGAATCCGGCCCGCCAGACCTCGTCATGTGGCCCGCGCAGCCGCCGCCGATATGCGGCAGGCGAGCGAGCTGGCGGCGGCGGCTGGGCACAGGGAGATGAGCGCTTCCATTGTGGAAGCGCTCATCTCCAGTCATCTGTATCGCCGTCCTCAGGACAGCGATACAGATGCCTGCCTGTGCTGCGGTAGGGGAGGGAGAGGCGTGTCCCTTTCCCTTCCTCTGATAGGCTGCCGGCCTAGTGCCTGCAGCCTATCAGAGGCCGTTGCAGGCGGTGCGATGACGTCATCGCGCTGCCTGAGCCATACAGCGTGGGACACAGGCCAGAAGAGGCCTGCATCGCATCACTGACATGGAGGTAAGTATGTGGTTTTTTTAATTATTTTTATTATGTACAATACTTTTACTGGCGGGGGCTGTTATTACTGGCAAAGGGGGGGCTGTTTGTTATTACTGGCAAAGGGGGGGCTGTTATTACTGGCAAAGGGGGGGCTGTTATTACTGGCAAAGGGGGGGCTGTTATTACTGGCAAAGGGGGGGCTGTTATTACTGGCAAAGGGGGGGCTGTTATTACTGGCGGCTGTTATTACTGGCAAAGGGGGGGCTGTTATTACTGGCGGCTGTTATTACTGGCAAAGGGGGGGCTGTTATTACTGGCGGGGGCTGTTATTACTGGCAAAGGGGGGGCTGTTTGTTATTACTGGCAAAGGGGGGGCTGTTATTACTGGCAAAGGGGGCTGTTATTACTGGCGGGGGATGTTATTACTGGCACAGAGGGTCTGTTATTACTGACACAGAGGGGCTCTTATTACTGGGGGCTGTTATTACTGGCACAGAGGGGCTGTTATTACTGGGGGCTGTTATTACTGGCACAGAGGGGCTGTTATTACTGGGGGCTGTTATTACTGGCACAGAGGGTCTGTTATTACTGACACAGAGGGGCTCTTATTACTGGGGGCTGTTATTACTGGCACAGAGGGGCTGTTATTACTGGGGGCTGTTATTACTGGCACAGAGGGGCTGTTATTACTGGGGGCTGTTATTACTGGCACAGAGGGGCTGTTATTACTGACACAGAGGGGCTCTTATTACTGGGGGCTGTTATTACTGGCACAGAGGGGCTGTTATTACTGGGGGCTGTTATTACTGGCACAGAGGGGCTGTTATTACTGACACAGAGGGGCTCTTATTACTGGGGGCTGTTATTACTGACACAGAGGGGCTCTTATTACTGGGAGCTGTTATTACTGGCACAGAGGGGCTGTTATTACTGGGGGCTGTTATTACTGGCACAGAGGGGCTGTTATTACTGACACAGAGGGGCTCTTATTACTGGGGGCTGTTATTACTGGCACAGAGGGGCTGTTATTACTGGGGGCTGTTATTACTGGCACAGAGGGGCTGTTATTACTGGGGGCTGTTATTACTGGCACAGAGGGGCTGTTATTACTGGGGGTTGTTATTACTGACACAGAGGGGCTGTTATTACTGGGGGCTGTTATTACTGACACAGAGGGGCTGTTATTACTGACACAGAGGGGCTCTTATTACTGGGGGCTGTTATTACTGACACAGAGGGGCTGTTATTACTGGGGGCTGTTATTACTGACACAGAGGGGCTGTTATTACTGACACAGAGGGGCTCTTATTACTGGGGGCTGTTATTACTGACACAGAGGGGCTCTTATTACTGGGGGCTGTTATTACTGGGGGCTGCTATTACTGGCAAAGGGGGGGCTGTTATTACTGGCAAAGGGGGGGCTGTTATTACTGGCAAAGGGGGGGCTGTTATTACTGGCAAAGGGGGCTGTTATTACTGGGGGCTGCTATTATCTCCAAATACTTATTATGAAATCTTTCTCATTAGGATAAAACACCTCATCAGCTCCACCGAGCCCCCGGCCTAAGTGTGGAAGTGGCGTCCGAGATCCCCAAGGGCCAAGCCAAGTAACTGTAAGTTTTCCGGCCCTTTGAGGTTGACCAAACTGCTGATGCGGCCCCCGATGAATTTGAGTTTGACACCCCTGAGTTTATACAGTGGTGGGTGTCACACATCAGTATATACAGTATACAGAGGGGTCACTTATCACTATATACAGTATACTGTGTTCAGGGGGTCACACATCTCTATATGCAGTATACAGTGGTGGGGGTCACACATCACTATATACAGTATACAGGGGTGGGTGTCACACATCACTATATACAGTATACAGTGGTGGCTGTCACACATCAGTATATACAGTGTACAGAGGGTCACACATCTCTATATACAGTATACAGTGGTGGGTGTCACACATCAGTATACAGGGGGTCACATATCACTACATACAGTATACAGGGGGTCATACATCACTATATACAGTGTACAAGGGGTCACACATCACTATATACAGTATACAGTGGTGGGTGTCACACCACTCTTTACAGTGTACAGTGAGAGGGTCACACATCACTATATACAGTATACTTTGGTGGGTGTCACACATCACTATATACAGTATACAGGGGGTCACACATTTCTATATGCGGTATACAGTGTTGGGGTCACACATCACTATATACAGTGTACAGTGGGGGTCACATCTCTATATGCAGTATACAGTGGTGGGTGTCACACATCACTATATACAGTGTACAGGGGGGGTCACACATCACTATATACAGTGTACAGGTGGAGGGTCACACATCACTATAAACAGTATACTGTGGTGGGTGTCACACATCACTATATACAGTATACAGAGGGTCACACATCACTATATGCAGTATACAGTGTTGGGGTCACACATCAGTATAAACAATATACAGGGGGATCACACATCAGTATATACAGTGTACGGGAGGGTCACACATCTCTATATGCAGTATACAGTGGTGGATGTCACACATCAGTATATACAGTGTACACGGGGTCACACATATCTATATGCAGTATACAGTGGTGGGTGTCACATATCAGTATATACAGTGTACAGGGGGTCACACATATCTATATGCAGTATACAGTGTACAGGGGTTCACACATCACTATGTACAGTGGTGGGTGTCACACATCAGTATATACAGTATACAGGGGGTCACACATCACTATATACAGTATACAGGGTGTCACACATCAGTATATACAGTATACAGGGGTTCACATATCAGTATATACAGTGTACAGGGGTTCACACATCAGTATATACAGTGTACAGGGGGTCACACATCTCTATATGCAGTATACAGTGGTGGGGGTCACACATCACTATATACAGTATACAGGGGGGTCACACATCACTATATACAGTATACAGTGGTGGGTGTCACACATAAGTATATACAGAGTACAATGGTGCAGGAGTAGCCATTAACAGGACACTTGGACTGCTCACAGGGGGGTCACACATACTGTATCTATATACAGTCACACATATCTATATACAGTATACAGTGGTGGGTATCATATCAGTATATACAGTGTACAGGGGGTCACACATCACTATATACAGTATACAGTGGTGGGTGTCACACATCTCTATATACAGTATACAGTGGTGGGTGTCACACATCAATATATACAGTGTTCAGGGGTCACACATATCTATATGCAGTATACAGTGTACAGGGGGTCACACATCACTATATACAGTATACAGTGGTGGGTGTCATACATCTCTATATACAGTATACAGTGGTGGGTGTCACACATCAGTATATACAGTGTGCAGGGGGTCACACATCTATATACTGTATACAGTGATGGGTGTCACACATTACTATATACAGAATACAGGGGGTCACACATCACTATATACAGTATGCAGGGGGTCACACATCAGTATATACAGTGTACAGGGGTCACACATCAGTATATACAGTGTACATGGGGTCACACATCTCTATATGCAGTAAACCAGGCATGCACAACCTGCGGCCCTCCAGCTGTTGTAAAACTACAACTCCGACAATGCCCTGCTGTAGGCTGATAGCTGTAGGCTGTTTAGGCATGCTGGGAGTTGTAGTTCTGCAACAGCTGGAGGGCCGCAGGTTGAGCATGCCTGCAGTAAACAGTGGTGGGGGTCACACATCACTATATACAGTATACAGGGCGGTCACACATCACTATATACAGTATACAGGGGGGCACACATCACTATATACAGTATGCAGGGGGTCACACATCAGTATATACAGTGTACAGGGGGTCACACATCAGTATATACAGTGTACATGGGGGTCACACATCTCTATATGCAGTAAACAGTGGTGGGGGTCACACATCACTATATACAGTATACAGGGCAGTCACACATCACTATATACAGTATGCAGGGGTTCACACATCAGTATATACAGTGTACAGGGGGTCACACATCAGTATATACATATGGCGAAAGCCACTTCGCCACGGTGTTTTGGAGGGGGCTGTTTGCCCGCATCCTGCCCCAGGATTATGGCCCATACTAACTTTGAAGGAGAAGACAGACCGGCCGCACAGCTTAAATCTGTGGAACTGTTTTGGGCAGGAAAGCCATGCTTGCGGCCAGCCAAATGTGACTTCCATGGAATTCGGGAACCCCTGCTCGGATCTGGGTGATTTTTGAATATGTTGTTCACCCAGATCAGAGCTATCCATGGATGTATACATTATGGGGATATGTGGGGTTTTGGGGGGTTTTCTGTGTTTGGGGGAAAAATGTGTGTTTTCTGTCTGTGAGTGATTAAGTTAACCCATTACGTTTGGTAATTGTATTTTGTTGATTCCGTCTCAGACAATGCCAGTGTGTTAATTAATTGCGTCTCAGACAATGCTCATTGTATTTTGTTGATTGCGTTACAGGCAGAGGGAAGGGGATTTTGTGTACAATTGCTGGGAAGGTTTCAATACTGTAAATGCATGTGATTGGCTAAAATATAAACTGTCACAGTCTTTTACAAGGGCCCCAGGGGGAGTGTCCCTTGCTGGAAGACATGCATAAAAGGCTGAAAAATAACCCATTAAAGAGTTCTGCTTGACCTCCAAAACGAAGTGTCGTCTCGTTATTGGGGGAATTGGATTGTATGCTGATTGCCAGGAGTGTAAGCCGATTGTATGCTTTTCCTGTTCAGCTGTTTCCAGTGTTCGGGTGTTTCCTGTTCCGGAGTTGAAGGATTCGTGTAGTTTGCAGTTCGGCAGACTGGTGCTTGCAGTAGCTGCCTGTGCATTGGAAAGGGTAATATCGTCTGAACGGAGCTGTGTGCTGAACGGTCCGTTACAATACAGTGTACAGGGAGTCTATATGGAGTATACAGTGGTGGGGGTCACACATCACTATATACAGTATACAGTGGTGGGAGTCACACATCACTATATACAGTATACAGTGGTGGAAGTCACACATCACTATATACAGTATACAGTGATGGGTGTCACACATCACTATATACAGTATGCAGGGGTTCACACATCACTATATACAGTATACAGTGATGGGTGTCACACATCACTATATACAGTATGCAGGGGTTCACACATCAGTATATACAGTGTACAGGGGGTCACACATCAGTATATACAGTGTACAGGGGGTCACACATCTCTATATGCAGTATACAGTGGTGGGGGTCACACATCACTATATACAGTATACAGTGGTGGGTGTCACACATCAGTATATACAGAGTACAGTGTTGCAGGAGTAGCCATTAACAGGACACTTGGAGTGCTCACAGTTTGTGGTCCTCAGCACCTTCCTGGCTCTGCTATTTCCTTACGTGCTGGCAGGATTCTCTCAGTATAGGAGAGACAGAGGGGGCGGAGTCTGCAGTCAGTGAGCTCCCATCAGCCATCACAGCTTCTCCTCACAGTCTCCCTTCCTCCTGCAAAAGTTTCTTTATTTCTGCTTTTAAGAATCTTCCTGCTAATGCCCTCCAGCCCTGCACAGCCAGAAGTGCCAGACCCAGACAGCAGCACAGGCTTCAGGCATGGACGAGGTAGCTCCTCCATGGAACCTGCAGGGATGAACCAGATAGGCTGCTGTGAGAACGGGACAGAAGGGGGCGTGGCTTACAATAGCAAGGAAACCAGTCAGCTCTGCTTAAAGGGGTATTCTGTTTACCATAAATATAACTTCTGTTTTAGACTAATTCATTATCAATTATGACCTAATATAATGTAAATTTCACATATTTACCATTCAGTAGTTATAAAAGTAGTTTTCTTCCTCTGTTACCCCCTGTGTTTCCTCATAAATTTACAGCAACGGAGCGAGGTGCAGACATAGTGGAGTGCGCATTGACTTGGGGGGAAGACCTCATGCTAGGAAGGGGTTAAGGTTAGGAAGCTTGCTGGGGGGAGGAGTAGCAGTTTTGCGGGCAGTATATAGGGTTTTGTGGGAGGGGTCTGTGAGTCAGTTGCCAGTGCAAGGCAGAGTGTTTAGGGGCAAGATGCCGTCGCTGGAGGACCTTTTGGAAGCGGTCAGGGCTGCAGTCCAGGTGCATGGAGCGGAGCGTTTGCAGCAGACCATTCAGTCTGCTCTGATCCCCTCTTCTGCAGCGGCGGTGGCGGCGCATCTCTACAGGGCCAGGAGGTCGGTCCCCCCAGAGCGCCTGAGTTCGGAATCTACCCCCCGGGTACGTCGTCGTCTCCGGAGCCCCCCTATGGACCCTCCGTTGCGGTCTGCAGTGCCTGTGCCCAGCACTGCACCAAGGCGCAGCGGGAGGACTTTGTGCTCGGCGGATCGGCGGCAGAGGGACGGGCTATCCCCGGTCCCGTCTCCCAGGCGGCGAGAGGTAGGGATCGCGGGCATGCGACTGTCTCACCGAGGGCGGTTCGATGTAGGGAGCGAACCATTGCGGCCTTACCTTCTACACGGAGGGGCAGTGCGGTCCGGCAGCCTGGGCCTTCCAGCGGGCAGGGAGGTGAGATCTTCTGCGCCGCGGCCGGCGGCTTCCGGTCAACGGCTTGAGCGCTCTGGAACTGGAGAGTGCGAAGGACGTGAGAGGAATGTGAGTTCGTCGCGCCCCATGGCGGTGGGCCGGCGACTTGGCAGTGTGGATGGGACCGTGGCGGTGGCTCCGCCCCCTGACCTCCTGCAACAGGACGCGGCTTTCAGCACCCATGCTGAGGAGCCTTTGATGATGAGGATGGATGGAGGGGTCAGTGTGCGGCCCTGCGAAGAGGCCGGTACTGCGGGGGAATTGCTGGATGACTGTCAACTGCACCTGCAGGGTGATGGGGAGCTGTCGCCATTACAGGAAGGGGAGGTCGAGCCGGGTGAAGATTCTGCGGCAGGCGCTATGGACGTCCCTCAGGGGGAAGAAGCCGTGCTGTGCAGGTTGACTACGCCACTGAGGACAACTGGGAGGAGCTTTGCGGCTGCCGGAGATGGCCAGAGTCATGTTGTGGGGAGTGGGGGTGCTGTTTCTAATAATGTGGGAGGTTCTGAAGTTTTGGTGCGGGAGGTATTGTCGGGCATGTTGTCTTTGTTGTCACGGTTGGGTAATGGGTCCACTGCGTCCTTGGTGCCAGTCTGGGCTCCGGTGCAAGCATTGGCGCTGGAACAAGGGCCGGCGCGGGGATTATTGGGGGCTGGTGAGGACGGCATTGCGGTGGGTACCCAGGCTACGGGGACGGGTGTAGTAGCGGGTGTTAGGGGTGACGTGGGTGATGGTGTTCGGTTGGCGGACGCAGCAAAAGGGGAGATTTATGTGTGTTTTGAGGGGCCGCTGGGGGCTCACTTGAAGCAGGAGATTAAGGAAAAGATATGGAAGGATGAGTATGTGGAATTTTTTTTGTTGCTTCCATTGGAAAATTTTTATCTGGATAGGGGAAAGTCGGACGAGAGTAAGAAGGAGGAGCAGGAGAGGAGGCGGTACAGGCTGATTCTGCGTACCTTTCAAAATTGGCTTCAGGCCTTTGCAATTTTGGCTAGTGTAGTTGGGGAGAAAGCGCCTGAGCACTGCTCTCTGCTCTCTTCTGCTATATGGATGCTATTGGTGAGGCGCATCGGACGTATGGGGGTGTGGCGTGGCTTAGGTATGATGAGCAGTTCCGGCAGCGGAAGGCGGTCAGGCCTAGCATTCATTGGGACCACAAGGATATTGGTCTGTGGATGCGGTTGATGGCGGCACCTAGGAAGGGGGGATTCTCAGCCCTTTCGTGGAGCGGCCGGGGGTGCCTCGGCCTCGGATTCTTCTGGGGGAAATAGGAGGGGTTGTTGTTGGCAGTACAATGAAGGGCATTGCAGGTTCTTGCCTGACTGCCGGTACAAACATGAGTGCTCCGGCTGCGGCGGTTCCCATAGCTTGTCTCTGTGTTTCAAGCGAGGCAAGGGTAAGGGATCTGAGGTTGTGCAGAAGAGGGGTGACGCCGGTGAGGGTGGATGAGATGGAGCCTTATTTAAGGATGTATCCAAATAGGGAGGCTGCGCAGTTGCTGTTGGCAGGGTTTACCAAGGGTTTTGTTATTCCGTGCGGTTTGGTTGGGGCGAGTCGGGCTCTTCGGAATTTGTCTTCGGCGTTGCGCCATCCGGCCGTGGTGAGGGACAAGATTGCAGGGGAGGTTGCTGCTGATAGGATTGTAGGCCCCTTTGCGGAGTGTCCTTTGCCGGATTTGTGGGTTTCTCCTTTGGGTTTAGTTCCTAAGAAGGAGCCTAATAAGTTTCGGCTTATTCATCATTTGTCCTATCCGCTTGGTGGGTCAGTGAATGATGGTATAGCGGATGAGTTGTGTTCTGTTTCGTACACGTCTTTCGATGAGGCGGTGCGGTGGGTACGGCGTTTTGGGCAAGGCGCTCTACTTGCGAAAACTGACATTGAGGCCGCTTTTCGGTTGTTGCCAATTCACCCTGATAGCTTGCATTTACTTGGTTTTCAATGGGATGGCTGTTACTACGTTGATTGTTGTTTGCCGATGGGTTGTGCGATTTTGTGCTCATTGTTTGAATCGTTTAGTTCTTTTCTGGAGTGGGTGATAAAGCAGGAGGCGGGATGGAATTCGGTTTTGCACTACCTGGATGATTTTTTTGTTTTTGGGTCCGGCTGGATCTAGGGTGTGTGCTGTTTTGTTGCATACCATGGAAAGAGTGGCGGCGCACTTCGGTATTCCACTAGCCGCGGATAAGACGGAGGGTCCGTCCACGGTTATAAAGTTTTTGGGGATCGAGATTGACAGTGTGGCCATGGAATGTCGTTTGCCTGATGATAAGGTGTCTGATCTTTTGGATGAGGTTGTGTTTTTACGGATGGCAAAGAAGGTCCAGCTCAAGCGGGTCCAATCGGTTTTGGGAAAATTGAACTTCCCTTGTCGCATCTTGCCGATGGGGCGGGTTTTTTGTCGTCGTTCGGCGCTTGCGACTGCGGGGGTTACTGCACCTTTTCATTACTTGCGTTTACCTGCTGCGGTAAAGGAGGATTTAGTGGTGTGGGAGGCCTTTTTGTCGGAGTACAATGGCCGGTCTGTGTGGATGGAGGCGGTGGTTAGTAGTGTTGATTTGGAATTATTCTCTGATGCGTCGGATTCGTTTGGATATGGGGTCTTCTGTAGGGGTCAGTGGAGTGCGGGTACTTGGCCGGTTGAATGGAGGCAGGCTGGTTTCCTTACCAACTTGGTTTTGTTGGAGCTTTTTCCAATTGTTTTGGCTACTGAGTTGTGGGGGGACTGGCTTAGGAAGTGGCGGGTTCGTTTCTACTGTGATAATATGGGTGTTGTGCAGGCGATTAATAGTCAGACGGCGAACTCGCCTCCAGTGTTGAATTTGCTGAGGCATCTAGCATTGCGGGGTTTGCGGTTGAATGCATGTTTTATTGCGGTGCATGTTCCTGGAGTAGACAACTCACTTGCCGATTCCCTTTCTCACTTTCAGTGGGATCGTTTTCGCAGCTTGGCGTCGGGTGCCGAGGTCCAGGGGTTGCCCTGCCCCCAGTGGCTCTGGAGCGTGGTCTTGGGGTGTCGGCGGGCCTGATTAGACAGTCGCTTAGTAGAGGTACGTGGTCGGCCTATTCTTCAGTGTGGATGTTGTGGGAGGAGTTGATTGAGCAGGTGGGTGGTTGCAGTTCATTAGAGGATTTTAGGATGTTGTTGGTTTTTTGGGTGGGTCAGTCTTATGCTGCAGGTTTGTCGTTTTCGGTTCGTCAAAGAGGGTAGCGGCTGTTGCCTTCTGGTTTGGTTGCGCTTGCCGAGCTTGGCTGACGTGTCTAGGTGTTTTATGGTGCGACAGGCCTTGAAGGGTTACCGTCGTAGTGTGGTACGGAAGGATAGTCGGAGGCCGGTTTCTTTTGCAGTGTGGCAGATGTTGTGGAAGGAGGCGGGGTCGGTTTGTGTGTCGGCGTATGAGGTGTGTCTGTTTAGGGCCGCGTTTGCACTGGCTTTTTTTGGGGCTTTTCGTATTTCGGAGTTGGTGTCAGCAAGTCGCACGGGTGGTGGGGGTTTGTTGTGGGAAGACATTGTGCTGGTGGATGGTGCTTTGAGATGTCTGCTCCGCAGGTCTAAGACTGATCAGGAGGGTAAGGGCGTTGTTTTGTGGCTTAGGCCGCTTGCAGAGTCGGTTTTTTGTCCGGTGCGTTGTGTGAGGGAATTTTTGGCATTGCGTCCGGGCGGTCTGGGTGTGTTGCTGGTTCATATGGATGGTTCGCCGTTGTCTCGATTTCAGTTTGTGGCTGTTTTCAGACGATGTTTGTCGGCAGCGGGCCTGCCAGTGAAGGATTTTGCATCTCACTCATTTAGGATTGGGGCCGTGACCGAGGCTTCCAGGTGGGGTCTGGGGGAGGAGGTTATAAAGCGTATCTGGCGTTGGGAGTCTGTTTTCGTACATATGTTAGGCCTCATCTGTTATAGTGTTGCGGGGGTGGAATTTGTTAATTGGCTGTTATTTGTGGAGGTGGCGTTGTCAGTGACGGTTTTGTTCTTTAACTTTGTTTGTTTTGTTGCAGGGGCAGCTCTTTGTCTTGCATGGATTTTTGGGCATTCGTACGTCTATTGGGGGGCCTTGCGAGCTGACGTTCGGCGGAACGGCCGTCAATTGGGTTTTCCGATGGAGGAGTTGCAGGTCCGGTGGATTGGTTTGAGGGGGCTTCTCTGGGGGCGGGTTTTGCCTGAGATTCATACGAACCGTCCTGTTGGATCGCCCGCTTGATATCTTAGTTTTGCATGTGGGTGGCAATGATTTGGGGTTGCGTCGGTCCCGTGACGTGATTCGGGATATTAAGTTGGACGTGTAGCGTTTGTTGTCAGATTTTCCGGATTTGTTGGTGGTGTGGTCGGAGGTGGTTGCGAGGAGTAGTTGGCGGTTTACAAGGTCGGTGGAAAGGATCAACAAAGCCCGGGCGAAGTTGAACAAGGAGGTCGGGCGTTTTGTCCGCAGGCAGGGTGGTTTGGTGGTTCGCCATCGGGAATTGGAAGCGGCGTCACCTCAATTCTTGAGATATGATGGCGTGCATCTTAATGATGTGGGGATTGACATGTGGGCCTTAGGTATTCAGGCGGGGTTGGAGACTGCCCTTAAGGTGTGGCAGGACGCCCACAGGTGAGGTGTCACCGGTGGTCTTCTGGTGGCTGATTGATATGAGATCCTGGGGGAGCATTACAATGGTTTAAGAGATGCAGGACATGTTGGAGCCTGTATCTCATGTGGTTTGTGAATGCCGAGGATGGGGCTCCTGTTTGGGCTAAAAGGCCTACAGGAGAAGATACTTGGATACTTCAAGGATTTGGTGCCCTTGGGTCGGTGAGTGCGGCCAAGGGTAATTTTGAAGTATAAGGAGAGATGGTTAAGGAAGATACCGCTTGTTTGGGTTGCCCTCCAGGATCCTTGTTACGGTACAGTGGCTCATAATGTTGAAGGATGTGTTAAAGTGCCTGTTATTATTAATATTATTTTGTGTGTATAATAAAGTTGGCCGTAATGGTCATTTTACCAAGCAAGAAGGTGTCAGTGTGGTTATTGAGAAGCGAGTGGGTTTGGTGAGACTAGCCGGAGGAGAATTCTTCCATCCTAGTAAGTCATACCATGGCATCGACCTGTAGTTCTGAGCCTTTGTTCGGTCGAGCATGCTCAGTGTGTTGCTATAACTTCTCTAGCTAAATGTCTTGTGAAACAACGGGTGTTTTTAGTGTGTTGGTGATTACTGAGTGTAGGGGGCAATCATAGAAGAAACTGCAGCACTCTCCAGCCTTGGTCTTGAAAACTTTATTCACCAATACAATGCGACGTTTTTTTTTGCGGACCCATTGACTTGAATGGGGCCAAGCACCGTGATTTGCGGACAAGAATAGGACATGTTCTATCTTTTCACGGCACGGAAATACTGAAATACTGAAACGGAATGCACACGGAGACACTTCAGTATTTTTTGCTGAACCATTGAAATGAATGGTTCAGTATATGTTCCGTATACTGAACTCAAAAAACGTCCAGTATACTGAACGCAAAATATTGTAGTGTGAAAGAGGCCTAAGACTGGCTTCTGACACAGCGGGCACCACCACAGTAAGGAACAATATATAATTTTTGTTGTGCTGCTACATTTTTCTTTTTCTGAGTGTAGGGGGCGTGACTGGGCTGTATATAATGAACAGCACAAACTCACAGCGGGAAAGCTAGGGATTGTGGGGATTGTAGTCTTTGAAGTTTTGTCAGGGAAGATCAGGCGCCATGATACTCTGTGTGTTGCAGGCTCACATAGGAGCTAGACAAATGGATTGCAAGGGTAAATTGAACCTCTGGTTATATGTATAGGTATGGGTTTTGGTTGGGTCACAGCTTAAAGCCTTAAAGGGCTTCTGTCACCCCCCATTGTGCAATTTTCATTAGTCAACATGAGCTATTTGCTAATGTCAGCTGAGTGCAATCATCCATGTCCTACCTTTGTCTGTGGCTTATTTCTTGTAAAAATCATACTTTTATCATATGCAAATTTCTTCACTACCAGCAAGTTGGGCGTGTACTTGCTGGTAGCCGCCGCATCTGCCGCTTCTAGACACGCCCCATCTCCTCTTGATAGACAGGGCCAGCGAGCACTCTCCTTCTCCCGCTGGCCCCGTCTGCTGCTGAATTCCCGCGCCTGCGCCGTAACGTTCCTCAATCGGCGCAGGCATACTGAGTGAAGGACGCGCACTTGCCAGCTCCTTCCTCAGTGCGCCTGCGCCGATTACGTCACACTACACCCGGAAGAGAAGACTGCCGGCATCAGCGATAGTCGGCAGTCTTCTCTTCTGGGTGTAGTGTGACGTAATCAGCGCAGGCGCACTGAGGAAGGAGCTGGCAAGCACACGTCCTTCACTCAGTACGCCTGTGCCGATCGAGGAACGTTACGGCACAGGTGCGGGAATTCAGCAGCAGACGGGGCCAACCGGAGGAGGAGAGCGCTCGCTTGCCCTGTCTATCAAGAGGAGATGGGGCGTGTCTAGAAGCGGCAGATGCGGCGGCTACCAGCAAGTACACGCCCAACTTGCTGGTAGTGAAGAAATTTGCATATAATAAAAGTATGATTTTTACAAGAAATAAGCCACAGACAAAGGTAGGACATGTATAATTGCACTCAGCTGACATTAGCAAATAGCTCATGTCGGCTAATGAAAATTGCACAATGGGGGGGTGACAAAAGCCCTTTAATGCAGTTTTTTAAAAAAATTAAGTAACTTTATCGGAATACCCCTTTAAGAAGATATATTAGTATGTGTAATATTTGCCTACTTTATTTACAGTTTTAATAAGTGCTAACAGAGTGGCCAACCCCTTTAAATACAATTATTCTGTTGTCAGTGGCCTATTTGCCAAAGTATAAGGTCACTTAGAAACTTAGCCAGTAGATCTAAGGCCTATGGAGTCTGCTTGCTAAATGGAACTGAAATACATAGGTTAAATAGCTTCTGATACATCTGCAGTTGTATATATCTATATACTATCTATATATCTATATTTAGTGTAAAACATTGTGTACTGTTTCCCTTAAATAATCAAAAATGAATCTAGTGACCTAATTCTACCTTACATAGTAGTACATAACATAGTAACATAGTACATAAGGCCGAAAAAAGACATTTGTCCATCCAGTTCGGCCTGTCATCCTGCAAGTTTTATATTAATGAAGTGAGCTTTCTGTGACCAGATTTCACCTGCTGGGATGGGAGTTTTCTTGGTGCTTAGAGAGCGGAAGACAGCCAAATCATTCATGCCAAACCAAATTTCCTGTTTTGTTTTAGGCAAAGAACAATCTGTACTTCCCTCTAACACTGCCAATTTTAAAGCACAGCTTTTCCTAAAGGAAATCTGTCAAAAATTTGCCTGAATAGGTTATGGTTAATACATGCTATAAACATTATTTTAGTACTATGATGAACTCCAAGCACATCATAATATATTGACATATGTATATGCTAAGATGAATAAATAGAGATCATAGATGAATAGAGATCATGATATATCCGGTCATATATGAATGGACATTTTCATTAACCTGACAGAACAATTTGTGAATGTATGATTTTTTTCCTTTAGCAATTGTGCTTCTCATTAAAATATCTGACTTGCAGCATAAAATCTGCTTTGCTATTAGGAAGCACATATATTTTAAAACTACTAACACTTTGTCCCTAGAGCCAATTTTCTAGGTCATGAGAACAGAGAATATGATGAGTTGATTGTGCTATGAGTCACATAATGCCAGAATTAATGAGATAATGTTCACGGTTCACTGCTAACTACAAACATCAGCTGTTACATTATACAGTTTATAATAGCAAGATACAAATACATTAAAATGTAATGCATGGTTTCGTTAGGGTAACACGTGATGAGATCTGATATTAGAGTTCTTTGGAGCTACTTTGCAGAGAATATTAGCACATTGCTAATTTAACATTTCTGTATGTTTCTGATATTATTAGGATTACTACTTTTTGCCAAGTAAGCAAAGTAAATATAGTGCTGGGATTATGAAAAATGTATGCATGGCTTCTATCCTGGTCAGTAAACAGACCACCAATATACGCTAAAATACAATACTAATATACAGGGTGGGCCATTTATATGGATACACCTTAATAAAATGGGAATGGTTGGTGATATTAACTTCCTGTTTGTGGCACATTAGTATATGTGAAACTTTTCAAGATGGGTGGTGACCATGGCGGCCATTTTGAAGTCAGACATTTTGAATCCAACTTTTGTTTTTTCAATAGGAAGAGGGTCATGTGACACATCAAACTTATTGGGAATTTCACAAGAAAAACAATGGTGTGCTTGGTTTTAACATAACTTTATTCTTTCATTAGTTATTTACAAGTTTCTGACCACTTATAAAATGTGTTCAATGTGCTGCCCATTGTGTTGGATTGTCAATGCAACCCTCTTCTCCCACTCTTCACACACTGATAGCAACACGCAGGAGAAATACTAGCACAGGCTTCCAGTATCCGTAGTTTCAGGTGCTGCACATCTCGTATCTTCACAGCATAGACAATTGCCTTCAGATGACCCCAAAGATAAAAGTCTAAGGGTGTCAGATCAGGAGACCTTGGGGGCCATTCAACTGGCCCACGAGGACCAATCCACTTTCCAGGAAACTGTTCATCTAGGAATGCTCGGACCTGACACTCATAATGTGGTGGTGCACCATCTTGCTGGAAAAACTCAGGGAACGTGCCAGCTTCAGTGCATAAAGAGGGAAACACATCATCATGTAGCAATTTCACATATCCAGTGGCCTTGAGGTTTCCATTGATGAAGAATGGCCCCACTATCTTTGTACCCCATATACCATACCATCAATTTTTTTGTTCCAACAGTCTTGGAGGGATCTATCCAATGTGGGTTAGTGTCAGACCAATAGCGGTGGTTTTGTTTGTTAACGTCACCATTCACATAAAAGTTTGCCTCATCACTGAACAAAATCTTCTGCGTAAACTGAGGGTCCTGTTCCAATTTTTGTTTTGCCCATTCTGCAAATTCTGTGCGCCGATCTGGGTCATCCTCGTTGAGATGCTGCAGTAGCTGGAGTTTGTAAGGGTGCCATTTGTGAGTAGCTAATATCTGCCAAAGGGATGTTCGACTAATGCCACTCTCCAGTGACATGCGGCGAGTGCTACGCTGTGGGCTCTTGTTGAATGAAGCTAGGACAGTCACTGATGTTTCTTCATTAGAGACAGATTTCATGCGTCCACATTTTGGCAAATCCAACACTGAACCAGTTTCACGAAACTTAGCAAGCAGTTTGCTAACTGTAGCATGGGAGATGGGTGGTCTCGTAGGGTGTCTTGCATTGAAATCTGCTGCAATGACCCGGTTACTGCGTTCACCAGACATCAACACAATTTCTATCCGCTCCTCACGTGTTAACCTCGGTGACATGTCAATGGCTGTAAACAAAGAGAAACTTGTAAATAACTCATGAAAGAATAAAGTTATGTTAAAACCAAGCACACCATTGTTTTTCGTGTGAAATTCCCAATAAGTTTGATGTGTCACATGACCCTCTTCCTATTAAAAAAACAAAAGTTGGATTCAAAATGGCCGACTTCAAAATGGCCGCCATGGTCACCAGCAATCTTGAAAAGTTTCCCCCCTCACATATACTAATGTGCCACAAACAGGAAATAAATATCACCAACCATTCCCATTTTATTAAGGTGTATCCATATAAATGGCCCACCCTGTAGTACGAGCCCCAGAGCTGCTAGTACTAGGGTGGGCCACAGGGTCCCTAGCATGGCGGTCCCCTTGCTCCGCCTGGCGGCGTCTCCGCCGCCTTGGGGGCTCATCATCATCGCTAGATGATGAGGAGGACGTGGATGACAAAAGGAAAGTGGGGTCATCCTCGTCCTCACTGGGACTCTCGGAGTCGGAGGCAAGCTGGGCATATGCCTCCTCGGCCGAGAACATCCAGCGGGCCATAGGGGAGTGTGTGTGTGTGTGCGTGCGTGTGGAGGCACGAGTGTTCGCGAACTCACCCTAAACCTAACAGACAAAAAAGACTAACTAAAAAAAAGGCCAAAAAATGTGGGAAAAAAAATACTTCAAAATCGCTGATCAACCGTCCGAAGTTGATCAGTGGTGGGGTGTGCGATGCGCTAACAGTGGCAGGACGCTAAGAGTGACAGCCACAGTCAGCGTACGCAAAAAAAAAAAACTGTTTGCGCCCAAAAAAAGTTGTGGGGGTGGGGGGTGAGGGGGGGCTTGGGGGCAAGCTGCAGCTCTGCTGTGGACCCCAGACACCCTATTTAGGGTGATGCAATCAAAAATTTGTTTTTTTTCTTCTCCTCACTAACTTTCTCTAAAATATCCCTGCCTAACCTAAACTTTCCCTAATTACCTGGGTGCTGGGCCACAGATGGGGGTGCTGGGGCACAGATGGGGGTGCTGGCTGGAGATCCGTGAAGCTGGCGATCCACATACAGGGCTCCTCTCTCCTCGGCTCCCGGACACAAAAGGAGGAGGAGAGGAGCACTGCGTTAATTTGAATGACCCGTCCGCCCAGCCGACCAATGACAATGATCCTGAGAGTTGATGTCACCATCACCTCTCAGGATCGCAGGATGGTGATTGGTGGTGTATTATCACACCACCGATCACCATCCTGTTCCGGGTTATCGGGTCCCCAGAGACCCGAATAAACCGGAAACGCAGCAAACCGCAGATCTGAATTGACCTGCGGTTTGCTGCATTCGCCGACATGGGGGGATTCACAGGACCCCCCGGCGCATTGAGTCAAGGTGCCTGCACAATGATTCGGAAATATACATGACGTACCGGTACGTCATGTGTCCTTAAGTACCAGGACAACATGCCGTACCAGTACGTCATGTGTCCGGAACAGGTTAAATAATAATGGCTTAGACATGATGGGAGTTATAGTCCTGTCCTGTTATACCTCCTGTGGTAATGTGCTCTGAATTAGGACTATGGATAGGGAAGGGTAGTCATCCGCCTAGGGCGCCACTTCGCTACCCATAAAGGGAGCTGCACTCATGGCCGTCCAACTTCACAAGCCTCAGGCCGCTAGGTCTCAAGACTGTGAGGAATTAGAATAGCACAAGAAGCCGCAATGGCATCAATGCAATCTCCTGCGCTGGGTCTTGCATGATGACATGATAACGTGAGTCCCAGAGCAAGAGTGGTGATGTCATTGGGACCTCATGCATCAGGGTGCAGCAACACAAGCCACATTTTTTTTTAATACTAAATGTCCACACTGCTGGGGGCACCAGGGAAGGAAGGAGATCATTATATATACTTGGCACTACTGGGGAGGAATGGAGGAGCATTACAGTATATACTGGCACTACGGGGGAACATTATATATATATATATATACTGGCACTATGGGAGGGAGAATTATGTATTGGAACTAGTGTGGGGCACTACAGGGGGATATTAGAGCTACTGCTGTATATCTATGGGACAGCAGCAGTGAACAGCACGCGCCGTCTCCTCAAAAATCTGATCGGCAGGGTGTTGGATGTCAAACTGTGTTTTTAGCACATTATGACAAGATTTGGGTCCCCACTTTTGATTTTGCCCAGGGCCACATTTTGTCTAAAACCGGCCCTGCCGTCATGTTTGCGTAGTGACAGCTGCATTGTGAGTATTCGGCAGACGGATGACTAATGGCTATCCACATTGTTAGACCCTCGCTACAGGTCAAAAACCTTCTGAGAGGCTTGCAAAAATGGACTACTATAGAGACATGCTGTGTAGTCAGCTGCTTGCTGCCTACGAGCACCATTGCCTGTCTTGACAAAGGACTGAACGGGGGGACCCTTGCGCTCACACTCCACTGCCATGAATGGCAGGTGGTGGTGGAGGGGTTAGGAGCAGCTCCATAAGCAGCAAGTGAAGTCTGGCGTTTCTAAAGAACAGTTTTCTTCAGCCACCATCTGAAGAAACCACCCAGCAGCAGCTGCATTGGGACATTCAGCAGAACCTCAACCAGCAGGTGGTGGCATACTTAGACTGTACCCTGTCACCCATGATCCAAGATCGCCTGGACTACTGGGCATGCAAACTTGAACTGGCTGAATTTGCCATGGGAATGCTTTCCTGCTCGGCCAGAAGTGTGGCATCAGAGCAGGAGTTCAGTGCGGCGAGGGGTATAGTTACCCCTAAGAAAACTTGCCTTTCCTCCCAAAATGTTGAGAAACTAACCTTCATAAAGATGAATCAGGCCAGGCCAGGATCAACCAGGATTTCCAGACACCGGTGCCTGGTGCAACAGAATAGATAATTCTGCCACTAATGATCATACTGTAGTCTGCTGGCACACAAGAATAATCTGCAAATGGGCTTTTGGCCACGTGTTGCTGCTACTATTCTGATGCTGCAACCTGCCTGATGCCTCTACTGCCATTTCTACAATGGGGCTTCTTGGCCTACTGATATATACATGTTAAATATTTAAAAGGATATGCATGCCACTGGGCCTTAGTATCACACAGCTGTTGCTACCATCTTGTGCTGTATGCCACTGCTGCTGCGCCACACCCTCCCACTTTGTCATGTGGCCACTATTGTCACTGTTACTGCCACTGCTGCTGCTGCCACCCTTCCCCACTCTGTCATGGGGCGACTATTAACGCTGTTGCTGCCAACCTCCCCTCTCTGTTACAGAGCCACTATTGTCACTATTACTGCCACTACTGCCTCCCTCCCCACTCTATCATGGTGCCACTATTGTCACTATTACTGCCACTGCTGCTTCTGCCACCCTCCACACTCTGTCATGGGGCCACTACTGTCACTGCTACTGCCACTGCTGCCACCCTCCCCTCTCTGTCATGGGGCCACTACTGTCACTGCCACTGCTGCCACCCTCCCCACTCTGTAATGGGGCCACTATTATCACTGTTGCTGCCATTTCTGCTGCTGCCTCCCTACCCACTCTGTCATGGGGCCTCTATGTCACTGTTGCAATGTCCTGAAACACACTGCTTAATATTGTGATTGTATTTCTTGAAAATGTGCTTGTGCCCGAGTTCCCATAAAGTTGTATAGGAAGGGGAAGGTTCTAACAAACCTCCCAGGTCTGACTCCGCCCTGCTCTCTGAGGAGAAGAGAAGAAGGAGGAGAGTAGGATGTCTGAGGAAAAAGCTGCACCTCAGCAGCCATTTTGCAGAGTTATCAAAACTCCAGAGTTATTTCCATGTACCAGCCCATAGAAAGGAAAGATTACAGAAGATCCAGGCAACCCAGAGAGGGAGTGAGAATATTGGAAAAGGAAGGTAATTGTCGTTTATTAGGCTCTAGTCTCCTCATTTGGTGGAGAAATTCTAAACTACCAGCTGCCCACCATAACCAAAGACTGAAAGGCCACCTGTCAGGAGAAAGTATTCCTAGAGAGGATACAGAAGTATATGACTATACAGTACAGCAGAGATAGTAGCCAGCCTGGAGAAACAAGGGAGAAAGATTGATTGTTATAGAGGAAAATTACCCCTTATGCAACTTTTGGGAATTAACCTGAACCATTGTAGAAGCGGCCTTGCTGTAAATGACTTTTGCGCACATTGATGACCTTTGGATCAGCTTCAGTAAAGTACTCAGAATTTGTTAAGAGAACTGGTCTCCTTATTGTACAAACTTATCACCTATTTGCACCTTACAGTGCTGGCATCATGAACACCAGGGACCCTGCCTCCAAGCCACCTAAATACCCATTCCACCAAGGGCACATCAACCACCACCTGGCGGGAGTCCCTGGACAACAGTGTGCCCCGAAGGAACTGGTTCAGTCCTTCCCATTTTTTGTTGGTTTTCAGCCTTCCATCCGAAGGATCCGCCTGGCTCTTCTTTAAAATGAAAACCCACAAAATCATTTTATTTAACCTACATTTCAATGGCGGACGTTCAGGCAGATTGGCCTGGGTATATCTGATTCAGAGAGATTCATGACAAATTTATTAATAATGAATTGAATTTGTTTTTGAACTTAGGTGAAGCTTCCGAATCAAATTTTTCAAAACTTCACTCATCTCTAATTACAATGATACTACATTTATATAGTTTTTCTTGTGTTTTAACCACCTCACATTTTTCCCTGAGCTCCGGCTGTGGGAAAAGCACTTAACTGTGGTATTGGGGGAGGGGTCCGCTTTAGCTGCTCATTAGGGATGAGCGGACCCGAACTTGACCCCGAACCCCGAACCCCATTGAAGTCAATGGGGACCCGACTTTGGGGCTGAAAAGTGGCTGTAAAAAAGTCATAGAAAGGGCTAGAGGGCTGCAAAAGGATCCAAAATGAGGATTGGGAAATGGCAAAGAGAATGCACAAACTGTACTGGAGCATAACAATGGCTGAGTGCGGCCAGTATACCTCTCTACTCTGCCCAAGGTATGGACAAGTCCTGCGGGATCCATGCCTGTTACATTTTAATGAAAGTGAGCTTGTCCATGTTGACTGTGAACAGGCGGATGTGCCTGTCCATGCTGAACACACGCTCGGACAATACACTTCCCGCAGGCCAGGTCAGCACCTACTAGGCATAAAGGGAAAGCTCAGACCATATGCCCAATTTGAAGACCATGAAGTTATATGGGGCAGACCCATCAGTCAGTATGTGCAGACGTGTACTGTTCCACCATGTTGCTGAAACGCTGCCTCCTGCTAAGACAGACCATATCAGATGGTGGTGCTGGATGTTGTGGCATGCTGACATAGCTTTTCCACATTTGGTCATGTTAACCCTCCCTTCTGAGGTGGTGGCGGTGCTCCAGCTGCGTTGGCCACTTTCTCCTACTCCTCCGCCTCATGCATTCACTGAGCCCCAGCTGTCAGGAGGTAACGCCATCAGTAGCACGTCTTCTAGCATGGGCTTGAGTGATGGAAGTAAGGACGGCAAATTGTCCTTGTAGCGGGGATCCAGCAGGGTGGCCACCCAGTAATCAGCACTGGTAACAATGAGAGCAACTTGGTGGTCGTTGTGTAAGCACTGCAGCATGTAATCACTCATGTGTGCCAGCTTGCCCAGAGGCAATGACAAGCTGTCCTCAGTGGGATATTTATGGTCTGTGTCCTCTGTATGCCTCCAACCATGCTCTATTGATGCCCGTGAGCTGATTTGGGCGCCACCCTTCTCCACCTCATCCTCCAAAACTGTTCCCTGGCTGAACAGTTGTGTACCTGGCCGCTGTTGGTGCAGGAACCCACCTTCCAAGCCACCTGTGGGTGACTGTCCTGATAACCGTGGGAATGATCCCTGTTCCTCCTCCACTTCCTCCTGTGCATCCATCATCGCCTGAACAATTTTTTCAAGGAGTCGTATAATTGGGATAGTAACGCTGAGGACGGCGTTATCAGCACTGGCCATGTTGGTGGAGTACTCAAAACAGCACAACACGGCACACATCTGCCGCATGGAGCACCACTCATTGGTGGTGAAGTGGTGCAGTTCCGCAGAGTGACTAACCCGTGCTCGCTACAGCTGCAACTTCACTATCATCTGCCACTGCTCACACAGTCTCTCCAGCATGTGCAAGGTGGAGTTCCACCTTGTGTATACGTCACATATGAGGCAGTGAGCAGGAAGGCAGAAGTTACGTTGCAGCGCAGACAGGCGAGCAGCAGCAGGGTGAGAAGGTTGAAAGCGCACACAAGTGGCCTGCACTTTCTGCAGCAGCTGACATATGGGGGTAATTTTTCAGGAACCTCTGCACCACCAAATTCAGCACATGCACAAGGCAAGGCATGTGCTTTAAACCAGCTAGGCCAAGAGCTGCTACAAGATTTTGCCCGTTATCGCACATCACCAGGCCGGGATTGATGCTCAGCGGCACCAACCACTCATCGGTCAGTTCTTTTATGCCCGTTAACAGCTCCTTTGTGGTCTGGGGTTTCCCCCCAAACATATGAGCTTCAGAACAGCCTGCTGTCGTTTCCCCCTGGCTGTACTGGATTTGGTGGTGCAGGTGTTGCACTGACATGATTAGCAGGTACAGGAGGGGGAAGCTGAGTAGGAGGCAACCGAAGTCACAGAGAAACATCCAGCAATCTTTGGTGGTGGTAGGACATGCGCCAAACCGATTTGCACCTCAGGTCCATCTGCCACTACATTTACCCAGTGGGCAGTTAGATATAACATCCCTGCCCGTTCTTACAGGTTCACATATCGTGGTTATGTGGATCTTGCCACTGATGGCATTGCGCAGCTCACACCTGATTTTTTTTGGAAGAAAAGAAAGTTCAGCAGCTCTCACCTGCCCCACCTTCACCTGTGAGCACGGAGGACCCGTGTCAGGCCCGGGTAACGTATTGCAATATGGTTCAGGAAAATCCAGCTCCACTTAGGTAAAGGAAAATTTATTTTGCTTGCGGTAAAATCACACTCAGACAGTTACAAAGTCGTTGTCTACGCGTTTCAGGCTACTGAAGACAATTCGCGCCCTTACTCATGACACCTAGTGTCATGAGTAAGGGGTGCGAATTGTCTTCAGTAGCCCGAAATGCGTAGACAACGACTTTGTAACTGTCTGGATGTGATTTTACTGCAAGCAAAATGAATTTTCCTTTACCGAAGTGGAGCTGGATTTTCTTGAACCATATTGCAACCAGATTTTTTTTTCACTTGTTTGTGCAGGACAGGGATGGACCACCTGGCAAAGTAATGGTGGCTGGGAACCACATACCGTGGGCAGCCACCGTCATTAGGTTTTTAAACTCTCGGTCTCCACCAGACGGAATGGCAGCATTTCAAGGCCAGGAATTTTAAAATGCTGCCATTCAGAGCCAGGACTCGTGGGTGGGTAGGGGGATATTTCCTCTTTCTTTCCAGTGTTTGGTGGGTATACAGCTGAACGCTTCCATGGGACAGTGTAGAGATGCTCGATGACACTGGTGGTGGTGGTGTTGCTGTCACATCATCTCTTTGCGGGGTGCCAGGTGGCCCTGTCACTCCAGAGGGGGAGGAATAGGCTGCAGCAGAAGATAGAGCAGGAGGAGCCTCAGATCTTTCGTGGTTTTTCAGGTGTCTGCTCCACTGCAGTTTGTGCTTTGCAGTTTGCCTGATCATGCAGGTGGTGCTGAGGTTTAGAACATTTATGCCTCTCTTAAGGCTCTGACTGCACAGCGTGCAAACCACCCGTGTCTTGTTGTCAGCACATTGCCTGAAGAACTGCCACGCCAAGGAACTCCTTTGTCCTGGCTTTGGTGTGCTCTGTCCCTCAGTGTGTTGGGCAGTATCAGGCATACTGGCTAGGGGCTGGCCGGTCAGCTCTTTCTCTGAACTGCACACGTCACTCGCATGACCTGGATGCCATGTGAGGTCTAGGAACTCAACATCCTCCACATCATCTTCCACCCACTCCTCACCCCAGCCCTCTTTGCCAGTGAGCACAGTGCAGAAAGCCGTAGCAGTTGACACCTTTGTTTCGTCATCATCATCAGAAATGCGCTGCGGCGTCCTCCCATGTCTTCATCCTCAAACATAAGTGGTTGGACATCAGTGCACTCAATCTCTTCCACGTCTGGGGCAGAGATAGGTGGATGGCCCACGGAAACCCCACCAGCAGAGTCATCAAAAAGCATAAGTGACTGCTACATGACTTGGCACTCAGACAGCTTGGCTGATGTGCAAGGGGTTGAGGTGGAAGACAGATGCCCATGGGCCGCTGGTGCCAACTCTGCGCTTTCAGCAGAGGACAGGGTGAGAGACAATATGAAGGAACTGGAGGCACTATCAACCATCCAATCTACTGGCCTCACCATTCATAGAGTGGTATTCGGGCCTACAAAATGATTCAGAACGTCCTGTTGCTTGCGTCCACCAGAGGAAGTTGTTTCATTTGGGCGCGTAGTTGGCACAAATTGAAAACATCCTCTCCCTGCTGCAAGAGCTCTAACACCAGCAGCACCATGGCCATGTCTCCTATTTGATGCTCTCCTCATCTTTTTACAGTCACCCACCAAATTGACTGACAGACAATTCATTGTATGTCTAGGTAACGGGCGCAAATGAAGTGTTTTGTACCCCCAAAAATGGCTATAGGTCACCAAAAGAATTAACAGAAAGATTGACTATTGTATTTCCATGTCACGGATGCAGATGAGGTTTATCTTCCCCCCAAAAAAGGCTTTATGTCCTCGATACAATTAACAGACTGATTAACTCTCTTTAGTACAGTAAGATGGAAAAAATGCGGTGTTATGAACCCCAAAAATGGCTTTCTGTCTCGGACACATTTAACAGACTGATCAACTATTGTATTTTCATGATTTCCGGATGCAGATGAAGTGTATCATACCCCCCCCCCCCCCAAAAAAAAGGCTTTATGTCACCGACACAATTAACAGACTGATTAACTCTCCTATTACAGTAAGACGGATGAAAATGCAGTGTTATGAACCCCAAAAATGGCTTTATGTCATCGACTCAATTAACAGACTGATCAACTATTGTATTTCTGTGTCATGGATGCAGATAAGGTGTATCTCCCTTCCAAAAAAGGCTTTATATCACCAACACAATTAACAGAATGATTAACTATTATATTTCCAGGTCACGGATGCACATTTGGTGTATTTTCCCCCAAAAATAGGCTTTATGTCACTGACACAATTAAAAGAGTTGTCCAGGTTCAGAGTTGAACCCGGACATACCTCCATTTTCACCCAGTCGCCCCTGACTTGAGCATCGGAGCAGTTCATGCTCCGATGCTCTCCTTTGCCCTGCGCTAAATCGCGCAGGGCAAATTCATTTTCAAGAGTTCAGGTGACGTACTGGGCTCTCCATGGGGCTGCCAGGAAACCGTTGACGTCACCGGCACTGATGGGCGGGCTTTAGCGCTGCCCTAGCCAGTAAAACTGCCAGGGCAGCGCTAAAGCATGCCCATTAAAGCCGGTCACGTCACCGAAACACACTGCTGGGCGGAAGCCTCCGCTCGGCAGTGTGTTATTGTAAACAAAAGAACCCGTGCCCTGTGCGATCTAGCGCAGGGAAAGGGAGTGCATCGGAGCATGAGATGCTCCGATGCCAACATCAGGGGTGCTGCCTGGCTGAAAATAAGGGACAACCCCTTTAACAGACTGATTAACTCTCCTATTACAGAAAGACGGATAAAAATGCGGTGTTATGAACCCCAAAAATGGTTTTATGTCACAACACAATTAGCAGACTGATTAACTCTCCTATTACAGTAAGACAGATGCAAATGAAGAGTTTTGAACCCCCAAATGGCTTTAGGTCACCCACAGAATTAACAGCCCAATTAAGTATTGTATTTCTGTATCATTGGTGCAAATGAGTAGTATTCCAGCAATCAAAAATGCCTACAGGTCATCCACAGACTGAACAGCCCGATTAAGTATTGTATTTCTGTGTGACTGGTGCTAAGGATTTGTATTGCACCAATAAAAATGCCTATAGGTCACACACAGCGTTATCAAAAACAATAAAACCCTAACACTATCCCTCAGTGCAGCAGCGTCCTGTTGCACGCCTAAAGGAGTCCGCAGCGGACCTCTCCTCTAAGTCTGTTCTGGCCTGTAGCTGCTGACGGTCCTTAAAAAGGTCATCATCGCTGTAAAACAGAGAAGAGCCGGTGGCTACTTTTACTTGACTAACAATCGGATCAGCAAAAGCAACCATCCCTTCTTCTGCTGCTACTTGTGCTGGCTACAGCATCATTTTTACCACTGCCCGATCCTTTGGAGGGCCCAGTCAACTGTAGGTGGCCATAGTGTATATGAACTGTATCGTTAACAGAATGGATTAGCTATGAATATTGGTGCACTGCACAGTTATTTACACAGTGATAAATTAGACTTGCTGGTAACAGTGGCCTGTAATACAGATGCACAGTAACTCTAGTGGCCTGTAATACAGATGCACAGTAACTCTACAGCTAAGAGAATGGATTAGCTACGAATCTTGATGCACTGATCACTTATGTACACGGGGATAAATTAGACCTGCCTGTATTACTGATGTACAGTAACTCTACAGCTAACATTACGGATTATCTATGAATCTTGCCACACTGCACACTTATGTACACAGCGATAGTGTCACGGCGGACGTGCACAGTTAAACAGACAACACACCAACCAGGCTCTGGACGAGAGACAGGGGAAGGGTCACCTCCTAATTTATCCCTGACCTCTTTCCCTGCAATGCTCAGTCCACAGACAAACCTTGATGGTAGGTTTGCTGTGTCCACCAGCCTAAACTAACAGAACCCTGAACTCCCTGAGATGGTGAAGTGGGGAGATAGGAGCAGCCTGCTCGCACAGAACCTGGATGGGTAAGATGACATAAACAACCAAACAAGAAAAGACACTTATCTGCTGAGAGCAGGAACAAACAGCCAACCTTCCTTCCAAACTTCCCAGACACTAATGAACAGTATAATCCGCTCAGAGCACTTTAGTTGGAGACCATTTAAACTAATGACTCCACCCAGTGCACCTGATGCAAGGCGGATCCAGCACAGCATCAAAACAAATACTAGACTCGTGCTGCAATCCTGGCTGACCTCCGCACATCGTCAGAGTGGGGCATGACAGATAGATTAGACCTCCCTGTAATACTGACGCACAGTAACTCTACAGCTAACAGAATGGATTAGCTATGACTCTTGGTGTACTGCACAGTTAAGTACATGGTGGTGCATTGTGTAACGGCGGCTGCTGTGCGCCGCTGTTCCCCTGCTTACCGCCGCGGCCCTGGGCGCCGTGTTCAGCGGTGATTTACTGCCAGTGTTTCCTTTCAGCCCTGGCTACAGCTTGCTTGCTGCTTGTTTCCTGCAGCATTTCCTTAAGGGCCAGCACGCGTCACTTCCTCAGTTTTATGGGTTGCATCATGTGACCTCGCCAACCAATTATAGCCCTCCTGCATATATATATAAGTGGCTCAGCCTCTTCCCAGATGCCTCAGTGTCAAGGTCCTTGTGTCCTGCTTAGGTTCCTGATAACTGCTTGTGTTCCCTGGACTCTGCTACCTGTTTGATCCCTGCCTGCTTGGCTTGACTCTCCTGTTGCTGACCAGGATTGCCTGACCTGTACCTGTGCTGCCTGCCCTGACCTATTGCATGTCTGACTTCACCTCTGCCTCATCCTTTGGTCCTGCACTGTTGCTACTGGTTACGACTCACCCTGCTGACAATGCCTGTACCTCTGGTACCTTTCTCAGGTACCTCCTGGTCCGTCTGGACCAGCTGCCTCATGTGCCTATCCTCCTCAAGAGGTAGCGACCTGGTGTTGCCCTCGGGAAAGTCTATCCCCACCATCAGGGGTACTGTGAAGATCGAGGGGCTCACTTAGACAAAGCCCTTAGAGCAGGTAGGACACGTGGTACGGTGGGTTCACACCTGCTTGCTCATGACACATTGTAGCAGTCTATAGTTCAGCAGTCTCCTATGCTCTCCCTCTCCAATAATGCCCTACACTCTCTGTTAAGAATTTGCAGAAACACTGTCCCTAGTGCATGAGCGTCTTGTCACGGCTCTCCCTATGCTCAACTCACAGGAAAATGGCGGGATCAGGGTTTTATAGGGCTCTGCCTAGCAATGACATCACAGTGGGAGGGCTACCTGCGAATTGGCTGGCTGCACGGCATTATTGGTTATTTTGCATTCCTGGGCTTGTCTCCTTTACACTTACTTTCACTTTCTAACACATGCAGCCGTCATTTTAGGAAAACTTCGCTTTGTTCAACACTAATTGTAGTCAAACTGACCGAGAGACTGAAGGACACAGGTCAGTTTTACTGCATAGAGAATTCTGTAGAGTCAAAACCGTAAAACTGGGTCAGAATTCCCTTCTTTTTTTTTTTTTTATTCCACCCCATTTGGAATTTTTTCCCACTTCCCACTACACTGTATGCAATATTAAGTGGTGCCATTAGAAAGTACAACTTATCCCACAAAAATCCTCATTACAGCTATGTGAATGGAAAAATAAAAAAGGTACGACTCTGAAAGGCAGGGAGGAAAAATGCAGAAATGAAAAATCTCTAGAGGTTAAAGGAGTTGTCTCACCTTGCAAGTTAAGGGATGCCGCTGCTCACCAGCCCTAAGCTTCCTGACGTGTACAGGGGGCGTTGGCTAGGATTTTGATTGATGGGGAACACACTCACACAGGCAAGAGGTGACATTGTCATCCTAGCACACTTTCCCTCTGCGAGTTCCCGAGCCGACGCTGCTACAGTATGAGGACATCAGTGAAATAGATGTGTACAACAGCTCCAGGGTTACTGTGCATGCCCTGGAGCTGTTCCACACTAACTACAAGCGCGATTACAGGAGGCGGGCCTATGCACGCTCCCGCTATACCGGCCACCATAGAGGCCGCATCAATATTCAACAGTGAGCAAGCACGTAACCCCTGACAAAGAGCAATCTATAATGTGGTGGAAAAATAGAATAAACACTGACAAAGAGGCATTAGTAAGTCACTTGTATTAACGTTTTAAGCAGTATAAGGGCCATTTGATGAGACAACCCCTTTAAGGCTTGAAATCTAGAAGCAGAATCCACATCAAAATTATTTTGTGAACATGTTATGCAGTTTTTCATTGGAAGTGTGGATTTTGGTGTGGTTTTTAGCCTCCCATTTATTGTAATTGGGATTTCCACATGTAATCCACAGCGAGAATAAATATACGCTCTAATATGATGTCTTCCCTTCTGTAATAGCTGTATATTGTAAAATATGTGGGTAACACAAGACAATAGTGAATAATAATGGATAACATATACAGTACACATTGAAGCAGGGGCGGACTGAGAACCCTCAGGGCCCCCGGGCAAAATAAATCAAGGGCCCCCTTACAGGCCCCACCCATGTTCTGCTGCAAGCCCCACCCTTGTCCCGCCTCCACGCCCCGCCTCCAGCCACACCCTACACAATCGTTAATAAGATTTCAAAGTTAAAGCGACACAAAAGGCACCCAGACCCCTTCAGCTCATTGAAGTGGTCTGGGTACAGTGTCCCTTTTGCAAATCGAGCTGCAATGTTCTAGAGAAACTGCATTGTTTACGTTCCAGCAATAAGTCAGCCTCTAGTGGCTGGCAGCCACCTGAGGGCTTCCTGGAGTAAAACAGACCTTTGGTCTGGTATCTGACGCTGGACGTCCTCACACTCTGCATGATGACCTCCAGGGTCAGATTTTTCACCATAGGAAAGCATTGATTCAATGCTTTCGTATGGGGTCATCTAATCTCAGCGTCCATTAGTGAGCCTCTGTTAGAAGCAGTGTGGGCATAACTACTGTGAAGGGGGCACATATCTGGGCATAACTACTGTGAAAGGGGTTATGTACTTGTTCCAATGATCCGCTACTTGCGGGCTACATGGGCATGAGTTTAGTCACTTCGGTGCGCAATACCATCCTGCGGCGCGTGATCCCGCGAGACCCGTGACCTACAGCGGCGGGTCTTGCGGGATCACGCGCTGCAGGACGGTATTGCGCACCGAAGTGACTGAACTCATTCCCGCGCAGCCCACAAGTAGCGGAACAATTACAAGAGGGGTGGGGAATAGCCAAATTAAAAAATATTTTGAACCAAAAGGTGTTATGGGGGCTCTGTGGATGGCACTGTTATGGGGGCTCTGTGGATGGCACTGTTATGGGGATCTGTGGATGACACTGTTATGGGGGCTCTGTGGATGGCACTGTTATGGGGGCTCTGTGGATGGCACTGTTATGGGGGCTTTGTGGATGGCACTGTTATGGGGGCTCTGTGGATGGCACTGTTATGGGGGCTCTGTGGATGGCACTGTTATGGGGGCTCTGTGGATGGCACTGTTATGGGGGCTCTGTGGATGGCACTGTTATGGGGGCTCTGTGGATGGCACTGTTGTGGGGGCTCTGTGGATGGCACTGTTGTGGGGGCTCTGTGGGTGACACTGTTGTGGGGGGGGATCTGTGGGTGACACATATATAGCACCTTATGCTATATACACTGCGTGCAGAATTATTAGGCAAATGAGTATTTTGACCACATCATCCTCTTTATGCATGTTGTCTTACTCCAAGCTGTATAGGCTCGAAAGCCTACTACCAATTAAGCATATTAGGTGATGTGCATCTCTGTAATGAGAAGGGGTGTGGTCTAATGACATCAACACCCTATATCAGGTGTGCATAATTATTAGGCAACTTCCTTTCCTTTGGCAAAATGGGTCAAAAGAAGGACTTGACAGGCTCAGAAAAGTCTAAAATAGTGAGATATCTTGCAGAGGGATGCAGCACTCTTAAAATTGCAAAGCTTTTGAAGCGTGATCATCGAACAATCAAGCGTTTCATTCAAAATAGTCAACAGGGTCGCAAGAAGCGTGTGGAAAAACCAAGGCGCAAAATAACTGCCCATGAACTGAGAAAAATCAAGCGTGCAGCTGCCAAGATGCCACTTGCCACCAGTTTGGCCATATTTCAGAGCTGCAACATCACTGAAGTGCCCAAAAGCACAAGGTGTGCAATACTCAGAGACATGGCCAAGGTAAGAAAGGCTGAAAGACGACCACCACTGAACAAGACACACAAGCTGAAACGTCAAGACTGGGCCAAGAAATATCTCAAGACTGATTTTTCTAAGGTTTTATGGACTGATGAAATGAGAGTGAGTCTTGATGGGTCAGATGGATGGGCCCGTGGCTGGATTGGTAAAGGGCAGAGAGCTCCAGTCCGACTCAGACGCCAGCAAGGTGGAGGTGGAGTACTGGTTTGGGCTGGTATCATCAAAGATGAGCTTGTGGGGCCTTTTCGGGTTGAGGATGGAGTCAAGCTCAACTCCCAGTCCTACTGCCAGTTTCTGGAAGACACCTTCTTCAAGCAGTGGTACAGGAAGAAGTCTGCATCCTTCAAGAAAAACATGATTTTCATGCAGGACAATGCTCCATCACACGCGTCCAAGTACTCCACAGCGTGGCTGGCAAGAAAGGGTATAAAAGAAGAAAATCTAATGACAAGGCCTCCTTGTTCACCTGATCTGAACCCCATTGAGAACCTGTGGTCCATCATCAAATGTGAGATTTACAAGGAGGGAAAACAGTACACCTCTCTGAACAGTGTCTGGGAGGCTGTGGTTGCTGCTGCACGCAATGTTGATGGTGAACAGATCAAAACACTGACAGAATCCATGGATGGCAGGCTTTTGAGTGTCCTTGCAAAGAAAGGTGGCTATATTGGTCACTGATTTGTTTTTGTTTTGTTTTTGAATGTCAGAAATGTATATTTGTGAATGTTGAGATGTTATATTGGTTTCACTGGTAAAAATAAATAATTGAAATGGGTATTTATTAGTTTTTTGTTAAGTTGCCTAATAATTATGCACAGTAATAGTCACCTGCACACACAGATATCCCCCTAAAATAGCTAAAACTAAAAACAAACTAAAAACTACTTCCAAAAATATTCAGCTTTGATATTAATGAGTTTTTTGGGTTCATTGAGAACATGGTTGTTGTTCAATAATAAAATTAATCCTCAAAAATACAACTTGCCTAATAATTCTGCACTCCCTGTATGTGTCATCCACAGATCCCCCCAAAACAGTGTCCCTGTGAGTGAATGATCCCCAATACAGGGTCTGGGGGCCGGCATCTGGTGTTGTAATGGCAGCGGGGCCCGGTGCAGTCACTGTATTCTATTACACCGGGCCCCGCTTACTGTAATACTAATATTCATATGTGAACAACTTGAAATCCTCTGCGATCCTCTCCCTCTCTCTCTCTGTACTCACAAACTCAGTAGCAGGCCGGGCGGCAGCGCAACTCACTGACGTCACGCGCCTGCTTCTCCTACTTAATTCATAAAATGGGAGGAGCAGGCGCGTGACGTCAGTGAGTTGCGCTGCCGCCCGGCCTGCTACTGAACTCAGTAGCAGGCCGGGCGGCAGCGCAACTCACTGACGTCACGCGCCTGCTCCTCCCATTTTATGAACAGAGAGGGAGAGGATCGCAGAGGATTTCAAGTACAGAGAGGGAGAGGATCGCAGAGGATTTCAAGTTGTTCACATATGAATATTAGTATTACAGTGAGCGGGGCCCGGTGTAATAGAATACAGTGACTGCACCGGGCCCCGCTGCCATTACCAGGCCAGCATAACATTCGGAATTGGGGTGCTGGGCAGCAGTGCTCCAGACTAAAAAAAATACCTAGTAGCCATTGGCTCCTGAACTGAAAAATTTAGGAGCCAAATTACATTTTTAGTCGCCAAATCAAAACTGAATCAAAATTTTGGTATCGTGACAACGCTACGCCGATCAGATTAGCGTAGGGTTGTTTCGATACCAAAGTTTTGATTCGCTTTAGTCACCATAAAAAAGTATTGCGATACTCAATACCGTGCAAAAAAAAAAAAAAACACCAAAAAAAGCTGCGTGCATTTCGCATTTTATGAAACGTTCGGCCCATAATAGAACAGTCCTATCCTATTTTTTTGGGGTGACAAGGTGACTAAAAATGGCGAATGCTCACCGCATAGGAGATATTTTTTAATAATTTAAGAGTTTGGACTTTTCGGACGCAGCGCTATGTAATATGTTTATTTATTGTTTATATATTTTATATGTAAAATTGGGAAAGGGGGGATTTAAACTTAATATTTTAGGGTACTTTCACACTAGCGTTTTTCATTTCCGGCATAGAGTTCACAGGGGCTCTATACCGGAAAAGATGTCTTCAGGTCAGTCTTTTTGACTGATCAGGCAAAAGATAAAACCGCAGCATTCTACGGTTTTATCTCTGACGAAAAAAAACTGAAGATTTGCCTGAATGCCGGATTCAGCATTTTTCCCCATAGGAATGTATTAGTGCCGTATCCGGCATTCAAAATACCGGAATGCCGGATCCATCCTTCCGGTTGAACCGTGCAATTTTCACGCATGGTTGCTAGGATGAAAGTCTATTCACTGTATTACTTTCCCTTATAACAACATGGTTATAAGGGAAAATAATAGCATTCTTTAATGCAGAATGCGTAGTAGAAGGTCAATATAATAAACATTGGTGGCGCAGTGCGCCCCCCAACACCCCAGTATAATAAACATTGGTGGCGCAGTGCGTCCCCCCCAACATAATAAACATTGGTGGCGCAGTGCGCCCCCCCAACACCCCAGTATAATAAACATTGGTGGCGCAGTGCGCCCCCCCCCCAACACCCCAGTATAATAAACATTGGTGGCGCAGTGCGTCCCCCCCCAACATAATAAACATTGGTGGAGCAGTGCGCCCCCCCTCCCTAGTATAATAAACATTGGTGGCGCGGGCCCCCCCCCCCCCCCCAACACCCTAGTATAATAAGAATTTGGTGGCGCAGTGCGTCCCCCCCCAACATAATAAACATTGGTGGCGCAGTGCGTCCCCCCCCAACATAATAAACATTGGTGGCGCAGTGCGCCCCCCCTCCCTAGTATAATAAACATATAAACATTGATGGCGCAGTGCACCCCCCCAAAACCCCAGTATAATAAACATTGGTGGCGCAGTGCGTCCCCCCCAACATAATAAACATTGGTGGCACAGTGTGCCCCCCCTCTCTAGTATAATAAACATATAAACATTGGTGGCGCAGTGCGCCCCCCCCTCCCCCCCGAACACCCCAGTATAATAAACATTATTGGTGGCGCAGTGCGTCCCCCCCCAACATAATAAACATTGGTGGCGCAGTGCGCCCCCCCTCAATATAATAAACATTTGGTGGCGCAGTGCGTCCCCCCCAACATAATAAACATTGGTGGCGCAGTGCGCCCCCCCTCCCTAGTATAATAAATATATAAACATTGGTGGCGCAGTGCCAATGAGGGTTAAAAAAATAAATAAAAATTAACTCACCTCCTCCAATTGATCGCGTACCTGTCAAAGGACCTGTGATGACATCACTGTGCTCATCACATGATCCATCACCATGGTAATGGACCATGTGATGGAGCTCAGTGACGTCACCACAGGTCCTGAAGAAAGAACAGGAGACCGGCAGCTGCGCGATCAATTGGAGGAGGTGAGTTAATTTTTATTTATTTATTTTAACCCTCATTGGCACTGCCCACTGCGCCACCAATGTTTATTATACTGGGGGGGGCGCCGCACTCAATGTTTATTATACTGGGGGGGGGGGGCGCCGCACTCAATGTTTATTATACTGGGGGGGGGCGCCGCACTCAATGTTTATTATACTGGGGGGGAAGAGGCGCACTCAATGTTTATTATACGGGGGGGGGGCGCCGCACTCAATGTTTATTATACTGGGGGGGGGCGCCGCACTCAATGTTTATTATACTGGGGGGGGGGCGCCGCACTCAATGTTTATTATACTGGGGTGTTGGGGGGGGCGCCACCAATGAAGATAACTGAGCTGTTAATACAAATACAGGAGGCGGGTGCCGGAATCAAATAGCGGCACCCGCCCTCTATGACAGGGAGCTGCGATCAGCGGCCGTTAACCCCTCAGGTGCCGCTCCCTGTCATAGAGGTCGGGTGCCACTATTTGATTCCGGCACCCGCCTCCTGTATTTGTATTAACAGCTCAGTTATCTTCATTGGTGGCGCAGTGGCCACAGCCCCTCCCCCTGTCCCTCTTCTTATTGGCCGCGGCAGCAGCACAGGGGGAGGGAGAGACTCTTCCACTGCGCTGCTGATAATAAGTGAACATGATAGTTCAGCTTCTGTGCCCCCGCTGTATTCAGAGCTGCGGCGAGGCTCTAGTCGCAAATGGCGACAAGACTGGAGCCCTGGGGCATAACATTAACACATAATGTTATTCTGCGGCGGGCCCCCATCCCGCCCGGGCCCTCAGACCATGCCCGAAGTGCCCGACCGGTCAGTCCGCCCCTGCATTGAAGTGTTTCTACAAAAATTCTAGAACTGTGAATATTTCCCTAAGCCATACTGGAATAAAATTAATAACATTTCAAATATTCCAGAGGTGCAAATATAAATTTGGGAATAATTTACCATGTTTTTTTTTGTACATAAATGCACAAAAAAAAAATTATGTTTGGGCCATTTTGGGCCCTGTCATATAAAGCACTCATTCATATGTGTTCAAAAAGGTAGGCAGTGATATGAGATTCAGAGTGGAATTCATTCATGAAGACTTCATGCTTAGGGCTCATGCACTCAAACGTATTTTTTGCCGCATTCCAGGTGCATTTTTTGTAAAAAAAATATAGAACATGTCCTATTCTTGTCTGCAATACAGACAAGGATAGGACTGTTCTATCATGACTCGGCTGTTCCGCAAAATGCGTAACGTACACAGCCGGTATCTATGTTTTGCGGTCATGTGCATAAGCTTTTAAACTACATTCATCATATGTACCGATGACTCTGGCATATACTATTCAGAGAAAATATGGCACCCTACTTGTATGGTACTCTAATATTCATAAATGTGAGTATGTAGTATTTGAATAAAAAAATGTTTAGAAAATACTACAGCTAGATTTACACATAGTTATTTCATGCTTTTAGTGGTGTTTCCACTGGTCTTTTAATGGCTTTTTCAAGTTTTAAAATGCTAATGCAAAATGTTACTTTAAAATCTATAGCGGTGTTGAAACTTCTCCATACACAGCATTTTGTTTTTTGTACTGGGTGACATTTGTTCCTAAAGCATCCTGCTCTAGGTTATTTTTCTGGCATTTTTACCATAGACTTCTCTGAAAGACTTTGAAAACACTAAGGAAAAAAGCATGTAAAAACTGTAAAATGGATAAATAAGTAGCCACCTGTTTAATTAGTGTGACAATGTCCTGCACAAAACTCACACACTCCAGTACTGTGTATCATTAGAGATTTGTTTTCCATTTCACTTTGGGTGTGACTTTTGGTTGTTTTAGTAACAAGGAAACAAACAAACTCTAGAACACAGTCTGTCTCCTGACGAGCGGAGGATTTACTGGTCTAAGTTTCACTATTTTTCTTTATTGCACCACCCATTATCTATGTGACGTTAACGTGGTAAGTGTAAACCACAAAAAAACAACTGCAATAGCAATGATGACTTAGTACAAGCAGGGCGGTAAAAAGTACAGCAATCTATGTGCGGCAGACATGTTGTGTTTTTTTGTTTATTCTTTATATCAGAGGCATGGCTTGTAAAAAGACATATCCAAAAGGTATCTATCTGAACAAGTCTCCATATACAATACAGGTATGACTATATTTTTGTGTTCCCAATTACAAAGTCAGACACTTTATGTGATCTGGTGACTCCAGAGGCGCCAGCTTAATGTATGTAACAAAGACCATAGGACTTGCATAAGGCTGGCCATAGAAGTAAAGATATTTCCTGTGCTCTTAACCTGTTCTGTAGGCGATCGCAGCAAACCGGTTTGCTGCATTTCCGGGTTATTCGGGTCTCTGGGGACCCGATAACCCGGAACAGCATGGTAATAATACACCACCAATCACCATCCTGCGATCCTGAGAGGTGATGTAACATCACCTGTCAGGATCGCCTCTCATTAGTCAGCTGGGCGGGTGGGCATTTCAAATTACACTGCATCGGATCTCCAGCCAGCAGCCCCATCTGTAAAGAGCTCAGGATCGTCAGCCAGCACCCCATATGTGCCCCAGCACTCCCAGCACCACCCAGGTATTTAGAGAAAGGTTAGGCAAAGGTTAGGTTAGGCAGGGATATTCAGGGAAAGTTAGTGGAAGAAAAAAAAAAAAAAAAAAAGATTTCATCACACTAAATCGGGTGTCTGGGGTCCACAGCACAGCTGTGTGACCCTAGACCCCCCAGGGGTGCTGCAGCTTGCCCCCCCCCACAAATTTTTTGGGGCGCAAGCAGTTTTTTTTTTTTGTGCATACGCTGACTGTGGCCAGCACTCTTAGCGTCCGGCCACTGTTAGTGCATCGCACACCCCACTGATCAACTTCGGACGGTTGATCAGCGATTTAGAATTATTTTTTGTCAAATTTTTTGCCCTTTTTTTTTGTCTGTTAGGTTTAGGGTGAGTTCGCGAACACCCGTGCCCCCACACGCACGCACACACACACACACTCCCCTATGGCCCGCTGGATGTTCTCGGCCGAGGAGGCATACGCCCAGCTTGCCTCCGACTCCGAGAGTCCCAGTGAGGATGAGGATGACCCTACTTTCCTTTTGTAATCCGCGTCCTCCTCATCATCTAGCGATGATGATGAGCCCCCAAGGCGGCAGAGACGCCGCCAGGCGAACCAAGGGGACCGCCATGCTAGGGACCCTGTGGCCCACCCTAGTACTAGCAGCTCTGGGGCTCGTACTAGTTTTCCGGCCCACCAGTTAAGTCCACCGAAGCCCCCTGCCGGTGAACTTGTCTGGTATACCCCAGAGCGTTTTGTGCCCGTGATTCCTGATTTTGTAGGCCAACCAGGAACCCAGATTTCCACAGTGGGCTTCACTGAATATGACTACTTTAGTCTTTTTTTCAGTGACCACTTTGTAAATCTAATGGTGGAGCAAAGAAACCTGTACGCCCAACAGTTCGTTGCTCAACACCTGGGCTCCTTTTTGGCTAGGCCCGGTGGCTAGGCCCGGTGGTTGGACTATGGTCAGTGCAGCCGAGAGGAGGACATTTTGGGGCCTCGTGCTGCACATGGCCCTAGTCAAGAAGCCTAGTGTCAGACATTACTGGAGTGGGGACGTCCTCTACCAGACCCCACTTTTACAGTACGGCCATGACTTGCTCCCGGTTTAAGGCCACCCGGAAATGCCTGCACTATTCAGATAATGCAGCATGTCCCCCCCAAGGTGATCCTGCCTATGACCGCCTGTACAAAATAAGGCCGGTCATCGATCACTTTGGGGCCAAATTTGTACAGGCCTATGTACCTGGAAGGGAGGTCGCGGTTGATGAGTCTCTCATTGCTTTCAAGGGGAGACTCCTTTTCTGCCTGTATATTCCCTCTAAGCGGGCGAGGTATGGCGTGAAGCTATACAAACTTTGTGAGAGTACCTCAGGGTACACTTACAAGTTTCGTGTGTACGAGGGGCGAGATTCCCATATTGAACCCCCAGAATGTCCCCCCACTCTGGCTTTTAGCGGGAAACTTGTGTGGGAACTTATGCACCCACTGCTAGATAATGGTTACCACCTGTACGTGGATAACTTTTATACTAGTATCCCCTTGTTCCAGTCCCTCGCCGCCAGATCCACGTCCGCTTGTGGGACCGTGCAGAAAAATCAAAGCGGCCTCCCTACCTACCCCCTCCAGGTACCTATCCCCAGGGGTGCGTCCCGTGCCCTTACCAGTGGAAACCTGTTGCTAGTCAGATATAAGGACAAGAGGGATGTCCTTATATTGTCCACAATTCATGGTAACGGCATCACCCCTTTCCCTGTGTGAGGTACCGCGGCAACGGTCCTCAAGCCCGATTGTATCGTCGACTACAAATCGGTAATCAGTATATGGGAGGAGTTGATCTCTCTGATCAAGTCCTCAAGCCATATAATGCCATGCGCAAAACCCGGGCATGGTACAAAAAAGTTGCGGTCTACTTGGTACAGGTTGCCTTTTGTGCTCTCCCGGAGCGCTGGCAGCACAGGGACATTCCTTCAGTTCTATGAGGCAGTCCTCAAGGCCCTGATCCTTTCTGACCGGGAAAGAGCAGGCCGGAGTACCTCGGGAACTGGAGGCGCCCAGATCGTCCCTGGCCAACACTTTCCAGGTGTGGTCCCCCATACTGGAAAGAAGGGACGGACCCAAAAAAAGTGCAGAGTGTGTCACAGGAGGGGGATACGGAAGGACACCACTACTCAGTGTGACACGTGCCCCGATCATCCGGGCCTCTGCATTATTGGTTGTTTCAGGGAGTATCACACTTCCATGGAGTACTAAATTTATATCCCAATTTAGCCACTGACAATTGGATAAAAAACTATGGTTCTCAGACTTGAGAAAAAATGTTTTCAAAAATATTATTTAGTAAAACAAAAAAAAAAAAAAGGAGACATATTAGCTATCGCCGCGTCCGTACGAATCTGCTCTATAAAAATACCCTATGACCTAACCCCTCATATGAACACGGTCCAAAAAATTCAATAAAAACGGTGCCAAAAATTTTCCATTTTAATCAGTTTTTTTCCAATAACAAAGCAAGGGTTAACAGCCAAACAAAACTTAATATTTATTACCCTGATTCTGCAGTTTATAGAAACACCCCATATGTGGTTGTAAACTGCTGTATGACCAAACGGCAGGGCACAGAAGGAAAGGAACGCCGTATGGTTTCTGGAAGGCAGATTTTGATGGCCTTTTTTTTTTTGGCAGCATGTCCCATTTGAAGCCCCCCTGATGCACCCCTAGAGTAGAATCTCCATAAAAGCGACCCCATCTAAGAAACTACACCCCTCAAGGTATTCAAAACTGATTTTACAAACTTTATTAACCCTTTAGGTGTTACTCAACAGTTTATGGCAAATGGAGATGAAATTTCAGAATTTCTATTTTTGGTAACCTTGCCTCACAAAAATGTAATATAGATAAACCAAAATCCATATGTACCCTAAAAATAGTCCCAACAAAACTGCCACCCTATCCCGTAGTTTCCAAAATGGGGTCACTTTTATGGAGTTTCTACTCTAGGGGTGCATCAGGGGGACTTCAAATGGGACATGGTGTAAATAAACCAGTCCAGCAAAATCTGCGTTCCAAAAACCACACGGTGCACCTTTCCCTCTATGCCCTACTGTGTGCCCGTACAGTAGTTTATGGCCACATATGGGGTGTTTCTGCAAACTACAGAACCGGGGCAATAAATATAGCATTTTGTTTGGCTGTTAACCCTTGCTTTGTTACTGGAAAAAATGGATTAAAATTGAAAATTTGTCAAAAAATTTAAATTCTCAAATTTCATCTCTATTTGCTAATAACTCTTGTGCAACACCTAAAGGGTTAACAAAGTTTGTAAAAATCAGTTTTGAATACCTTGAGGGGTGTAGTTTCTAGAATGGGGTCATTTTTGGGTGGTTTCTGTAACGGCATACAAGGGAATGCTCCAAACTCCGAACGGAACCTCACGAATAGCTGCTAGCAGACGAACAGGAAACGCACCCAAGCGGCTTACACTCCTAGCAATCAGTCTCTAACAGCATACAGTGAATCCCCCCAAGAACGAGACGAGGCTCCGTGTTAAGGGCCAAGCAGTGGTCACCCATAGCTGTGTGTTTATTGATCTTATATAACATTGTTACACACTAGTACCACCCACAGGGTTTTGTAAAACAACCAATAAACACGTACAATACAGTAAAACACTCCCACACAAAATCCTCCCCTCTGCCTGTGATACAATTACCTTACACAATGGGTTGATGTAATTGTCACAGGCAGGAGAATACACAATGTCTTCTGTCCTGGAGACATCCGAGTAGTAAGTCAATTATCTCTCAGGACAAAGGGAAATCGCCAATACACACGTGGGGACAATAGGACAGACATCACTATTTAAATGTACAATGTCCCAATCATTACAGTAACAGACATTTAACATATCCCCAGATGGCTTGGATCTGAGCGCTCAAAATATCCAAACAGCGCTCAGATGCCACAAACACAGTCAAATAGCCATGGGGTTTTAGTTTAGCATGGGCTGATGAGAGGGCTTCTCAGCCTTTTGGCTAAGATCAAATGTAGTATCTGTTCTTATCAGTCTGCCTTGACTTGCCAGCCCAGGTCCTTGTGGGTACCCCCTGCACTCTGCCTTTGAGCATCGTTGATTAAATTCAGCTTCAGCTCACTGCTGCTATTGGGTGTAGGGCTATTCCCCAGGGAACAAGAGTGCTCTGGTCTCCGACCTCCTCTTGGCCTGTGGCTTAATAGTCTTGGTGTACGACGTTAGACAGTGCTTACTTGGATATCGACAGCCTGAACACGACTACTGGAAGATTTTCTCCGACTGCGATCCAGGAGAAGACTTTGCGAAGACTCAACGAGAAACCCCGACGACGAGGACTGAAAACTCCGGCCTGAAGACTCCGGCCTCGGGGGACCCCGACGAGGAAAAGAAGCTCGGCGAAGCCCTTCCCCGGAAGAAGCTCCACCCAGCAAGAAGGAAGCGGCAAAGCCCCGCCCCCTGTGGCAAAAGAGACACTTTGCGAAGACTTTCCAGGGAGAGGAAGGCAGGAAGAAGGAAGAAGCCATGGCCTCAACCTCAACCTCCAAGCCTCCCAAGACTAAGAAGATGACTACAGCAGGAAGAATGGCCACGGAAGAGGCCCTCCAGGACCCTTCAGCCTCCACTTCATCGGCTACTGACCCGGTGGCGCCCGGTCCTCCGAAGCAACGGGAAGGCCAGAAGCCCGGTCCTGACTCTCCTCCCCTGGAGCCCTGGATGAGGCAGACGGTCGTCCTGAAACTGAAGGAAGTGGACGGGAGTGCGCCGGACATGAGCCAGGATGTGTTTGGCAAGAAGATGGTCCTGGATCATGGTTTTGCCAAACCAGAAGTGACGAGCATCCATTGCTTCTTCGCTGGGATGTTCTGGATAACCTTCGCTTTCATGGCCATCTGCAAGAGGTACTGGGAGATGGTGAAAAACGCACAGCCGGACTCCCCTTTTCGACGCTTTGTGGGCAGCTGCCTAGTCCAGAGAGAAGAAAGAAGAGTGACCGTCGCCATGCGGAACCCACACATCCCAGGAAAGGATATCGTCACCTACTTGAAGCGCTTCTGCACCGGCAAGTGGTCAGTCATCGTCCGCCTGAACAGGGACCCCACAGACCCGGATGGCGTGCAACACCTGCCCCCGACTTTCTCGCTGGGCAACTCTCAAGCGCTCATCTACTACTCCGACATGCCGCAGACCTGCAGAAAATGTGGCAAGAAGGGGCACAGGCTGAGCGACTGCAAGGAAGCGGCCTGCTGGATCTGTCGTGTGGCAGGGCACGAAACCCGGGACTGTCCTAAGAAGATGGCATGCAACCCGTGCGGACTGGCTTCACACATCTACAAAGACTGCCCACAAAGAGAACGCACCTGGGCAGCGGTCGCAGGCAGAGCACCGGCCAGCGGGAACCCCACCGCAGCCGCTCCTCCGGCAGCAACAAGACCCAAAGTGAAGGAGTCCAAAAAGAAGGCGGGTAAGCAGACACCTGCCCTAGGCCATGCTTCCGCCCCCCCTCTCCCGACCCCCCTCCCGTCCCTTCGTCACCACCACTGAGGATTCCTATATCCAACTGCCCATTACCTCAGTGGCACCCTCCACCGCCCCATTGCCACCACTGCAGCAGCACTGACCTCTCCTCCAGCTGCTGCAGCCCTCTCTTTGGAGGATTTTCCCCCTCTTGAATGCCCAGGTGTCGTCCAAAGAAAGGGGAAAAGAAAGGAGAGGGACAGCCCAGCCACTGACCACTCCAAGAAAAAGATGGTCGAGGCAGTGGAAATCTCCCTGTCTGACGAAGAAGAAATGGAGCAGCAGGTGGAAGACCAACGAGGCCCCTGAACAGCAAAACCTCCACACCACAGAGAGCCTCGACGAGACGAATGTGGAGGTAACAGTGGCCAGCGGGGAAACCAGCGGAGTGGTAACTAAGATGTATCGTTTCCACTAACCTTTTTCTTTCTCTTACATGATGGCAAATTTTAACCTCTTTTCCATCAATGTTAGGAGCATCAGGGACAGGTTCAGACGTCAGACAGTACTAACCTTTCTTACTTCACAGTTCGCCGACAATCACAGTTCGCCGATTTATGTTGCAGGAGTGTACTTTTCCCCCCTCTAGGTCATACAACCATCTGGCCAGGGAGTGGTCCCACGGCCCCTCCTACTGGTCCGGTGGTGGCGACTGTAAGTCGGCCGGGGTTGCCATCCTCCTCAGGGGAAACGCGTTCACACTTGACTGTCCAGGAGCTCATCTGCGGCAGACTACTTGTACGCCCCCCCTGACAAGGGTGAGCGACTGGAGCTTTTCCAAGCCCTCCGACTGCAACTCGCTACCACTAGGACCGTAGTGATGGCCGGGGATTTCAACTGCCCGATCGAGGAGGACGGACTGTTAGGATCTGGACTTGAACCCGGGACCTCTGCTGCGTCTGGCGGTGCCTCTACTTGCTGAGCCACCTGAAATGCTGGACAGTTCCTTAGACAATTCCTTGAATGATCTTGTCTTGAATCTTGTTTGCCTTGAACCTTGAACTCTTTGCTCCTCCCATGAACTTCCTGATTTAAGCCATGTCTCTGCACTTCCTGGTTGCCAGAATATTGTGCCTTTACCAGCCAATATCTTGCTCCTATCTTTACCAGCTTGACGTCACTTCCAAACTGCTCATTGAGATGGTGACCGAAGCGTGTCTGCAGGACGTTGTGGGCTCCATGGCGAACGGCTCCATTAATTATACGTGGAGCCGACCCAATGGCTCACTCCGTTCCCGGATCGACTTTGTGTTTACCTCTCGGGCAGTCAGGCAGTGTAGGCACTCTATGGTCCCTTGCTTCTTCTCCGATCACAAGGCCATTCAGGTCAGGTGCACCCTAGGCACTGGGTTTCCCCCGGGCCACGGGTCCTGGAAACTGAACTGCGCCCTCCTGAATCGCGAGGACGTGCTTGCGGAACGACAGAGGTCTACATAGCCTGGCGGAACGACAAATGCTTGTTTCAACAGACTAGTGACTGGTGGGAGTATGTTAAAGTCCAGTTTCGTTGTTTCTTTCACGCCAAGCAACAACATCAGGCGTGTGAGAAGAAGAGGGCCTTCAGAGCGCTGCAGCATGAGCTGCGGTCCCTGCAAGACCTTCACCGGTGCGGCTGGAACGTTAGACAGGAGCTGTAGGACGCCAAAAAGAGCCTGAAAAGGCACTTTGAGGAGGAATCCAGGCGAATCGTCTTCCGTTCCAAAATGGAAAACCTGGAGAAGGGTGAGAAGTGTAACTCGTTCTTTTTCAGGAAACTCCACACCGGCCACACGCCCCTGAACGAACTTCGAGACAAAGACGGCAACATGCGTTCGGGGAAAGAGGAAGTAATGGGAGTCGTCACAGACTACTACAACGACCTCTACTCCCTGAAGAACACCGACCAGACGGCCGCCGATAAATTCCTGTCAGGTATCACTAACCACCTTGACCCTGCAGGTACGAAGGCAATGGATGATCCTCTGACAGTGGGGGAGGTGCTCTCTGCCGCTAGATCCTTTAGGTCCGGCAGGACCCCGGGCAGTGACGGCCTCCCAGCGGAGCTCTATGTAGCGCTGGGGGATCTGATCTGTCCGGACCTGCTGGAACTTTATGAGGAGATGGTGGTGGAGGGTAGGATGCCCCCATCGTTGAGGGAAGGAATGATCACGATCCTGTATAAGCGGAAGGGGAGAGATGTGACCTGAAAAACTGGCGTCCCATCTCTCTCCTGAACGTGGACTACAAGATCCTTGCAAAGGTGCTAGCCAACCGACTGAAGGTCGTCATCGGCAGAATCATCCACCCGGATCAGATCTGCGGCATTCCTGGCCGCAGGATCGCAGACAGCCTCGCTCTCATGAGAGACACGGTACATTATATCAAAGACCGCCGTGTACATGCGGCCCTGGTCAGCCTTGACCAGGAGAAGGCCTTTGACCGAGTGTCTCATGAATTCATGGGCAGGGCTTTGCGCAAGCTGGGTCTAGGCAGGAGGTTCTGTTCGTTTGTTGACCTGATGTATTTTGACATTTGCAGCTTGGTGTTGGTGAACGGCTGGAAGACTGACCCCTTTTCGGTCAGCTCAGGGGTCAGACAAGGCTGCCCTCTTTCACCTCTCCTTTTTGTTTGTGTTATAGAATCCTTCGCGGAGTCTGTCCGGCAGAATGGAGAGATCAGAGGGATTACCGCACCAGGACCTGGACACTACGAGGTCAAGTGCTCGCTGTACATGGACGATGTGACCGTCTTCTGCGCTGACCGGCGTTCGTGACTGCACTCGTCCAGACCTGTGAGGAGTTCGGACAAGCTTCAGGGGTTAAAGTCAACTGCGGCAAGTCAGAAGCCATGCTCTTCGGGGACTGGCAACTGGACCTCTTCTGCCCCCTTCCCATTTACCATCAAATCGGGCTTCATCAAAATTCTGGGAGTCTGGTTCGGGAAGGAAGGCGCAGCCCTCAAGTCTTGGGAAGAACACTTGGCCAAAGTCAACCAAAGAATTGGATTGTGGAGCCTCAGACACCTCACGATTGAAGGCAAAGCACTCGTCCTGCGAAATGAAGTTTTGCCTGTGCTCCAATACACCGCACAGGCATGGCCCCCTCTTGCCACCGTTTCCAGGGCCATCACCAGGACAGTGTTTCGCTTCATCTGGGGATCTAAGATGGACAGAGTAAAGCGAGCCATCATGTACAAAGAGCCCCGCAAGGGCGGAAAGGGCATACCGGACCTGCCCACCTTATTGCGGATCGCCTTTGTTTGTGACAGTGTTCGCCGGACTCTGAGAACTGCCAACGGCTCTGCGGGCAAGGCTATGTCTCGCTTTTTCCTCCTGCCCCTCTGGAGGGGTCTGGGCTGGGACAAGTGGGACAGCTCCATCCCTTACAACTGGCACGCTCCCTGGTTCTACGGGGACGTCGTTAGGTTTGTGAGGGAACATCAACTGGAGGGCCTCAAGCCCAACTTGTGGAAGCCAAAAACTATCCACAAACTCATCAGAGCAAAGGATGTGGTGGAGTCAATTCCAGGGATCCATGACGACACCGTAGAGACAGTTTGGACTAATGTGTCATCAAACAGGTTGACCAACGGGCACAAGGACTTGTCATGGATGGCCATTCAGGGCGGACTGCCAATCCGGTCATTCATGCATGCCCGTAATCTGTGCAAAACCCGGTACTGCCCCAGGTGCCCTTTCGTGGAGGAAACATCTTATCACCTGTTTTTGGAGTGCCCATTTGCACAGCGCCTGTTGGACGCCCTGGAACATGAACTCAAAGACTCTGTGCCCAGGAACAGCCTGCAATGCACTTCGGTGCTGTATGGACTATTTCCTGGGATTCATACTGTTGAGGCCATCCAGGAGGCCTGGCGACTTATGAACTGTTTTAAGGACGCTATTTGGGTCTCCAGGAACCGGCTCGTGCTCAGGAGGGAGAACATGTCTGTCCTCGACTGCCACAGACTTATCCACAGCCTGCTGCGGGATTACAACATCTCCGAGGATGTCGACGAAGAAGAGGACTGAACCCCTCTCCTTCCCCCCCCACGTGTTTTTGTCTTATCAATAAAGCTTCGGGCATGTGATTTCCCCCTCCCTACCCCCCTCCTTTCCACCCCCCCAACCCACATCACTGTCTGTATGCTTTGTTGTAAGGTTTATTGTGATTGAATAGGTATGATAGTGTAGCATGCATTGCGATGTAACCTAGTAGGTTAGCCTGTGTCTTTACATAACAATGCCATGCTCGCCAAGACGATTGTTTGTAATTTATTGAGTGCTGTGCTGCGTCACAGTACCACAGTATGTATGTATGATGACTGATTGTAATAAAGATGTTTCAATCAAAAAAATAAATGGGCTGATGAGAGAGCCCATAATCCTGGGGCAAGAGGCTGGCAACCAGGCCCCTACAAAACCCAGTGGTGAGATTGGTTTCGCCACAGTTTCTATCATGTAAGCCTCACAAAGTGACTTCAGACCTTAACTGGTCCTTAAAAATTGTTTTTTTTTGAAAATTTCAGAAAAATTTCAAGATTGACTTCTAAACTTCTAAGCCTTGTAACGTCCCCAAAAACTAAAATGTCATTCCCAAAATGATCCACACATGAAGTAAACATATGGGGAATGTAAAGTAATAACTATTTTTGAAGGTATTACTATGTATTATAGAAGTAGAGAAATCGAAACTTGGAAATTTGCAATTTTTTTTTTTTTTTTTTGTAAATTTGGTATTTTTTTTATAAATAAAAATGAATGTTTTTTACTTCATTTTACCAGTGTCATGAAGTACAATATGTGACGAAAAAACTATCTCAGAATGGCCTGGATAAGTCAAAGCGTTTTAAAGTTATCACCACTTAAAGTGACACTGGTCAGATTTGCAAAAAATTAAGGACTTAGGGCGTACCGGTATGCCCTATTTCCCGAATCCTTAAGGACTCAGGGCGTACCAGTACGTCCTAAGTTTAAATCGCAATTGTGGCGCCGCGAGGGTTAATCGTTACAGGATGACGGCTGAAATCATTCAGCCGGCATCCTGTCACAACGTAAGTCAGAGACAGGGGAAGAAAAAAGAGGGTTAGTCACTGGGCCTTCAGAACGATGGTCCAGGCATAACTTCGCAGGGCGCCAAAGGTAGGGCAAAAATACGTGTGGTTCGTTTGTATCTGAATTTTGGAAAACAAATATACACTGTGTACAGAATTATTAGGCAAATGAGTATTTTGACCACATCATCCTCTTTATGCATGTTGTCTTACTCCAAGCTGTATAGGCTCGAAAGCCTACTACCAATTAAGCATATTAGGTGATGTGCATCTCTGTAATGAGAAGGGGTGTGGTCTAATGACATCAACACCCTATATTAGGTGTGCATAATTATTAGGAAACTTCCTTTCCTTTGGCAAAATGGGTCAAAAGAAGGACTTGACAGGCTCAGAAAAGTCAAAAATAGTGAGATATCTTGTAGAGGGATGCAGCACTCTTAAAATTGCAAAGCTACTGAAGCGTGATCATCGAACAATCAAGCGTTTCATTGAAAAAAGTCAACAGGGTCGCAAGAAGCGTGTGGAAAAACCAAGGCGCAAAATAACTGCCCATGAACTGAGAAAAGTCAAGCGTGCAGCTGCCAAGATGCCACTTGCCACCAGTTTGGCCATATTTCAGAGCTGCAACATCACTGGAGTGCCCAAAAGCACAAGGTGTGCAATACTCAGAGACATGGCCAAGGTAAGAAAGGTTGAAAGACGACCACTGAACAAGACACACAAGCTGAAACGTCAAGACTGGGCCAAGAAATATCTCAAGACTGATTTTTCTAAGGTTTTATGGACTGATGAAATGAGAGTGAGTCTTGATGGGCCAGATGGATGGGCCCGTGGCTGGATTGGTAAAGGGCAGAGAGCTCCAGTCCGACTCAGACGCCAGCAAGGTGGAGGTGGAGTACTGGTTTGGGCTGGTATCATCAAAGATGAGCTTGTGGGGCCTTTTCGGGTTGAGGATGGAGTCAAGCTCAACTCCCAGTCCTACTGCCAGTTTCTGGAAGACACCTTCTTCAAGCAGTGGTACAGGAAGAAGTCTGCATCCTTCAAGAAAAACATGATTTTCATGCAGGACAATGCTCCATCACACGCGTCCAAGTACTCCACAGCGTGGCTGGCAAGAAAGGGTATAAAAGAAGAAAATCTGTGGTCCATCATCAAATGTGATATTTACAAGGAGGGAAAACAGTACACCTCTCTGAACAGTGTCTGGGAGGCTGTGGTTGCTGCTGCACGCAATGTTGATGGTGAACAGATCAAAACACTGACAGAATCCATGGATGGCAGGCTTTTGAGTGTCCTTACAAAGAAAGGTGGCTATATTGGTCACTGATTTGTTTTTGTTTTGTTTTTGAATGTCAGAAATGTATATTTGTGAATGTTGAGATGTTATATTGGTTTCACTGGTAAAAATAAATAATTGAAATGGGTATATATTTGTTTTTTGTTAAGTTGCCTAATAATTATGTACAGTAATAGTCACCTGCACACACAGATATCCCCCTAAAATAGCTAAAACTAAAAACAAACTAAAAACTACTTCCAAAAATATTCAGCTTTGATATTAATGAGTTTTTTGGGTTCATTGAGAACATGGTTGTTGTTCAATAATAAAATTAATCCTCAAAAATACAACTTGCCTAATAATTCTGCACTCCCTGTATATATATATATATATATATATATATATATTGAAAGACAATAGTGGAACAAAGAAGGGCAGGCTGCCAATGGTCTCGACCCACCCTGATGCCCTCAAGGTGGGTGATTAGGAAGAAGACAGTGGGGTTGCATGGAGACGCTAAAAAGGACCACAGAGAGGCGCCAATATCCCTAGTATCTAGGGTTGTGATGGTATATAACCAAAAAGATAGAAGCTTATGTTGTTAATATTGCATTTACTATTTGCCTACCATATATGAATTGACCCTAAGAAAAATAATAACTGGTGAGTGTGTAAGTATTGCCACCCCACTTATGTATACCTAACAACACAAGCTTCTATCTTTTTGGTTATATACCATCACAACCCTAGATACTAGGGATCTTGGCGCCTCTCTGTGGTCCTTTTTAGCGTCTCCACGCAACCCCACTGTGTTCATCCTGTCACAACGCCAGGGGGGGTCATGTGACCCCCCCGTATCGGCGATCGCAGAAAACCGCAGGTCAATTCAGACCTGCGGTTTGCTGCGTTTCCGGTCCATTCGGGTCTCCGGTGACCCAATGAACCGGAAAAAAACTGCGATCGGTGGCGTGATTACACACCACCAATCGCAGTGCGAAGATTTGGAGAGGCGGTGCTGGCCCTGAATGCTGCTGTCCAGGGTGCTGATTGGTGCAGGGGAGAGAGGCGCGAGATTCAAACTTCCTGCGCTCCTCTCTCTCCTCTTCCTGTTCTGCACGAGCACCCTGCAGCACCGTCCAGCATAAGCTCCTGAGTCCCCCCTAATCGTCATCCATCACTCTCCTGCACCCATCGCCCTCCAGGTAGTTTAGGGTCAGTGAGGGAGAGGCACCGTTAGGCAGGGATAGAAGGGAAAAGTTAGTAGGAAAAAAAATAAAAAAGCACTTTTATTCTAAACTTTTTTTTGTTTCAGATTTCAGACCCTAGACCCCCCGTGCCACTTGACCCCCCCCCCCCACCACCAGCCCCCCCACCACCAGCCCCAGTGGAGCAGACGAACCTGTACGCCCAACAGTTCGTTGCTCAGCACCCGGGCTCATTTTTGGCTAGACCTGGTGGCTGGACGCCGGTCAGTGCAGCCGAGATGAGGACATTTTGGGGCCTCGTGCTGCATATGGGTCTAGTGCAAAAACCCAATGTCAGGCAATACTGGAGTGGGGACGTCCTCTACAAGACCCCACTCTACAGTATGGCCATGACACGTCCCCGGTTTGAGGCCATCCGGAAATGTCTGCATTATTCCGATAATGCAGCATGTCCCCCCCGAGGTGATCCTGCCCATGACCGTCTGTATAAGATACGGCCGGTCATTGATCACTTCGGGGGCCAAATTTGAGCAGGCCTACGTACCTGGAAGGGAGGTCGCGGTTGATGAGTCTCTCGTTGCGTTCAAGGGGAGACTCAGTTTCCGCCAATACATTCCCACTAAGCGGGCGAGGTATGGCGTGAAGCTATACAAAATTTGTGAGAGTACCTCAGGGTACACTTACAAATTTTGTGTGTACGAGGGGCGAGATTCCCGTTCTCAACCCCCAGAATGTCCCCCCACTCTGGGTGTTAGCGGGAAACTCGTGTGGGACCTTATGTACCCACTGCTAGATAAGGGTTGCCACCTTTACATGGATAACTTTTATACTAGCATTCCCTTGTTCAGGTCCCTTGCCGCCAGATCCACGTTCGCTTGTGGGACCGTGTGAAAAAATCAACGCAGCCTCCCTGTCTACCCCCTCCAGGTACCTATCTCCAGGGGTGAGACCCGTGCCCTTACCAGTGGAAACCTGTTGCTGGTCAGGTATAAGGACAAGAGGGATGTCCTTATGCTGTCAACAAACCACGGTAACATCACCACCCCCGTCTCTGTGTGAGGTACCGCGGCAACGGTCCTCAAGCCCGATTGTATCGTCGACTACAATCGGTATATGGGAGGAGTTGATCTCTCTGATCAAGTCCTCAAGCCATATAACGCCATGCGCAAAACCCGGGCATGGTACAAAAAAGTTGCGGTCTACTTGGTGCAGGTTGCCATGTACAACTCTTTTGTACTATCCCGAAGTGCTGGCAGCACAGGGGCATTCCTCCAATTCTATGAGGCAGTCCTCAAGGACCTGATCTTTTCAGACCGGGAAAGAGCAGGCCGGAGTACCTCGGGAATTGGAGGCACCCGGATCGTCCCTGGCCAACATTTTCCAGGTGTGGTCCCCCATACTGGAAAGAAGGGACAAACCCCAAAAAAGTGCAGAGTATGTTGCAGGAGAGGGATACGGAAGGACACCACCACTCAGTGTGACACGTGCCCCGATCATCCGGGCCTCTGCGTTATCGATTGCTTCAGGGAGTATCACACTTCCATGAAGTACTACATTTTTATAATCCCCAACAGTCCCCTAGAGAACATAAAAAACTATGTCTCTCAGACTTTGGAGACACGGAAACAATTTTTTTGCCCCTCAAAAATATCAGTTTTAGTGCAGGCATCCTCAAACTGCGGCCCTCCAGATGTAGTAAAACTATAACTCCCAGCATGCCCAGACAACCTACAGCCATCACCAGGGCATGGTGGGAATTGTAGTTTTACACCATCTGGAGGGCCGCAGTTTGAGGATGCCTGCTTAGTGTCTCCAAAGTCTGAGAGCCATACATATTGGGCATCGCCGCGTACGTAAAAATCTTCTCTATAAAAGTAACATGTAACCCATCCCCCCCGGATGAACAGCGTTAAAAAAAATTAATAAAAACGTGTAAAAAAAGCAATTTTTGGTCACCTAACATCACAAAAAGTGTAATAGCGAGCGATCAAAATGTCATATGCACCCCCAATTAGTGCCAATAAAACCACCATCTCATCCCGCAAAAAATGAGCCCCTACATTAGATAGTCGCCCAACCAAAAAAAAAAAACTGTAGCTCCCAGGCTATGGAGATACTAAAATATTTTTTGGGGTTCCTAAAATGATAATATAGTGTAAAATCTAAATACATTTTAAAATGTAGACATATTGGGTATCGCCGGGTCCGTAAGAATCTGCCCTATAAAAATAACATTCGACCAAACCTCTCGGATGAACAGCGTTAAAAATATAAAATAAAAACGGTGCCAAAACACCAATTTTTGGGCGAAATTTCTATTTGAATCCTTTTTTTCCGGTAATAAAGCAAGGGTTAACAGCCAAACAAAACTAAATATTTATGGCCCTGATTCTGTAGTTTGCAGAAACACCCCATATGTGGTCATAAATGGCTATATAGCCACACGGCAGGGCATAGAACGAAGGGAACTCCATATGGTTTCTGGAAGGCAGATTTTGATGGACAGTTTTTTTTTTACACCATGTCCCATTAGAAGCCCCCCTGATGTAGCCTAGACTGGAAACTCCAAAAAAGTGACCCCATCTAAGAAACTACACCCCTCAAGGTATTCAAAAGTCACTTTACTAACTTTGTTAACCCTTTAGGTGTTCCACAAAACTAAATAGCGAATGTAGAAACTATTTTAGAATTAAAAATTTTTGTTACCATGCCTCAAAAAAGTGTAATATAGAGCAACCAAAAATCATATTTACCCCTAAAATAGTCCCAAAACAACAACCACCTTATCCCGTAGTTTCCTAGATGGGGTCACTTTTATGGAGTTTCTACTCTAGGGGTGCATCAGGGGGCTTGAAAGGGTACATGGTGTAAATAAACCAGTCCAGCAAAATCTGCCTTCCAAAAACCATATGGCGTTCCCCTTCTTCTATGTCCTGCCGTTTAGCCAAATAGTAGTTTACGACCACATATGGGGTGTTTCTGCAAACTACAAAATCAGGGCAACCCATATTGAGTTTTGTTTGGCTGTTAACTCATTTTTTCCAGTAATAAAGTAAGGGTTAAAATGGAAAATTTTCCAAAAAATAGAAATTTCAAAATTGTTTCTCCATCTGCCATTAACTCTTGTGGAACACCTAAAGGGTTAACAAAGTTTGTAAACCCAGTTTTGAATACCTTGAGGGGTGTACTTTCTTAGATGGAGTCACTTTTTTGGAATTTCTATTGTAGGGGTGCAACGGGGGCCTTCAAATGGGACATGGTATAAACAAAACCAGTCCTGCAAAATCTGCCTTCCAAAACCCATATGGCGTTCCCCTCCTTCTATATCCTCCCGTTTGGCCAAACAGTAGTTTACGACCACATATGGGGTGTTTTTGCAAACTACAGAATCAGGGCAACCCATATTGAGTTTTGTTTGGCAGTTAACCCTTGTTTTTTTCCAGGAAAAAATTTATTATATTGGAAAATTTTCCAAAAAATCAAAATTCTTACATTTTATGTCCATTTGTCATGAAATCTTGTGGAAGACCTAAAGGGTTAACAAAGTTTGTAAAAACAGTTTTGAATACCTTGAGGGGTTTAGTTTCTAGATTGGGGTCATTTTTGGATGGTTTCTATTATGTAAGCCTCACAAAGTGACTTCAAACCTGAACTGGTCCATAAAAAGTGGGATTTGGAAAATTTCGGAAAAATTTAAAAATTTGCTTCTAAACTTCAAAGCTATGTAACATCCCCAAAAAATAAAATATCATTCCCAAAATTATACAAACATGAAGTAGACATATGGGAAATGTAAAGTCATCACAATTTTTGGGGGTATTACTATGTATTACAGAAGTAGAGAAACTGAAACTTTGAAATTTGCTAATTTTTCCATATTTTTGGTAAATTTGGTATTTTTTTATGCAAAAAAATTAACTTTTTTGACCCAATTTTAGCAGTGTCAGGAAGTACAATATATGACGAAAAAAACTCTCAGAACGGCCTGGGTAAGTCAAAGCATTTTAAAGTTATCAGCACTTAAAGTGACACTGGTCAAATTTGCAAAAAATGGCCAAGTCCTTAAGGTGAAATAGGGCTGAGTCCTTAAGGGGTTAAGGTGAAATATGGCTGTGTCCTAAAGGGGTTAAAGAGGTTGTCTGGTCCCAAAATCAAATTTCTGATTATGTGCTGGTAACACCCCTCACCATGCATACATATGCCCCCAATACCTGTTTTTCATGTCCGAGCTTTCCTTTCCCCGTGGAAGAAATCACATTATCCTGGCAGATCTGTTTACTTTCTCTCCTTCTTGCTTTGTTGAATACATACCTTTATTGATACACAAGCCTGGCTGCACTGCACAGTGAAGAGTCAGAGGCTGACCACTCCCACCCCCCCAACACAATTCTCTATTTGCAGCAGCTATACCCACCACAACTGTGTCCATCTTTCTACACCCAGACATGAATCTACTTCTCACTCAGTGTCTAAATCTCATGACTATTTATACGTATAGGCGTATAGTGGCTAGAATAGCACAAAAAAAAAGCGCCATAGGGTAGTATGTTCCAGTTAAGTAAGACCAGTTGATAGAACTATCAAATGGAGGCTCACCTTAAAGAGTTGTGCTATCAATAGGCACAACTCTACTGTAGGTTTATCGAACTTGTGTGTCCACTTGTCGGTTTATGCTGCCGTAGTATCCAAAAATTCTGGAGAAGATGCCCGGTATTCCCTAAAAGCAATGTAGTAGGTATATATCAGGATAACGATGTGGCGCAAAATCACCGGCCAGGACATGAAAAATAAGGTTCTTCTTTTGTATTGAGTTTTTTTTTTGTTTGTTTTACAACGAGTTTTGGGGGTGCTCCCTTCATCAGGTTAAAAAAAGACTGAATGCTTAGTGTTGCACTTATTGCAAGTATTTATAGTCATACATCACAAATGAGCAACATGGGACAGCCCAGGGGGAGGGGTGTTACCACAGGTGCTCTCTAATTTGCATATACCTTATTTTATCATAGAAACTGTGATCAGACTTAAGTCCCTTATTTGGGCTCCTGTAGAGCCTCTTCCTTGTCATGTTCTGGCGAAAAACTAGCGTGTATACTATCTCTAATCTCATAGAACTAACACACTCAAAGCAACAGTTCACTCAGAGAGGACCACGTGATCGCTGAGCCACGGTCACATGGTCCGTTAGTACTCAAACAGAGTACGGACCTTGATCCCACCTGTGTCCGGGCATGCACCACATGATCGCAAGTGCAGCGGTCACGTGGTGCGTATCCATGGAGTTAGAACGCTGATCAGCGCACTGTGTATGACCGACCGGGTTTTTACAGCACGTGACCGTCAATTCATGTGGTCACGAGATGACAGATAGATCACATGGATTCTCAGTTAGGTTGCCAAGCAACAAAACGCTGGCCTCTAAAAAAAAAATCGTGTTGTGTTCTAAAAAAAGCATATATTGCTACCCTTTGAGCATATAAAAAAGTATATATATGTACAATAATATCATAATCATAAGAACATCGATAAAAGTACATATTAAAAAGTATATATATATATATATATATATATATATCAGTATCATATTAAGAACATACATAAGAATACACATTAAAGGGTATATATATATATATATATATATATATATATATATATATATATACACTGCGTGCAGAATTATTAGGCAAATGAGTATTTTGACCACATCATCCTCTTTATGCATGTTGTCTTACTCCAAGCTGTATAGGCTCGAAAGCCTACTACCAATTAAGCATATTAGGTGATGTGCATCTCTGTAATGAGAAGGGGTGTGATCTAATGACATCAACACCCTATATCAGGTGTGCATAATTATTAGGCAACTTCCTTTCCTTTGGCAAAATGGGTCAAAAGAAGGACTTGACAGGCTCAGAAAAGTCAAAAATAGTGAGATATCTTGCAGAGGGATGCAGCACTCTTTAAATTGCAAAGCTTCTGAAGCGTGATCATCGAACAATCAAGCGTTTCATTCAAAATAGTCAACAGGGTCGCAAGAAGCGTGTGGAAAAACCAAGGCGCAAAATAACTGCCCATGAACTGAGAAAAGTCAAGCGTGCAGCTGCCAAGATGCCACTTGCCACCAGTTTGGCCATATTTCAGAGCTGCAACATCACTGGAGTGCCCAAAAGCACAAGGTGTGCAATACTCAGAGACATGGCCAAGGTAAGAAAGGCTGAAAGACGACCACCACTGAACAAGACACACAAGCTGAAACGTCAAGACTGGGCCAAGAAATATCTCAAGACTGATTTTTCTAAGGTTTTATGGACTGATGAAATGAGAGTGAGTCTTGATGGGTCAGATGGATGGGCCCGTGGCTGGATTGGTAAAGGGCAGAGAGCTCCAGTCCGACTCAGACGCCAGCAAGGTGGAGGTGGAGTACTGGTTTGGGCTGGTATCATCAAAGATGAGCTTGTGGGGCCTTTTCGGGTTGAGGATGGAGTCAAGCTGAACTCCCAGTCCTACTGCCAGTTTCTGGAAGACACCTTCTTCAAGCAGTGGTACAGGAAGAAGTCTGCATCCTTCAAGAAAAACATGATTTTCATGCAGGACAATGCTCCATCACACGCGTCCAAGTACTCCACAGCGTGGCTGGCAAGAAAGGGTATAAAAGAAGAAAATCTAATGACATGGCCTCCTTGTTCACCTGATCTGAACCCCATTGAGAACCTGTGGTCCATCATCAAATGTGAGATTTACAAGGAGGGAAAACAGTACACCTCCCAGTGTCTGGGAGGCTGTGGTTGCTGCTGCACGCAATGTTGATGGTGAACAGATCAAAACACTGACAGAATCCATGGATGGCAGGCTTTTGAGTGTCCTTGCAAAGAAAGGTGGCTATATTGGTCACTGATTTGTTTTTGTTTTGTTTTTGAATGTCAGAAATGTATATTTGTGAATGTTGAGATGTTATATTGGTTTCACTGATAAAAATAAATAATTGAAATGGGTATATATTTGTTTTTTGTTAAGTTGCCTAATAATTATGCACAGTAATAGTCACCTGCACACACAGATATCCCCCTAAAATAGCTAAAACTAAAAACAAACTAAAAACTACTTCCAAAAATATTCAGCTTTGATATTAATGAGTTTTTTGGGTTCATTGAGAACATGGTTGTTGTTCAATAATAAAATTAATCCTCAAAAATACAACTTGCCTAATAATTCTGCACTCCCTGTATAGTAGGAATGCACAAGGGTCCGTCATTGACAGAAGGTACGTGTCACTGAGGTTCCTGGCCTCGGTGAGATAGGAACCGGTTATTTTGTGTGTCAGCCGCAGCTAGTGCTCGCTGACACAGTTTTTTCTTAGTGTGGCTGAAAAGCCGATCCAGGCCGGTTCTTATTGGGAGAAGTCCTAGAGCAGGGTGGTTGGCTGTTCCCCACATCCAGGCCAGGTTTTGGGCTGGGGTTTAAAAACCCAGCCAGCAGCTCAGCTGGGTGTGGAATGAACCTCCAGGTGAAAGTGAAGCTCTGTCTTTTGGGAGCTGCATGGGAGCTGCATGGGAGCTGCCAGCTGGAAGCCAGGCGCCCTAAAGCCTGCTGTGGACTGCCAGGAGACGTGTTTTTTTGACTTCTGTGGACTTTTTGCTATGTGAATTAACACGAGGATTCCTGCAGTGTGAGTCAACACCAGGGCCCTGCCTAGTATTGTGTTTTTTTCCTGCCTTTTTTGTGTGAATAAACACTGACTTTTGTTTATCAACCGTGGTTTTGCCTCTGTATTGCGTCTGCTTACCCTGCCTACCAGTGCAAACCCCTACAATATATATATATATATATATATATATATATAAAGACAAAAAAGTAGGACTGCACTCCAAATATGTGGTAAAAACAGCAGTGATTTATTCACCCATAATATGGCAAGTCTTGCGACGTTTCGGCTCACAAGAGCCTTCCTCAAGCATAGTAACAGTGAAAGTGAGACAATATAAAGGCATATTACAAAGTGTCCAACCCATAAGGGTGTGGTTACAATCAATTGCAATTACATACATCTGATACATATCAATAAAGTGCATGTGCATAAAGTGACAAGTGCTACACAATGTATAATTTAAGGGATGCCTTCCCTTCAGTGAGAATTAGAATGTGTACAGTACTTTGAATAAGTTAAATTCACAATTATATAAGTGACATACTGAATGCGGATCACAGAAATACGACCCTCGGTGACGATGGGGCCCACATATACCATCGTGTTCATTGCGCGTCTTCAACTCTTCATTGCGCATGTTCACACTGACCTCATCCTGTGAATCATAGTGCAAAAATCACGCGCATGCGTTCTATGCGATGGACGTAAAAAGCACCATTTTACTTAAGGGAAACCAACCCTATAATCCCATTCATGTAATATATATGACTGTTGTAAGAATAACATGATTTTATATAAACGCGACCGCTGTAGGGATCTCCTACATACACCAGCATCTGGACCGGGATCCCAACCTTGCGGGCAAGATACCAGACCAGAAAGCCATGAGTGTCATAGGGGAACATTTCCATGATCTCCGCCGACAGTCAAAGCCCAAGTGCTGGTGATTTTAGCAGTCATAGAGGGATAATCACTCTATCATATCAACAGTCATATCATATAGATATAAAAGTGCAAACGTCTATATAGAGTAACGCATAGGCATGAAGACGCTGATATCCACATTGGGCCGCATCGTCAACAGAAGGTCAAGAACCAGGGATCCACATCCAATATGGTGAAAACATATAAAACCTGAAGGCAAAAAGAAAAAATATTTTAGTTTCCGAATGAATTGTTACAATTGTATAATGGTCTTTCACAGTTATCTTGCACCAATATACTGACATGAAAAGGACACGAACGCATATATGCAACTGGACTAAAAATGACCCGCAAATCCACAAAACTCTCACCTGAACTCTATGTTGAGACCCCTAGGGTGCAAGCTGTCCAGATCATAAATCCAGCGTAACTCTCTCTTTTTCAAGAGAGTTAAGCGGTCACCGCCTCTTCTAGGGAGCCTGACCTGATCTACGATCCAGCATCTTAAATCCCGCTCGGAATGTCCTAGGGATCCAAAATGTCTGGATACTGGTAGATCAGTACGTTTCTTCCTTATTGAATTCCTGTGGTTATTCAACCTAACTTTTAGTTCTGTGGAAGTTTCCCCAACATATAATAGATTACAGGGGCAGGCCAACACATAAATCACATATGACGAGGAACAGTTCAGATGGAATTTTATGGGATATTCTTTATTAGTCAACGGATGTACAAAAAATCTGGCTTTGCAGATATAACGACAATTAACGCAGCCGAGACACGGGTAACACCCGAGGCCCGGCTGCGTCAATGTCCGCTGCACACTGATTTTTTTCGGACCTGTATCTGCCCTGACCAAGTGATCTTTGAGATTTTTGTTTTTACGGTACGATAGAAGGGGAGGGAATTTAAATTCAGGTACATCTACAATAGACCTGCTTAAGATACTCCAATTATCCCTGAGGATACGACCTATCTCCAAACTGCACTCAGAGTAGGTGGACATAAATGGTATCCTCTGGGTTTTTTTGGGAATAATTGATGTTATTTCGGTGTTCATTTCTAGAATTTTGTTTTTATGTGTATCTAGCAGTTTACGGGGATAACCCAGATCCCTAAATTTACCTGCCATCGTTTCCAATGTACTTAACAATTCAGTGTGGTCAGAGACAATACGTTTCGTACGTAGAAATTGTGAATGGGGCAGGTGTTTCACTAGGCTACGCGGGTGATTGCTTTCATACCGCAAGATAGTGTTCAGATCGGTCGATTTCACATACAATCCTGTACCAATTGTGCCATCAACCAATTTCACATTGGTGTCCAAGAATGACAATTGTGTATTGGAGTATGATATGGTATATTGAAGATCAGGATCTATACTATTAAGGTATGTATGAAACTCCCTTAATTCTGATTCAGTGCCAGACCACAGGAGGAAGATGTCATCTATGTATCGCCACCACCTGATCACATGTTGGAAGTGGTGGGATACATAGATAAAGTCCTCCTCCATATGTCGCATGTAGATATTTGCGTACGTTGGGGCCACATTGGACCCCATCGCCACGCCACGCTTCTGATTATAAAAAGTATCTTGAAACAAGAAGTAGTTGTTTTCAAGAATCAGTCTCAGCAAAATGTTTATAAAACACTTTGCATTCTGTGTTACGGGCGAGTCATCCAGATATTCATTAACTGCACCAATGCCCTTCTCATGCCCTATTGACGTGTATAAGGACACAACGTCAAAGGACACGAGAGTCACAGTCTGCATGTCACTGATATCCACTGCCCTCAGTTGTTGTAGAAAATCGCCTGTATCTTTTATATAGGACTTTCCAGCCATTGAAAATTCTCTGAGTATCCTGTCAAGAAAGATTGATATTCTGCTGAAAACAGAATCAGAGCCAGATACGATGGGGCGACAATTGTCATTCTTGGACACCAATGTGAAATTGGTTGATGGCACAATTGGTACAGGATTGTATGTGAAATCGACCGATAGGAACACTATCTTGCGGTATGAAAGCAATCACCCGCGTAGCCTAGTGAAACACCTGCCCCATTCACAATTTCTACGTACGAAACGTATTGTCTCTGACCACACTGAATTGTTAAGTACATTGGAAACGATGGCAGGTAAATTTAGGGATCGGGGTTATCCCCGTAAACTGCTAGATACACATAAAAACAAAATTCTAGAAATGAACACCGAAATAACATCAATTATTCCCAAAAAAACCCAGAGGATACCATTTATGTCCACCTACTCTGAGTGCAGTTTGGAGATAGGTCGTATCCTCAGGGATAATTGGAGTATCTTAAGCAGGTCTATTGTAGATGTACCTGAATTTAAATTCCCTCCCCTTCTATCGTACCGTAAAAACAAAAATCTCAAAGATCACTTGGTCAGGGCAGATACAGGTCCGAAAAAAATCAGTGTGCAGCGGACATTGACGCAGCCGGGCCTCGGGTGTTACCCGTGTCTCGGCTGCGTTAATTGTCGTTATATCTGCAAAGCCAGATTTTTTGTACATCCGTTGACTAATAAAGAATATCCCATAAAATTCCATCTGAACTGTTCCTCGTCATATGTGATTTATGTGTTGGCCTGCCCCTGTAATCTATTATATGTTGGGGAAACTTCCACAGAACTAAAAGTTAGGTTGAATAACCACAGGAATTCAATAAGGAAGAAACGTACTGATCTACCAGTATCCAGACATTTTGGATCCCTAGGACATTCCGAGCGGGATTTAAGATGCTGGATCGTAGATCAGGTCAGGCTCCCTAGAAGAGGCGGTGACCGCTTAACTCTCTTGAAAAAGAGAGAGTTACGCTGGATTTATGATCTGGACAGCTTGCACCCTAGGGGTCTCAACATAGAGTTCAGGTGAGAGTTTTGTGGATTTGCGGGTCATTTTTAGTCCAGTTGCATATATGCGTTCGTGTCCTTTTCATGTCAGTATATTGGTGCAAGATAACTGTGAAAGACCATTATACAATTGTAACAATTCATTCGGAAACTAAAATATTTTTTCTTTTTGCCTTCAGGTTTTATATGTTTTCACCATATTGGATGTGGATCCCTGGATCTTGACCTTCTGTGGACGATGCGGCCCAATGTGGATATCAGCGTCTTCATGCCTATGCGTTACTCTATATAGACGTTTGCACTTTTATATCTATATGATATGACTGTTGATATGATAGAGTGATTATCCCTCTATGACTGCTAAAATCACCAGCACTTGGGCTTTGACTGTCGGCGGAGATCATGGAAATGTTCCCCTATGACACTCATGGCTTTCTGGTCTGGTATCTTGCCCGCAAGGTTGGGATCCCGGTCCAGATGCTGGTGTATGTAGGAGATCCCTACAGCGGTCGCGTTTATATAAAATCATGTTATTCTTACAACAGTCATATATATTACATGAATGGGATTATAGGGTTGGTTTCCCTTAAGTAAAATGGTGCTTTTTACGTCCATCGCATAGAACGCATGCGCGTGATTTTTGCACTATGATTCACAGGATGAGGTCAGTGTGAACATGCGCAATGAAGAGTTGAAGACGCGCAATGAACACGATGGTATATGTGGGCCCCATCGTCACCGAGGGTCGTATTTCTGTGATCCGCATTCAGTATGTCACTTATATAATTGTGAATTTAACTTATTCAAAGTACTGTACACATTCTAATTCTCACTGAAGGGAAGGCATCCCTTAAATTATACATTGTGTAGCACTTGTCACTTTATGCACATGCACTTTATTGATATGTATCAGATGTATGTAATTGCAATTGATTGTAACCACACCCTTATGGGTTGGACACTTTGTAATATGCCTTTATATTGTCTCACTTTCACTGTTACTATGCTTGAGGAAGGCTCTTGTGAGCCGAAACGTCACAAGACTTGCCATATTATGGGTGAATAAATCACTGCTGTTTTTACCACATATTTGGAGTGCAGTCCTACTTTTTTGTCTTTATACTTTTGGGGTTTGCCGCTGCCCTGTGTTGGACCGTGCACCCGCATTCCGGTTGGTGCTCCCACTGGACTTTTCCCTTCTATTATCATCGGCACCGTGGGTGAGCACACCTGAAAGATTTATTATGTCAAATACGGAAACACCCTATGGCGGCATCTATACTGCTGAGGAGGTGGAACGCATTATGCGGGGAATTGAGAGTGATGCCTCATTTCTGCAAGCTCTAACCGCAAAGGAACTCAAACGCAAGTATGTCGCTTTATCCAGGCGTTTCATCGTAATGAAATTACATATGGCCACTTTGGGACAGTATTACAAAGATAAGAAAATTCCGAGAGGAATGCGCTCAAATTTACGGCCAAATCTTTTTCCGAATAATGATTTATTTTGCAAACGTTTTGAGATGTTATCTAACAGGTATTCACTTGATTATATTTTATTAAACATCGAGTTTTTGCAAATAGAAGTGGCCTCACTTTCTGAAGAATTGTCAGAGGTGGAACGGACATTGCAGATACAACTACCTGCGGATGATTTTATTCCATATAAAGATGAAGTTAAAAATCAACTTAACAAATTTCAGATGGAATTGGAGGAAGGGAAAAGGAGTAAATGGTCACGTGATGTAGATGACTACAAACGAGGTGATATATACACCTGGCAAACTGACCAGCCATCCACGAGTTTCAACCGTGATAATAGAAAAAGGAGGAATTACACACAATCACCCACAGATAAAGACCAAGCTTTTTTAGGCGTGGATCCAGAGACAAAGAAAAGAAAAGAACAAGAACCAGGAGAGGAGGCCGCCGGTATCGAAGACAAAGGAAAACAGCGGTACAACAGAACCAGACTACAATCAGCAAAGACGCCATCACAGAGAAAGAGACAATAGTTTTCAACCTATCCTCAGTTGAACTGACTGAAGCCCAGTTGAGTGTCCTGTCCAAGGGTCTCACGTTTTGCCCGAGCACCAAGGTAAACTGGTTTGACTTAGAGATGGACCTAATTGATTTTTTTCGTTCTCTTAAACTTAAGGTATTTTTTAAGTGACGTACTGTAAATGCACAAACATGCCCTAGCGAATTTTCACTTAAAGGATTAAGTTTATTTAATAAAAGTGCCTTCTTTCCGAATGTAGATGAACCTGCGATAGAGGCCTACATTTCTGCAGTACAACGAGATGTCAGTATGCTGAAATCCCTACATGGGGATACAGCGAGAGTAAGTAATCCTAATCTGACTACTGCCGAAATTGAGGCCCTATCTCAACTCAAGAACAACCCCCAGTTAACTATAAAACCGGCCGATAAGGGCGGCGGGGTGGTTGTTCTTGATACACAAAACTATATTAGAGAAATTGAACGACAACTGAATGACACAAATGTATATGGTGTATTGCAAGGTGATCCGAAATTTCGCATTATGGCTATTATCAATAAGAGTCTATCCGATGCGGTGGCCGGGGGTATTATAGATGAGGGATTAAGGGAGTATCTGACGATATCAACTCCCATTACTCCCGTTATATACATATTACCTAAGGTCCACAAAAGCCTTGTGGACCCCCCCGGTCGCCCCATCGTATCTGGCTCTGATTCTGTTTTCAGCAGAATATCAATCTTTCTTGACAGGATACTCAGAGAATTTTCAATGGCTGGAAAGTCCTATATAAAAGATACAGGCGATTTTCTACAACAACTGAGGGCAGTGGATATCAGTGACATGCAGACTGTGACTCTCGTGTCCTTTGACGTTGTGTCCTTATACACGTCAATAGGGCATGAGAAGGGCATTGGTGCAGTTAATGAATATCTGGATGACTCGCCCGTAACACAGAATGCAAAGTGTTTTATAAACATTTTGCTGAGACTGATTCTTGAAAACAACTACTTCTTGTTTCAAGATACTTTTTATAATCAGAAGCGTGGCGTGGCGATGGGGTCCAATGTGGCCCCAACGTACGCAAATATCTACATGCGACATATGGAGGAGGACTTTATCTATGTATCCCACCACTTCCAACATGTGATCAGGTGGTGGCGATACATAGATGACATCTTCCTCCTGTGGTCTGGCACTGAATCAGAATTAAGGGAGTTTCATACATACCTTAATAGTATAGATCCTGATCTTCAATATACCATATCATACTCCAATACACAATTGTCATTCTTGGACACCAATGTGAAATTGGTTGATGGCACAATTGGTACAGGATTGTATGTGAAATCGACCGATAGGAACACTATCTTGCGGTATGAAAGCAATCACCCGCGTAGCCTAGTGAAACACCTGCCCCATTCACAATTTCTACGTACGAAACGTATTGTCTCTGACCACACTGAATTGTTAAGTACATTGGAAACGATGGCAGGTAAATTTAGGGATCGGGGTTATCCCCGTAAACTGCTAGATACACATAAAAACAAAATTCTAGAAATGAACACCGAAATAACATCAATTATTCCCAAAAAAAACCAGAGGATACCATTTATGTCCACCTACTCTGAGTGCAGTTTGGAGATAGGTCGTATCCTCAGGGATAATTGGAGTATCTTAAGCAGGTCTATTGTAGATGTACCTGAATTTAAATTCCCTCCCCTTCTATCGTACCGTAAAAACAAAAATCTCAAAGATCACTTGGTCAGGGCAGATACAGGTCCGAAAAAAATCAGTGTGCAGCGGACATTGACGCAGCCGGGCCTCGGGTGTTACCCGTGTCTCGGCTGCGTTAATTGTCGTTATATCTGCAAAGCCAGATTTTTTGTACATCCGTTGACTAATAAAGAATATCCCATAAAATTCCATCTGAACTGTTCCTCGTCATATGTGATTTATGTGTTGGCCTGCCCCTGTAATCTATTATATGTTGGGGAAACTTCCACAGAACTAAAAGTTAGGTTGAATAACCACAGGAATTCAATAAGGAAGAAACGTACTGATCTACCAGTATCCAGACATTTTGGATCCCTAGGACATTCCGAGCGGGATTTAAGATGCTGGATCGTAGATCAGGTCAGGCTCCCTAGAAGAGGCGGTGACCGCTTAACTCTCTTGAAAAAGAGAGAGTTACGCTGGATTTATGATCTGGACAGCTTGCACCCTAGGGGTCTCAACATAGAGTTCAGGTGAGAGTTTTGTGGATTTGCGGGTCATTTTTAGTCCAGTTGCATATATGCGTTCGTGTCCTTTTCATGTCAGTATATTGGTGCAAGATAACTGTGAAAGACCATTATACAATTGTAACAATTCATTCGGAAACTAAAATATTTTTTCTTTTTGCCTTCAGGTTTTATATGTTTTCACCATATTGGATGTGGATCCCTGGATCTTGACCTTCTGTGGACGATGCGGCCCAATGTGGATATCAGCGTCTTCATGCCTATGCGTTACTCTATATAGACGTTTGCACTTTTATATCTATATGATATGACTGTTGATATGATAGAGTGATTATCCCTCTATGACTGCTAAAAGCACCAGCACTTGGGCTTTGACTGTCGGCGGAGATCATGGAAATGTTCCCCTATGACACTCATGGCTTTCTGGTCTGGTATCTTGCCCGCAAGGTTGGGATCCCGGTCCAGATGCTGGTGTATGTAGGAGATCCCTACAGCGGTCGCGTTTATATAAAATCATGTTATTCTTACAACAGTCATATATATTACATGAATGGGATTATAGGGTTGGTTTCCCTTAAGTAAAATGGTGCTTTTTACGTCCATCGCATAGAACGCATGCGCGTGATTTTTGCACTATGATTCACAGGATGAGGTCAGTGTGAACATGCGCAATGAAGAGTTGAAGACGCGCAATGAACACGATGGTATATGTGGGCCCCATCGTCACCGAGGGTCGTATTTCTGTGATCCCCATTCAGTATGTCACTTATATAATTGTGAATTTAACTTATTCAAAGTACTGTACACATTCTAATTCTCACTGAAGGGAAGGCATCCCTTAAATTATACATTGTGTAGCACTTGTCACTTTATGCACATGCACTTTATTGATATGTATCAGATGTATGTAATTGCAATTGATTGTAACCACACCCTTATGGGTTGGACACTTTGTAATATGCCTTTATATTGTCTCACTTTCACTGTTACTATGCTTGAGGAAGGCTCTTGTGAGCCGAAACGTCGCAAGACTTGCCATATTATGGGTGAATAAATCACTGCTGTTTTTACCACATATTTGGAGTGCAGTCCTACTTTTTTGTCTTTATACTTTTGGGGTTTGCCGCTGCCCTGTGTTGGACCGTGCACCCGCATTCCGGTTGGTGCTCCCACTGGACTTTTCCCTTCTATTATCATCGGCACCGTGGGTGAGCACACCTGAAAGATTTATTATGTCAAATACGGAAACACCCTATGGCGGCATCTATACTGCTGAGGAGGTGGAACGCATTATGCGGGGAATTGAGAGTGATGCCTCATTTCTGCAAGCTCTAACCGCAAAGGAACTCAAACGCAAGTATGTCGCTTTATCCAGGCGTTTCATCGTAATGAAATTACATATGGCCACTTTGGGACAGTATTACAAAGATAAGAAAATTCCGAGAGGAATGCGCTCAAATTTACGGCCAAATCTTTTTCCGAATAATGATTTATTTTGCAAACGTTTTGAGATGTTATCTAACAGGTATTCACTTGATTATATTTTATTAAACATCGAGTTTTTGCAAATAGAAGTGGCCTCACTTTCTGAAGAATTGTCAGAGGTGGAACGGACATTGCAGATACAACTACCTGCGGATGATTTTATTCCATATAAAGATGAAGTTAAAAATCAACTTAACAAATTTCAGATGGAATTGGAGGAAGGGAAAAGGAGTAAATGGTCACGTGATGTAGATGACTACAAACGAGGTGATATATACACCTGGCAAACTGACCAGCCATCCACGAGTTTCAACCGTGATAATAGAAAAAGGAGGAATTACACACAATCACCCACAGATAAAGACCAAGCTTTTTTAGGCGTGGATCCAGAGACAAAGAAAAGAAAAGAACAAGAACCAGGAGAGGAGGCCGCCGGTATCGAAGACAAAGGAAAACAGCGGTACAACAGAACCAGACTACAATCAGCAAAGACGCCATCACAGAGAAAGAGACAATAGTTTTCAACCTATCCTCAGTTGAACTGACTGAAGCCCAGTTGTACAGTGTTCATTTTAGGACATGGTCAGATATCATAGTCAAGTATCAAAATAATGCCAATGTGACACCTGACCCTGACACCTGACCCTGACCCTGACACCTGACCCTGACACCTGACCCTGACACCTGACACCTGACACCTGACTCTGACACCTGACCCTGATACCTGAGTTTGACTTATGCTCTTCATAGGTCAGGGTCAAAGTGAGAATGAGTTATAGATATATATTATGTATTTGTATGCTAAATCACACAACCAAAGTATGTCTATTGCTGAGCTTATAGCTCTGTGCCTAAAATGCTGTAAGCTAACACATTACAGTGTTATGAGCGCATAGCTGATAGCTCAGTGGTAAGGAAGGGAGCAAAGGATTTTAGGTTTACTGTGGTTTTTGAATGCTACATCACATAGATGAACAAAAAGCCCAAGCTTATACAAGGTAAGTTGGTAGCTCAGAGGTAATGCTGTTGCCCCATGTCCAGGCATTCTGAGTTCAAAGCCCCTTTCAGCCTCAAAAAAATATTTACATTTTATTATGCCCTAGATAAGAGGCAAATTTAAATGATGTGTGACCCTGACGTGTGACGCTGATGTCTCACGTCCTTCACTTCTCAGTGTCACAAAACATTTTAGCTTTGCTGTGGTTTTGTATGCTACATCACATAGATGAACAAAAATCACAAGCTCATACAAGGCAAGTTTATAGCTCAGTGGTAATGCTGTTGCCCCATGTCTAGGCTTTCTGAGTTCAAATCCCCTTTCAGCCTGTAACAAGTGTTTATATTTTATTATGCCCTAGACAAGAGGCAAATTTAAATGATGTGTGACGCTGATGTGTGACGATGATATCTCAGTCACGTCCTTCATTTGTCAGTGTCGCAAGGGATCTTAGGTTTACTGTGTTTTTTGCTATACTACATCTCATAGATCAAAAAAATCACTACCTTTGGCATCTAAAGCTATAGCTCAGTGGTAAGACACTTGCTTTGCATGCAGTGTTCATGGGTTCAAATCCCCTTCCAGGCTATTAATAACATTTATGTTTTATATTTTATTGAGCTCTAGATCAGAGTCAAATTCAAGTGGTGTGTGATGTAAGTAGTCCTTTTTTTTATTTTATTAAGAGTACATGGGCAGCACTATAGTAAAGGGGGCCCTGTATACAGAGCTGTATCCTGGATTTTACATATCTACTGTATATATGTGTATTATACACACAGTGTGCTATAGCTTCACTACACTGAGATCTGCTCAGAAAGCTGATATACATATTACTGCTTTATCCACAGACACGATATATGATCATACAGATGGCAGTACTATGTGATAGCTTCTAAGTATAGAAAAACCATGTGCTAATGTTATAGCTTGGAGGTTACATTAATGGCTTTGCAGGTTGAAGTCCCCAGAAAGACATATGTTTTTTTATTTAATAGCATATACTATAATAAATAATATGTCATTAACCCATAGGATACCAGCGCTGTACATGTAGGTCGCTGAAAACACGGTCACAAATCCCAGCGCCATACAGGTACAGCGCTCTGATCGGGCGGCCACAGGAGCTACTCCCGCCCGATCAGCTGCAGGGGTCCGGCAGGCACTAATAGTTGGACCCCTGCTGTATGCACCGGCATCGGGGAAAACACTGATGCTGGCTCATTAACCCTTGCACTGCTGCGGTCAGCGCTGACGGCTGCATGTGCGGTATCCCCGTGGTGCTGTGACGTCAGCCTGCTGTCTAGCCCTGTCAGTCAATGGGGGGAGGGGTGTGGGTGCAGAGTACAGGGGGTGTTATAGAGCATTGCTCAGAATATTCAGCCCCGCCTCTGAGTGCTCAAATTGTTTATTTGCATATGAATCTCTGCATATCGCTGCAGCTATTTATCATACATAATCAGCATAATGAGCCCTACCAGGCAGTATGTATAGTCTAATAGGGTTGATTCTGGTGACAGAGCCTCTTTAACCTCTTATGGACACAGGGCGTACCTGTGTATTTCCGATCACCGCTGTGCGGCGGGCAGTGTTAGGAACGGTGCGCCTGCTGAAATCATTCAGAAGGCACCCTGTGACCCCCCCCCCCCCCCCCCATACCGGCGATTGCTGCTAACCGCAGGTCAATTCAGACCTGCGGTTTGCAGCATTTCCAGGTTATTCAGGTCTCCGGTGACCCGGAATAGGAGGGTGATCAGTGGTGTAATATACACCACCAATCACCCTCCGCAGATCCTGTGAGGTGGCGGTGATGGAGGATGAGGGTGAGGATCGTCTGTGATTGGTTGGAGGGACTGACCTGGAGATAACGTCGTGGAGCTCCGCTCTCCCCACCCACAGAGGTGCGCTGAATGTGGCCGGCACTCTTAGCTGTAAAAGAGCGCCTGGCCACTGTTAGCGCATCGCCCACCCCACCGCTGATCAGCGAGTTTTTGGGCTGTGAGCAATTTTTCGGGGATTCTGTTAGGTTAGGGTATACATAAAAACACACTGCCCCCCACACACACACTAAATAAAGTTTTACACACACACGCACTCCCCTTTAGCGTTCTAAGATGGCCCGCCGGATGTTCTCGGCCGAGGAGGCATATGCCCAGCTGCTCTCCGACTCCGAGAGACCCAGTGAGGACGAGGATGACCCCACTTTCCTGTTGTCATCCTCGTTCTCCTCATCATCTAGTGATGATGATGAGCCCCAAGGCGACGGAGACGCTGCCAGGCGGAGCCAGGTGCCCCCTGTGCCAGGAACCCTGTGGCCCACACTAGTATGAGCAGCCCTGGGGCTCGTACTAGTTTTCCGGCCCACCAGGCAAATTCACCTGATCCCTCTACCGGTGAACTTGGCTGGAGTACCCCAGAGGATTTTGAGCCCTTGAATCCTGACTTTGTTGGCCAACCAGGAATCCAGACACAGTGGGCTTCACTGAATATGATTTTTTTTTATTTTTTTTCAGTGAACAATTTGTGAATCTGATGGTGGAGCAAACAAACTTGTTCACCCAACAGTTTATAGCCCAATTTCTCCCGAGTCCGAAAATACCTCATATGTGGATGTAGAGTGATCTGCGGGTGAACTACGTGGCTCAGAAGACAAAGAGCGCTATTGGGATTTTGGACAACCAAAATCGCAATGGCGCTACTTCTCTTCTGAGCCATGTAGTTCGCCCGCAGAGCACTTTACGTCCACATATGGGGTATGTCCTTACTTGGGAGAAATTGGGCTGCGAATTTTGGGGCGCGTTTTCTCCTATTACCCCTTGTAAAAATGAAATAAAAGGGGCTACAAGAACATGTTAGTGTAAAAAAAGGAGATTTAGAATTTTCTCCTCCACTTTGCAGCTATTCCTGTGAAGACTGTAAAATAAATTAAAATGGGGGAAGGGCAGGGGCAGACTGAGAACCCTCAGGGCCCCCGGGCAAAATAAATCAAGGGCCCCCTTACAGGCCCCACCCATATTCTGCTGCAAGCCCCACCCTTGTCCCGCCTCCAGCCACACTCTACACAATCTTTAATAAGATTTCAAAGTTAAAGTAACACAAAAGGCACCCAGACCCCTTCAGCTCATTGCAGTGGTCTGGGTACAGTGTCCCTTTTGCAAATCGAGCTGCAATGTTCTAGAGAAGCTGCATTGTTTACGTTCCAGCAATAAGTCCGCCTCTAGTGGCTGGCAGCCACCTGAGGGCTTCCTGGAGTAAAACAGACCTTTGGTCTGGTATCTGACGCTGGACGTCCTCACACTCTGCATGATGACCTCCAGGGTCAGATTTTTCCCCATAGGAAAGCATTGATTCAATGCTTTCATATGGGGTGATCTAATCTCAGCGTCCATTAGTGAGCCTCTGTTAGAAACAGTTCCCTCCACCTTGTACTTGTTCCACTGATCTGCTACTTGCGGGCTACGCGGGCATGAGTTCAGTCACTTCAGCGCGTGATCCCGCGAGACCCGTGACCTACAGCGGCGGGTCTTGCGGGATCACGCGCTGCAGGACGGGATAGCGCACCGAAGTAACTGAACTCATGCCCGCGCAGCCCACAAGCAGCGGAACAATTACAAGAGGGGTGGGGAATAGCCAAATTAAAAAATATTTTGAACCAAAAGGTGTGCTTTTGGTGGGTTTTGAACTAATGGTGGTCTGTGGATGGCACTGTTGTGGGGGCTCTGTGGATGGCACTGTTGTGGGGGCTCTGTGGATGGCACTGTTGTGGGGGCTCTGTGGATGGCACTGTTGTGGGGGCTCTGTGGATGGCACTGTTGTGGGGGCTCTGTGGATGGCACTGTTGTGGGGGCTCTGTGGATGGCACTGTGGGTGACACATATATAGCACCTTATGCTATATATGTGTCATCCACAGATACCCCCATAACAGTGTCCTGTGAGTGAATGACCCCCAATACAGGGTCTGGGGGCTGGCATCTGGTGTTGTAATGGCAGCGGGGCCCGGTGCAGTCGCTGTATTCTATCGCATCGGGCCCCGCTCACTGTCATACTAATTTTCATATGTGAACAAGAACAAGAGAAATCCTCTGCGATCCTCTCCCTCTCTGTACTCACAAACTCAGTAGCAGGCAGGCCGGGCGGCAGCGCAACTCACTGACGTCACGCGCCTGCTCCTCCAACTTTATGAATGAAGCAGGCGGAGCAGGCGCGTGACATCAGTGAGTTACGCTGCCGCCCGGCCTGCCTGCTACTGAGTTTGTGAGTACAGAGAGGGAGAGGATCGCAGAGGATTTCTCTTGTTCTTGTTCACATATGAAAATTAGTATTACAGTGAGCGGGGTCCGGTGCGATAGAATACAGTGACTGCACCGGGCCCCGCTGCCATTACCACCATTACCAGGCCAGCATAACATTCGGAATCGGGGCACTGGGCATAATACATTATGCTATTCTGCGGCGGGCCCCCATCCCGGCCGGGCCCTCGGACCATGTCCGAAGTGCCCGACCGGTCAGTCCGCCCCTGGGGAAGGGGATTATAAATTTAGTACTCCATGGAAGTGTGGTACTCCCTGAAGCAACCGTCAATACAGAGGCCTGGATGATCGGGGCACGTGTCACACTGAGTGGTGGTGTCCTTCCGTTACCCCCTCCTGTTACACACGCTGCACTTTTTTTGGGACCGTCCCTTCTTTCCAGTATGGGGGAACCACACCTTGAAAGTGTTGGCCAGGGACGATCCAGCGCCTCCAATTCCCGAGGTACTCCGGCCTGCTCTTTCCCGGTCAGAAAAGATCAGGTCCTTGAGGACTGCCTCATAGAACTGAAGGAATATACCTGTGTTGCCAGCGCTCCGTGACAGCACAAAAGAGTTGTACAAGGCAACCTGCACCAAGTAGACCACAACTTCTTTGTACCATGCTCGGGTTTTGCGCATGGCGTTTAGGGTTGCCACCTTTTCTTCAAGCCAAACCCGAACAGAAGGGAGGGAGGGCCCCTTCCAGGCCCCACCCATGTCCCGCCTCCAACCACGCCCATGCCCCGCCTCCAGCCACACCCCTGTCCCGCCTCCACCCCTGGTCGCTGTCGCACCACGATCGTTACGCCCCTGATCCCGTCACTACAGAAATACAGCGCCTCATACCTCTTACATCCAGTGACGTCTCTTGTAGATGTTCTCTTTCCTCATCTTCTCCTTTCAGACCTTCAGACCAGACACCATTTTTCAGCCATTTCTCCTCTCTGCAGTTTGACAATAAAAATCTTAGTTTACTACTTTTCCATCATTCTCCCATCTTCTGGACAAATCATCCTACTACCCCCAATACTGTGCCGTGGGCTCCCCAATACTATACTGCAGAAACAGATAAACCCCCTGATAATAGTAGTACCACACAGAGCCCCCCATATAAAATACCCCTTCTTTGTGGCCTCAGTAGAAGCCCCCAAATAATGTGCCAGTAAGAAGTGCCCCCCATAGATGCCCCCATGTGTCAGTAAGAAGTGCCTCTTTTCTCCCGCCCAATATATGTCAGTATAAGGTGCTTCTTGCCCCCCTTCCCTTATATGTGCCAGTATCAAGTGCCTCATTTTCCCCCCCAATATGTGCCAGTATAAAGTGCCTCTTTCCCTCCCTTCCCCCCCATATGTGGCAGTTTCAAGTGCCTCATTTCTCCTCCTCCCCAATACGTGCCAGTATAAGGTGCCTCTTTCCACCCCTTCCCCCATATGTGCCAATTTCAGGTGCCTCTCTTCTCTAAAAAAAAAAACAAAAAAACTTTTACTTAACTCCAACGAAGCGATGCAGGCGTCTTCCCGGCCTGTGTACCGTGCTGTATGGCTCAGGCGGCGTGATGACATCATCGCGCCGCCTGCACCAGCCTCTGATAGGCTGCAGGCACAAGGTCCGCAGCCTATCAGAGGAACAGGGGAGGGAGACGCCTCTCCCTCCCCTGCCCCGCCGCAGCACAGCCGTCTGTATCGCTGTCCTGAGGACGGCGATACAGATGACTATGGAGATGAGCGCTTCCACAATGGAAGCGCTCATCTCCCTGTGCCCAGCCACCGCCGCCATCATTCACAGCTGATCCTGTGCCCGGGTCTGACAAAGGCTTGTACCCGGGCACAGGATTGCAAACCCGGACTGTCCGGGTCATTCCCGTATGGGTGGCAACCCTATTCTGAGCAATGCTCTATAACACCCCCTGTGCTCTGCACCCACACCCCTCCCCCATTGACTGACAGGGCTAGACACCAGGCTGACGTCACAGCACCACGGGGATACCGCACATGCAGCCGTCAGCGCTGACCGCAGCAGTGCAAGGGTTAATGAGCCAGCATCAGTGTTTTCCCCGATGCCGGTGCATACAGCAGGGGTCCAACTATTAGTGCCTGCTGGACCCCTGCAGCTGATCGGGCGGGAGTAGCTCCTGTGGCCGCCCGATCAGAGCGCTGTACCTGTATGGCGCTGGGATTTGTGACCGTGTTTTCAGCGACCTACATGTACAGCGCTGGTATCCTATGGGTTAATGACATATTATTTATTATAGTATATGCTATTAAATAAAAAAACATATGTCTTTCTGGGGACTTCAACCTGCAAAGCCATTAATGTAACCTCCAAGCTATAACATTAGCACATGGTTTTTCTATACTTAGAAGCTATCACATAGTACTGCCATCTGTATGATCATATATCGTGTCTGTGGATAAAGCAGTAATATGTATATCAGCTTTCTGAGCAGATCTCAGTGTAGTGAAGCTATAGCACACTGTGTGTATAATACACATATATACAGTAGATATGTAAAATCCAGGATACAGCTCTGTATACAGGGCCCCCTTTACTATAGTGCTGCCCATGTACTCTTAATAAAATAAAAAAAAGGACTACTTACATCACACACCACTTGAATTTGACTCTGATCTAGAGCTCAATAAAATATAAAACATAAATGTTATTAATAGCCTGGAAGGGGATTTGAACCCATGAACACTGCATGCAAAGCAAGTGTCTTACCACTGAGCTATAGCTTTAGATGCCAAAGGTAGTGATTTTTTTGATCTATGAGATGTAGTATAGCAAAAAACACAGTAAACCTAAGATCCCTTGCGACACTGACAAATGAAGGACGTGACTGAGATATCATCGTCACACATCAGCGTCACACATCATTTAAATTTGCCTCTTGTCTAGGGCATAATAAAATATAAACACTTGTTACAGGCTGAAAGGGGTTTTGAACTCAGAAAGCCTAGACATGGGGCAACAGCATTACCACTGAGCTATAAACTTGCCTTGTATGAGCTTGTGATTTTTGTTCATCTATGTGATGTAGCATACAAAACCACAGCAAAGCTAAAATGTTTTGTGACACTGAGAAGTGAAGGACGTGAGACATCAGCGTCACACGTCAGGGTCACACATCATTTAAATTTGCCTCTTATCTAGGGCATAATAAAATGTAAATATTTTTTTGAGGCTGAAAGGGGCTTTGAACTCAGAATGCCTGGACATGGGGCAACAGCATTACCTCTGAGCTACCAACTTACCTTGTATAAGCTTGGGCTTTTTGTTCATCTATGTGATGTAGCATTCAAAAACCACAGTAAACCTAAAATCCTTTGCTCCCTTCCTTACCACTGAGCTATCAGCTATGCGCTCATAACACTGTAATGTGTTAGCTTACAGCATTTTAGGCACAGAGCTATAAGCTCAGCAATAGACATACTTTGGTTGTGTGATTTAGCATACAAATACATAATATATATCTATAACTCATTCTCACTTTGACCCTGACCTATGAAGAGCATAAGTCAAACTCAGGTATCAGGGTCAGGTGTCAGAGTCAGGTGTCAGGTGTCAGGGTCAGGTGTCAGGGTCAGGTGTCAGGGTCAGGTGTCAGGGTCAGGTGTCAGGGTCAGGTGTCAGGGTCAGGTGTCAGGTGTCAGGGTCAGGGGTCAGGGTCAGGTGTCAGAGTCAGGTATCAGGGTCAGGTGTCAGAGTCAGGTATCAGGGTCAGGTGTCACATTGGCATTATTTTGATACTTGACTATGATATCTGACCATGTCCTAAAATGAACACTGTATAGTTGAGTGTCCTGTCCAAGGGTCTCACGTTTTGCCCGAGCACCAAGGTAAACTGGTTTGACTTAGAGATGGACCTAATTGATTTTTTTCGTTCTCTTAAACTTAAGGTATTTTTTAAGTGACGTACTGTAAATGCACAAACATGCCCTAGCGAATTTTCACTTAAAGGATTAAGTTTATTTAATAAAAGTGCCTTCTTTCCGAATGTAGATGAACCTGCGATAGAGGCCTACATTTCTGCAGTACAACGAGATGTCAGTATGCTGAAATCCCTACATGGGGATACAGCGAGAGTAAGTAATCCTAATCTGACTACTGCCGAAATTGAGGCCCTATCTCAACTCAAGAACAACCCCCAGTTAACTATAAAACCGGCCGATAAGGGCGGCGGGGTGGTTGTTCTTGATACACAAAACTATATTAGAGAAATTGAACAACAACTGAATGACACAAATGTATATGGTGTATTGCAAGGTGATCCGAAATTTCGCATTATGGCTATTATCAATAAGAGTCTATCCGATGCGGTGGCCGGGGGTATTATAGATGAGGGATTAAGGGAGTATCTGACGATATCAACTCCCATTACTCCCGTTATATACATATTACCTAAGGTCCACAAAAGCCTTGTGGACCCCCCCGGTCGCCCCATCGTATCTGGCTCTGATTCTGTTTTCAGCAGAATATCAATCTTTCTTGACAGGATACTCAGAGAATTTTCAATGGCTGGAAAGTCCTATATAAAAGATACAGGCGATTTTCTACAACAACTGAGGGCAGTGGATATCAGTGACATGCAGACTGTGACTCTCGTGTCCTTTGACGTTGTGTCCTTATACACGTCAATAGGGCATGAGAAGGGCATTGGTGCAGTTAATGAATATCTGGATGACTCGCCCGTAACACAGAATGCAAAGTGTTTTATAAACATTTTGCTGAGACTGATTCTTGAAAACAACTACTTCTTGTTTCAAGATACTTTTTATAATCAGAAGCGTGGCGTGGCGATGGGGTCCAATGTGGCCCCAACGTACGCAAATATCTACATGCGACATATGGAGGAGGACTTTATCTATGTATCCCACCACTTCCAACATGTGATCAGGTGGTGGCGATACATAGATGACATCTTCCTCCTGTGGTCTGGCACTGAATCAGAATTAAGGGAGTTTCATACATACCTTAATAGTATAGATCCTGATCTTCAATATACCATATCATACTCCAATACACAATTGTCATTCTTGGACACCAATGTGAAATTGGTTGATGGCACAATTGGTACAGGATTGTATGTGAAATCGACCGATAGGAACACTATCTTGCGGTATGAAAGCAATCACCCGCGTAGCCTAGTGAAACACCTGCCCCATTCACAATTTCTACGTACGAAACGTATTGTCTCTGACCACACTGAATTGTTAAGTACATTGGAAACGATGGCAGGTAAATTTAGGGATCGGGGTTATCCCCGTAAACTGCTAGATACACATAAAAACAAAATTCTAGAAATGAACACCGAAATAACATCAATTATTCCCAAAAAAACCCAGAGGATACCATTTATGTCCACCTACTCTGAGTGCAGTTTGGAGATAGGTCGTATCCTCAGGGATAATTGGAGTATCTTAAGCAGGTCTATTGTAGATGTACCTGAATTTAAATTCCCTCCCCTTCTATCGTACCGTAAAAACAAAAATCTCAAAGATCACTTGGTCAGGGCAGATACAGGTCCGAAAAAAATCAGTGTGCAGCGGACATTGACGCAGCCGGGCCTCGGGTGTTACCCGTGTCTCGGCTGCGTTAATTGTCGTTATATCTGCAAAGCCAGATTTTTTGTACATCCGTTGACTAATAAAGAATATCCCATAAAATTCCATCTGAACTGTTCCTCGTCATATGTTATTTATGTGTTGGCCTGCCCCTGCAATCTATTATATGTTGGGGAAACTTCCACAGAACTAAAAGTTAGGTTGAATAACCACAGGAATTCAATAAGGAAGAAACGTACTGATCTACCAGTATCCAGACATTTTGGATCCCTAGGACATTCCGAGCGGGATTTAAGATGCTGGATCGTAGATCAGGTCAGGCTCCCTAGAAGAGGCGGTGACCGCTTAACTCTCTTGAAAAAGAGAGAGTTACGCTGGATTTATGATCTGGACAGCTTGCACCCTAGGGGTCTCAACATAGAGTTCAGGTGAGAGTTTTGTGGATTTGCGGGTCATTTTTAGTCCAGTTGCATATATGCGTTCGTGTCCTTTTCATGTCAGTATATTGGTGCAAGATAACTGTGAAAGACCATTATACAATTGTAACAATTCATTCGGAAACTAAAATATTTTTTCTTTTTGCCTTCAGGTTTTATATGTTTTCACCATATTGGATGTGGATCCCTGGATCTTGACCTTCTGTGGACGATGCGGCCCAATGTGGATATCAGCGTCTTCATGCCTATGCGTTACTCTATATAGACGTTTGCACTTTTATATCTATATGATATGACTGTTGATATGATAGAGTGATTATCCCTCTATGACTGCTAAAATCACCAGCACTTGGGCTTTGACTGTCGGCGGAGATCATGGAAATGTTCCCCTATGACACTCATGGCTTTCTGGTCTGGTATCTTGCCCGCAAGGTTGGGATCCCGGTCCAGATGCTGGTGTATGTAGGAGATCCCTACAGCGGTCGCGTTTATATAAAATCATGTTATTCTTACAACAGTCATATATATTACATGAATGGGATTATAGGGTTGGTTTCCCTTAAGTAAAATGGTGCTTTTTACGTCCATCGCATAGAACGCATGCGCGTGATTTTTGCACTATGATTCACAGGATGAGGTCAGTGTGAACATGCGCAATGAAGAGTTGAAGACGCGCAATGAACACGATGGTATATGTGGGCCCCATCGTCACCGAGGGTCGTATTTCTGTGATCCGCATTCAGTATGTCACTTATATAATTGTGAATTTAACTTATTCAAAGTACTGTACACATTCTAATTCTCACTGAAGGGAAGGCATCCCTTAAATTATACATTGTGTAGCACTTGTCACTTTATGCACATGGACTTTATTGATATGTATCAGATGTATGTAATTGCAATTGATTGTAACCACACCCTTATGGGTTGGACACTTTGTAATATGCCTTTATATTGTCTCACTTTCACTGTTACTATGCTTGAGGAAGGCTCTTGTGAGCCGAAACGTCGCAAGACTTGCCATATTATGGGTGAATAAATCACTGCTGTTTTTACCACATATTTGGAGTGCAGTCCTACTTTTTTGTCTTTATACTTTTGGGGTTTGCCGCTGCCCTGTGTTGGACCGTGCACCCGCATTCCGGTTGGTGCTCCCACTGGACTTTTCCCTTATATATATATATATACATATACAGTGCTGCCCATAATTATTCATAACACTGGCAAATTTTGACTTCTCCAGATAAGGCACACAAAAGCTCGCTTGGCCTTTGCAAAAGCTCATCTGGACAAAGAAGACGACTTCTGGTCTTCTGTGTTATTGTCAGATGAAATAAAAATTTTATTGTTTGGTCACAATGATGTTTCCTTCATTTGGCATAAAAAAGGAGAAGCCTTCAACCCAAATAATACCATCCCCACTGTCAAACATGGTGGTGGGAACCTAATGCTTTGGGGGTGTTTTTCAGCCAATGGACCAGGGAACCTAATCACAGTAAATGGCACCATGAAAAAAGAGCAATACATGAGGATTCTCGACATCAGGCAGTCTGCAGAGAAACTTGGCCTTGGGCACCAGTGGACATTTCAGCATGACAATGACACAAAACACACAGCAAAAGTGGTGAAGAAATGGTTAGCAGACAACAACATGAACGTTTTGGAGTGGCCCAGCCAGAGTCCAGACTTGAATGCAATTGAGAATCTGTGGAGGGAGCTAAAGATCAGGGTGATAGCAAGAAGACCCTCCAACCTGAAAGATTTGGAGCTCATTGCTAAAGATGAATGGGCAAAAATACCTGTGGAGACATGCAAAAAGCTGGTCTACAATTATAGGAAGCATTTGATTTCTGTAATAGCCAATAAAGACTTTTCTATTGATTATTGAGAAGGGTATGAATAGTTTTGGACTAGACACTTTTTGCTCAAATGTAAATAAAAGCTGAGAAATGTTTTTCTTCCACAATAATGCCTCTTGTACATTGTCTTATTATCTTTTGGAAGACACCTATGTCATTTCCCGTAAAAAAAATTACTTGCTGGTTGAATAAAAGTAACTTTAAGTCAAAATTTGCCAGGGGTATGAATAATTATGGGCAGCACTGTATATATACACACACACACACATATGTGCATTAATCAAAGATTATCATATCAGTGATGTTCTGTATTTAATGTGCAATGGGGTTAATGTACAGTAGAGTTAGTCAAAAATATTCAAAATTGATCAGAGGTTAATTTCAAAGGCCTCATTTAGGCCAAATGGATTCAGTGTATTGAGTTTATATATCCAGTACATTTCACGTCTTTTTATGCACTGTGGGTTTTTGCGTTGATGAGTCAGTATTTGTTCTATGGGGGTGATTTTGAAAACAGAAAAAGATCCCTCATGGAAAGGGGCCGCATGTTTAGATACACTATGTTTCAGAAAATTATTTTTTTTACATTAGACCTATGTTTGTTTAATCTATTCCTCAGGGTTTGTATTATGCGTCCCGCGTATTGTAGCCCGTAAGGGCACTCAAGGATATAGATTACATGCGTAGAATTACAATCTAGGGTGCCCAGTATTTGAAAACATTCGCCATCTCTCTGGTTCTTGAAACATATTTCCTGGCAGATGGTATTGTAGCATAAACATCTGGTTTATCCAGGAAAAAATTGTTCCCCGCGTTTTCAGACTGTGATTTGTGACCTCATTCAAAGAGGACTCCAATTTTTGTAAGGATTGGGACCTCTATTTGCTTGATTGTGCAAGAGGCCTAATGCTAAGGTTGAGTTATAATGAACTGTTGAAATATAAATCATGTGCAACATTTACAAAATTTGACCGTATGATAACAACTAGAATATTAACATATGAGAAACAGGTATTGTAAAAACAGAGTAATAAATTAGCTAGGGATAGAATGATTTTTCTACAGATAATATAAAATTTTGGTTGAAAAATGACCCACCCAACTCAAATAATATACTATCAGAAAATAACGAAGGGCCAACTGTGACTATTCCATTACCTAACCATACAAAACATGCTAGTTCAATACCTACAACTAATACAATACTAATAATAAGTACAAGAAAAACAGCCACATGTACTTCAACAGTAACAGATCAAAAAACGCAATACCACCACAAAGTACAAGATATAAAAATCACCAAAAACACAGACAAAATCAGTTCATACATTCCACTAAGACACCGACATCAGGTTCCAAAGTTGTGGCCCTAAAACTCACACACACTCCCCTTTGTGCTGATGATAAAACTATAGATCTATCTAACCTTGAATTTCATACCCCACTTTTTTCTCCTACCAGGAGCACTAATATACTCAGGGATAATACAACACCAAGTACTTCTGATAATCACCACTCTGCTTTGTTCACTGAAGACATCATGGCCAATTGCGCCCCATTAAATTTACCGGCTACACAATTTTCCATACATCCGACCACACCAACAGAGTCTACAATTACCTCCCTGGTTCCATCTGAAACATCAATTTTGGAAGCAGAGTCACTTATCACTATACATAATTCCCCAGCCCACCCTCACAGTCCCATAGATAAGAAAAATCAGCTCCAACGGGATTCCAGTAATATACAAGCACAAAATGAGCCCAAACACGGAAGACACAAATATGGGCATGAATAACACGGAACTCTATCCAATTGCAGGTGCGTCCTACTTCTTTCTTTTTTAGCCCTTCCCCACTGAAACACCCCACTGCAATATATCCAATCATGGTAGGCCTTAGTACCATGACTATCACAAACTGCTTCCAACCACTGGGACGGAAACCAGTAAAAAGAAAAAATTCTAAAGACACTGTAGAGACGGTCGAAACAAAGCCAAAAACAAAAGGAAAACAGTAGAGACAAATGGGATGAATTTTCATAAACCTTATAGTTCAGGTATCTACAACCTATTGTCACAACTAGACAGCTGAGAAGCTCTGACAGGAGCTTTCCAGATCCTCCTCCTTGAGTTTCTTTGTTTTGGTTAAGTTCCTCATCTCGTTAGTCTATCTCAGCTGTCATGCAGTTGGACTGATTGCTTCCCTTTAAGTTCCTCCCCATGATGCATTAGGTTGCGGCTTATACAACTTCCTGGAGTGTGTGTGCATGCTGTTTCTATTCCTCAGTCCTCTGCAAGATAAGTGCTGTTCCTTTATTTGCGATTTTCTGTCTGCTGGATTTTCAGGTGACCCTGACTCCCTCCGTGTCTTGTGTAGGGAGCCGGTGGTCGTGTCCCCTCACTATTGTAGGGTCTTCAGGTATTAGATAGCCGAGGTACGTGGATATGCGCCCATCCACCTTTGGGGTGTTCGCATAGGCTGAGCAATTAGGGAGAGTGGCAGGTCTCATGTAGGGGTCTCCCTTTTGTTCCTTAGTTGTGGTTCCAGTGAGTCATTAATTGTATTGCATTGTCTTGTTTCCTGTACACCATCCGTGACATTATAAGCCGCCAAAACTGTCTCAAGCATGGATCCGGTTTCACTTTTGGCTGAGCGCTTCCAGGGTCTTTCATTGGAGGTAGCTGATCTCCGTAAGACTTTTTCTCAGTTTCAAGTGACCGGTTCAGCTTGCGTTCATGGAGTTTGTTCTGAGCCTAAGATCTCGCTCCCGGATACGTTCTCCGGGGGTAGTGAGTATTTTGTGCGTTTTAGAGAGGCTTGCAAACTCCATTTTCGCCTTCTTCCCCATTCCTCTGGTGATGAAGAACGGAGGGTGGGGATCATTATATCGCTGCTCAGGGGTAACGCTCAATCCTGGGCCTTTTCGCTGCCGGAGGGGGCACGGACCCTCCGTTCAGTGGATGAATTCTTTTTAGCCCTGGGTCAGATATATGATGATCCGGATCGTATTGCTCTGGCTGAGTCTAGACTACGTCTGTTATGCCAGGGTAAACAATCCGCAGAGATATACTGCTCAGAATTTCGGAGATGGGCAGCTGATACTGGTTGGAATGATGCTGCACTCCGAAGTCAATTTTGCCATGGTCTTTCAGAGGGATTGAAAGATGCATTTGCCTTTCATGAGAGACCTACCTCCTTGGATTCTGCTATGTCTCAGGCCGTTCGTATTGACAGACGTCTTAGAGAGAGAGGAGAGATCTCTCCTTCCTGTCATACTCAGTCCCGGGACAGTGCAGCGGTCTCTTTCTGTGCGCAGGGGTCTCAGTCGCTGTCAGCCCCTTCTGAGCAGGAGCCCATGCAGCTGGGGTTGATTGCCTCTGACAATAGAAGATTCAGCCCGCATGGGAGGGTTTGTTTGTGTTGTGGAGGTATAAATCATTTGGCAAATGTTTGTCCCTCTAGGAGATTCAGGCAGTCTTCTGGGAGTAATAAAGAAACAAAAAGGTTCCGTCTGTTACTATTGGCAGGGTTGAGGCGGAAATTGAAGGTTTTCCGTTTGCTTGTAGTTCCCGTTTTGTCCTGCCTGCTAGGGTGGCGCTAGAGAGCAAGAGCATTTTTTGTGAGATTTTTGTGGATAGTGGAGCAGCTGTCAATCTCATTGATAATCAATTTGCAATAACTCATGGTTTCCAGGTATGCACTTTGGGAAAGGATATTCCTGTTTTTGCTATTGATTCCGCTCCACTTTCTCAGAAATCATTAAAGGGCATAGTTCACAATATTCGTTTAATTGTGAGTGATGCTCATGTTGAGGATGTGTCATGTGTCATGTTTCGTCCTTAGCGGTTTGCCTACTCCTCTAGTGTTGGGGCTACCCTGGCTCACAAAACATAACCCCACCATTGATTGGCAAGCGAGGCAAATAAATGTTTGGAGTGACTTTTGCAGAGAGAATTGCCTCATGACATCTGTTTCTGAGGTTTCTACTAAGACTGTACCACCTTTCCTCTCTGAATTTTCGGATGTCTTCTCCGAGAGTGGAGTTCAGGATTTGCCCCCGCACAGGGAGTACGATTGCCCTATTAATCTCATCCCAGGCGCCAAACTGCCTAAATCTCGTTTATACAATCTTTCCCAACCTGAGAGGGTCGCTATGCGTGCTTATATCTCTGAGAGTCTGAGAAAAGGACACATACGACCCTCGAAGTCACCTGTTGCCGCTGGTTTTTTCTTTGTTAAGAAAAAAGATGGTTCTTTAAGACCTTGTCTGGATTTCAGGGAGCTGAACAGTATCACTATTCGTGACCCTTATCCGCTTCCTCTGATCCCGGACCTGTTTAACCAGGTTGTTGGGGCTAAAGTCTTTTCCAAATTAGACCTAAGAGGGGCATACAACCTGGTCAGGGTCAGAGAAGGAGACGAATGGAAGACGGCTTTCAATACCCCTGAGGGCCATTTTGAGAATTTGCTTATGCCTTTTGGTTTGATGAATGCCCCAGCTGTTTTTCAGCATTTCGTGAACAGCATTTTTTATCATTTAATGGGAAAATTTGTATTAGTGTATTTGGATGACATTTAGATTTTTTTCTCCTGATTTCAAGACTCATAAGGAACACTTACGTCAGGTCTTGCTCATCCTGCGGGAGAATAAATTATACGCGAAACTGGAAAAATGTGTTTGCGGTTCCAGAAATTCAATTTCTGGGGTTTCTTCTCTCCGCTTCTGGTTTTCGCATGGACCCCGAGAAGGTCCGCGCTGTGCTTGAGTGGGAGCTTCCTGAGAATCAGAAGGCGCTGATGCGTTTTTTGGGCTTTGCCAATTATTACAGGAAATTTATTTTGAATTATTCCTCTGTTGTTAAACCACTCACTGATATGACCAGAAAGGGGGTAGATTTTTCTTCCTGGTCGGTAGAGGCGTGTAAGGCCTTTTCTAATATCAAGGAGAGTTTTGCTTCCGCTCCCATCCTGGTACAACCTGATATTTCGTTACCCTTCATAGTTGAGGTTGATGCTTCTGAGGTAGGGGTGGGTGCGGTCTTGTCTCAGGGTTCCTCTCCTGCCAAATGGCAACCATGTGCCTTTTTCTCGAAGAAACAGAGAGAAATTATGATGTGGGAGATAGGGAATTGTTGGCCATCAAGTTGGCTTTTGAGGAATCGCGCCATTGGCTAGAGGGAGCCAGACACCCTATTACCGTGTTTACTGACCATAAAAATCTCGCCTACTTGGAGTCAGCCAAGCGTCTGAACCCGAGACAGGCCAGATGGTCTTTGTTCTTTTCAAGGTTTAATTTTGTTGTCACATTCCGCCCTGGGGTTAAGAATGTGAAGGCAGATGCCCTGTCACGTTGTTTTCCGGGAGGTGGGAATTTTGAAGACCCGGGTCCCATTTTGGCTGAAGGTGTGGTGGTCTCTGCTCTTTTTCCTGAATTGGAGGCAGAGGTGCAGGCAGCCCAGTCAGAGGCTCCTGATCTTTGTCCTCCTGGGAGGTTGTTTGTGCCTCTCGCTTTGAGACACAAGATTTTTAAGGAACACCACGATACGGTCCTTGCTGGGCACCCGGGGGCAAGAGCCACACTGGATCTCATCGCTCGGAGATTCTGGTGGCCTGCGCTTCGTAAGTCGGTTGAGGGTTATGTGGCAGCTTGCGAGACTTGCGCTCGTGCCAAAGTCCCTCATTCACGGCCATCAGGTCCTCTCCTTCCCTTACCCATTCCTTCCCGTCCTTGGACACATCTGTCCATGGACTTCATAACGGACTTGCCTCGTTCCTCGGGGAAGACTGTGATTCTGGTGGTGGTGGACCGTTTTAGCAAAATGGTGCATTTCATCCCTTTTCCTGGTTTGCCCAATGCTAAGACGCTGGCGCAGGCATTTATTGACCACATTGTCAAATTACATGGTATTCCTTCAGACATAGTCTCTGATAGGGGCACGCAGTTTGTTTCCAGATTCTGGAAGGCTTTCTGTTCTCGCTTGGGGGTTCGGTTGTCATTCTCTTCTGCTTTCCACCCGCAGTCGAATGGCCAGACAGAGCGCGTCAATCAGAATCTGGAGACATATCTGCGCTGTTTTGTGGCGGAGAATCAGGAGGATTGGTGTTCTTTTTTGCCCCTTGCTGAGTTTGCTTTAAATAACCATCGTCAGGAGTCCTCTGATAAGTCACCATTTTTTGGTGCATATGGGTTTCATCCGCAGTTTGGGACTTTCTCGGGAGAGGGGTCTTCCGGTTTACCTGATGAGGACAGATTCTCCTCGTCTTTGTCATCTATTTGGCAAAAGATTCAGGATAATCTAAAGAGCATGAGTGAGAGATATAAGCGTGTGGCAGATAAGAGACGTGTGCCTGGTCCGGACCTGAATGTTGGTGATCTGGTGTGGTTGTCTACCAAGAATATCAAATTGAAGGTTCCCTCCTGGAAGTTGGGTCCTAGGTTTATTGGGCCTTACAAGATCCTGTCTGTCATCAATCCTGTTGCCTACCGTCTTGATCTTCCTCAGACTTGGAAGATCCATAATGTTTTTCATAAGTCCTTATTGAAACCTTATGTTCAACCTATTGTACCCTCGCCTTTGCCTCCTCCTCCGATTATGGTTGATGGAAATCTTGAATTTCAGGTCTCTAGGATTGTGGATTCTCGTCTTGTCCGCGGTTCCCTCCAGTACCTCGTTCATTGGGAGGGTTATGGTCCTGAGGAGAGGATGTGGGTCCCAGTGACGGACATTAAGGCCACTCGTCTCATCAGGGCTTTCCATAGGTCCCATCCTGAGAAGGTGGGCCCTGAGTGTCCGGAGTCCACTCGTAGAGGGAGGGGTACTGTCACAACTAGACAGCTGAGAAGCTCTGACAGGAGCTTTCCAGATCCTCCTCCTTGAGTTTCTTTGTTTTAGTTAAGTTCCTCATCTCGTTAGTCTATCTCAGCTGTCATGCAGTTGGACTGATTGCTTCCCTTTAAGTTCCTTCCCATGATGCATTAGGTTGTGGCTTATACAACTTCCTGGAGTGTGTGTGCATGCTGTTTCTATTCCTCAGTCCTCTGCAAGATAAGTGCTGTTCCTTTATTTGTGATTTTCTGTCTGCTGGATTTTCAGGTGACCCTGACTCCCTCTGTGTCTTGTGTAGGGAGCCGGTGGTCGTGTCCCCTCACTATTGTAGGGTCTTCAGGTATTAGATAGCAGAGGTACGTGGATATGCGCCCATCCACCTTTGGGGTGTTCGCATAGGCTGAGCAATTAGGGAGAGTGGCAGGTCTCATGTAGGGGTCTCCCTTTTGTTCCTTAGTTGTGGTTCCAGTGAGTCATTAATTGTATTGCATTGTCTTGTTTCCTGTACACCATCCGTGATACCTATCTTCCCATCAACTTACTAGGAATTAAATTTCTCTTCTTAAAAAAGGCCTTTCGTTCTGTCCCACATCAAAAACCAGCGAGTTTGATCTTTTCCTGGATTTGAATAAATTCATAAAAAAGCTGACAATAAAAATACATTTCAAGATTGTAGAACAGTCTGAGAAAGAGACACATAAAGCACAAACGGAGGACAAGGACAAACACTCAAAAATGGGCCTTCCTTCAGGCCTGAAACCACCTTCTAACTTTTATCCTATACATCACAAAGGGAATTTCCTTGATGCATTTTATGCCATTGTAGCAGATGAATTCTGTAAAATAAATGCTGAACCCACCACAAAACATAATCTAAAATTTTATGAAAAGTCAGCTCTAAAAAAATCTCCAAGAGTATAAAGATATAGTCATTCGAAATGCAGATAAGGGGGAGGTATAGTTATACAAACCAAAGAAGACTATGTAAAAGTGGCGTTCAGAATCCTATCAGATACAGATTACTACATTCCTCTTAAAGACAACCCCTCTAAACAAAATCTAAAGGAGCTACTGATGAAATCTGCAGATCTTTTTCTGGACAAAAAAGAAATGGAATATACACTGCTTGTCCCCCAAAAAAAGTCGCCACCTGGATTTAACTAAGCAAATAGTTATGAGCCGCCTATTGGATAATTACTGCATGGGCGATTATCTTTCAGCTGGCAACAAGTTATTTAACCCCAACTGGTGCAATGAGTTCCTTCTCATTTCTTAAACAATGTCGAAAGACACATCTCGTGGTCGTGGAAAAGATGTTAGTCTGTTTGAGAAGGGTCAAATAATTGGCATGCATTAAGCAGAGAAAACATCTAAGGAGATTGCAGAAACTACTTAAATTGGGTTAAGAACTATCCAACGCATTATTAAAAACTGGAAGGATAGTGGGGACCCATCGTATTTGAGGAAGAAATGTGGCAGGGAAAAAAATCCTGAATAATCATGATCGGTGATCACTTAAACGTTTGGTGAATTCAAATCGAAGAAAAACAACAGAACTCAGGGCTATGTTTAGTGTTTAATAGTGAAAGTAAGAGCATTTCCACACGCACAATGCGAAGGGAACTCAAGGGATTGGGACTAAACAGCTGTGTAGTAGTAAGAAAACCACTAATCAGTGAGGCAAACCAGAAAAAACTCTGGAGCAATGGAAGAAGGTCATGTGGTCTGATGAGTCAAGATTTACCCTGTTCCAGAGTGATGGGCGAATCAGGGTAAGAAGAGAGGCAGATGAAGTAATGCACCCATCATGCCTAGTGCCTACTGTGCAAGCCTGTGGGGGCATTGATCTGGGGTTGCTGCAGTTGGTCAGGTCTAGGTTCAGCAACAGTATGTGCTCCAAGAATGAGGTCAGCTGACTACCTGAACATACTGAATGACCAGGCTATTCCATCAATGGATTTTTTCTTCCCTGATAGTACGGGCATATTCCAAGATGACAATGCCAGGATTCATCGGGCTCAAATTGTGTTATTTGAGTCAAGATCATTTTATGCCTATAGAACAAAAAAGTGATCAATGAGGGCATCAATTTTATTCTAACACACAATGCGTTCCACTTCCAGGATCAGGTATATAAACAGATACGGGGTACCGCGATGAATACGCGTTTCACGACGAGTTTTGCCAACCTCTTTATGGGTGCTTTCGAGGAGACCGATATCTATCAAACCTACTACTGGTCCGACAACATCATTTTCTTTAAACGATATACGGCCTCATGCAGACGGCCGTTGTTTTGGTCCGCATCCGAGCGACCGTTTTGGTGGCTCAGATGCAGACCCATTCACTTCAATAGGGCCGCAAAAGATGCGGACAGCACTCCGTGTGCTGTCCGCAACAGTTGCTCCGTTCTGTGGCCCAGCTATAAAAATATGACATGTCCTATTCTTGTCTGCGCAAAATGGAACTCATTATAAAAAATGGAAGAGTAACATTCCATTTAATCAATTTCAAAGAATAAGACGAAACTGGTACCCTTGAAGAAGATTTTGAATACCAGAGTGAAATCCTTTCAGCAAGATTCAGGGAAAAGGGATATCCCAATCAGATTGTGATCAAGGCAAGAAAACGAGCATCAAAACTGACACATGCATAAAATAAGGTATATGCAAATTAGAGAGCACCTGTGGTAACACCCCTCCCTCTGGGCTGTCCCATGATGCTCATTTGTGATGTTTGACTATAAATACTTGCAATAAGTGTAACACTAAGCATTGAGTCTGTTACGAAGCCGCTGGTACCCTTCGTACAGCTCATTCCTGCGCTATGAAACCCTCCATCATACGATAGCCCACCCAATAACTAGGCAAAACTTGTAGCTCGCCCAGGGCTCCATGAAACTGCGGCAAAACGACCCTGGGTACTCGCGTCTGTCTCAGGAGGATATCTCCTAGTAGGTAGCACCTGAGTGAGCGCTTTTCCCAGGGTGGAAAACAAAGGGGGAAAAGTACAACTGGGCCAAAGAGCGCCCTCCTGGGATGGGGCAAATAAACAGAACGGTGCAAACACGAGGGGGGGCTGTCCCTAACTTTCACAGTGCTACCCCATGACCAACAGTCCCGGCAGACCCGGCTTGACCCCAATCGGGTTGACTTGGGCGTGTCCGGGGGAGCAGGTACTCAGGGAGTAGACACCAATTCCGTCTGGCGGGACAGTCCATCAGCATTCCTGTTCTGTTTGCCTGGCATTGTCCCCGGCCACCCTGTTGAGCCAGACCAGAGGATTGTGGTCAGTAAGGAAGGAGAACTGACGGTCGTAGAGATATGGCTGCATCTCTTTCTCCATCGCGGCGTAGCTCACTTTTCTGGGTAGTAGAATGCGGATAATGTACGCCACGGGGTGTTCTCCCCCATCCTCTCTGACCTGGCTCAACACCGCTCACAGTCCAAACATAGAAGTCTCTGTATGGACAATAAAAGCAGTTAGTTGCATTAGGGGCGGCCAAAATAGGAGCATTCACCAGGGCTGTCTTCAGTTGTTGGAACGCCGTCTCACACTCCCGGGGACCACAGAACTTGTCAGGGCAGACTCTTTTTAGTCAGGTCGGTCAGGGGCTTGGCTATGGCGCTATAGTCCGGGACAAAACGGCGATAATAGCAGGCAGTACCGAGGAATGCCAATACCAGTTATCTACCGCCTCTACTTTGGCGGGTTAAGGACACTATCTCCCACAACCCCCCCTGTGTCCCAAGTATTGGACTTCAGCCATCCCGAGATGGCATTTGTCAGGTTTTAAGGTCAGTCCTGCGGTTTGGATCCTATTCAAGACTACCCCTAGATGTTCCAAAAGCTCCTCCCAGGTGTCACTGTAGACCGTTATGTCGTCTAGGTACGCACAAGAGAACTCCTGGAGTCCCTCTACGAGTCAGTCGACCATCCTCTGAAATGTAGCCAGGGCGTTCTTCATCCCGAATGGCATCACCTTAAACTGGTAAAAGGCCAAATGGGGTGAGGAAGGTCGACTTCGGGAGGGCCTCTAGCGCCAGTGGCATCTGCCAGTATCCCTTGAATAAATCCATCGTAGTCAGGTAGTTACCCTTGGACAAGCGGTCTAGCAGTTAGTCTACTCGGGGAATAGGGTAGGCATCAGTCACAGTCTTGTCGTTTAACTGACGGTAGTCCACGCAGAAGCGCATGGATCCGTCCTTCTTGGGCACCAAGACTATGGGGGAGGCCCAGGGACTTTTGGAGTTTTCAATTACTCCTAGGTCCAACATATCCTGGATCTCGGCTCGCATTCCTTCCCTGACTGCTTCAGGGATGTGATAGACTGGCTGACGCACAGGTGTCTGACCGGGGGTTTCTACAGGGTGAGTGGCTAAGTGAGTATTACCAGGTTTGGTGGAAAACATCTTCCGGTGTTTGTGGAGTAGTTGGCGGGTCCGCTCCCCCGGGTTCAACCCCTCTCTGAGCTGGACCCCCTTGACTGTCCCTCCTTGCTTCTGCTAAAAAGTCGCGCAGAGGAAGGTTTTCACTATCATTAGCGGCTGGGACACAAACCGCTGTGACTTCCTCTGTCCGCTACTCGTATGCCTTCAGCATATTGACTTGGAAGGTCCGACGGACCCTAGTGTCAGAGCATGGAGATATGACAAGGTGGTGTCGTGGATCTGCTCCACCACCTGGTACGGTCCCTGCCAGGAGGCCTGTAGCTTGTCGCTCTTGGTCGGTTAAAGGACTAGTACCTTCTGGCCGACCCAAAAGCTATGGTCCTTGGCCTTCCTGACGTACCATACCTTCTGGCGCTTCTGGACCATCTGGAGGTTCTCTCGAACCAACTGAGCCAGCTACTCCAGACGGTCTCGTAGTTCCAGAACGTATGGGACAACAGGGGTCTCTTCCTCTCTAGTGGCCCCCTCCCAATGCTCTCTGATGAGGTCTAGGGGTACACGTACCCACCTCTCATACAGTAACTCAAACAGCGAGACCCCAGTAGATTCCTGTGGCACTTCTCGATACGCAAAGAGTAGATGCGGCAGGAATCGCTCCCAATCTCTGTAAGAGGTGGCAAAGGTCCTGAGCATCTGCTTCAGGGTCCTATTGAACCGCTCATGGAGGCAGTTAGTCTGGGGGTGGTACGGGGAGCTCTGTAGCAGCCTAATTCCACAAATCCTCCAGAGCTGGTGGGTGAGTGCTGCTGTTAATTGGGTCCCCTGATCGGTAAGTATCTCTTGAGGGAACCTAACTCTGGAAAACACCTTCATCAGCGCCTCCGCCACCTTCTCTGCGTGGATATTAGGCAGCGCTACTGCCTCGGGGTATCTCATAGCGTAGTCCACCATGGTGAGAATGAGTCTCTTCTCTGATGGACTAGGCTTGGCCAGAAGTCCCACGATGTCTACAGCGATGCGGCCAAAGGGCTCGCTGACTATGGGCATCGTGCGGAGACTGGCCCGCGGGTGATCCCCTCTCTTCCCTGTCCACTGGCAGGCATCGCATGTTTTAGTGTTCTTTGATGTGCCCTGAAATTCCCGGCCAGAGGCAGCTTTGGGTTAGCCTATGTAACGTACGGCGGATCCCCATATGCCATGCCAGGGAGATATCATGGCTGATCCGCAGCAGTTCGGGCCGGTACTTTTGGGGCACAACTAACTGCTGTTTGGGGGTCCGGGCTGCCCCTCTCCCTGCTACCTCTGTGACCCTATATAATCGGCCTTGTTCCCACTCGAAGCAGTCCCGGTCTAGCCCTCCCTGGTCTTGGTCTGCTTGAGCATGGTACTTGGCCAGAGACAGGCCCTGCCTGGTCTCTTCCTGGAACTCGGCCGGTGTGTCCCAAGCTACTAGAGGTACTGTCGGGGAGTTGTCATGTTCCTGACTCGTCGGGACAAAGGGGGGTCAGGTATAGTCGGGGGAGGTTCAGGGTCAATGGGTCTTACCTGGGCCTCTCCGGAGTGTGGGTGTTCTTGCTCTTGCTGGGTTTGGGACCAGGTAGTAACGGGGCAGGCCGTTTCAGTGATGGCAGGTAAACGCAAAGGTCAACTGACCCAAATCGTTTCCTAGCAGGACCTCCGCTGATAAGTTCTGCATTACTCCGACCTCTACGATGCGGGCATCAACACTCCAATCCAAGTGAACTTTTGCTGTGGGCAATCGGTAGATGGTGCCGCCTGCTGTTTATCCCTTACTCAGTCTCTCAAGTCTGTTCAAGGAGTATCAGCTCCACCATGTCCTCCAGGGTAGAAGCTCGACTGCCCTGTATCCAGCTCATCGCAGCCCTGTGTGCTCGGTAGGCCCATTCTGCATAAGAGTCTTTGGGACCCTTTTTCAGAGCCCTGAACCTTCGCCGGTATGCTTCTGGTGTTATAGCATACCTGGCGAGGAGTTTTTATTTGACCCGAGCGTAGCTTGGCGCTGTCTTCGTCTGGTACCGCCCGGTACGCCTCTGCTGCTCAGCCCGTGAGTTTGCTGGCCAGCACGAGGACCCATTCTTCGGACTGTAGTCCCTGCAGGTTGCACTGTTTCTCGGTCACCCTACAAGTCATCGAAAGCTTTAAACGCGGCATAATTGATCTTCCTCTGACCTGAGGGCTCGCTGTTCTGTGTCAGGTTTGGTGACACCCGAATTCTGGTCTCCACCATCTGCAGTTGGTGCTGCCTCTCCGCATTCCTTTCCTCCTGTACTTGATTCATTATCTGCAGGATCACCTCAGGGTTTGGCCCGAAGAAGGCTAGTTGTCCCTTAACTTCTCTCTGGAATTCCGAGTCCTCAGATCCCCTGGATGAGGGACTACTGATCCTGTTGTTCTCCATGAGCTCTGCTATGATGACGGCCTTGGACTAGTTGCTTGCCGTTCTCCCTCGAGCCTCCAGCAAGTCCATCAGCGTCTTTATCTTAAGCAGATGGTAATTTTGCTCCATCCACCAGTCTCGTAGTGGTTCCGGGGTTTTTCTGGCATGAAGGAGTGAATCCCACTGCTGCCAACCAATGTGACGAAGCCGCTGGTAGTCCGGCTGAGTACCCTTCGTACAGCTCCTTCCTGCGCCTTGAAACCCTCCAGCATTCGATAGCCCACCCAATAAATAGCCAAAACTTGAAGCCCGCCCAGGGCTCCATGAAACTGCGGCAAAACGTCCCTGGGTACTCGCGTCTCTCTCAGGAGGATATCTCCTCGTAGGTAGCACCTGAGAGAGAGCTTTTCCCAGGGTGGAAAACAAAGGGGGAAAAGTACAACTGAGCCAAAGAGCGCCCTCCTGAGATGGGGCAAATAAACAAAACAGGGCAAACACGAGGGGGGCTGTCCCTAACTGTCACACATCTGTATCTAATCCTATCATGTATGTGCCTGATACACAGCCTGTTGTGTGCGATACTGCCTGCTGAAATATATATCTAATCCCATTTTGTATGATACAGCTAGGGGCGGACTGGCCATAGACCCTACAGGGAAATTTATCATTGGGCTGATGCCCATGGGGGCCACTCGAGTCCTCCTCAGACCGGTGGGTATGTAATAATATGATGCTCTCAACATTAATGGGAGCATGAGGTACTTATGTACCCAGCTGGGTACCACAGATGACCTCCTGAATTACCATTATCAGGATGGTGATACAGTTGAATACTGCGGTGGGCACAGGAGCCTCATGTCTTCCTGCCCCACCATTCACCCAGCATGTGGCCTGCATTGCATATGTTATGGCTGAGCCTGTCTACTTGTGTTGCTCCCACCTTCTATCAATTTGCATGGGACATATTTTATTTTTTTCAGGTCCACTTTAACTTGCCAGTCTGCCCCTGGATACAGCCTGCTGAGCTGTGTATCTAATCCTATCTTGTATGATCCTGCCTACTAAGCTGTGTAGCTAAACCCTTATGCACACAACCGTATCCATTTTGCGATCCACATCTTTTGCAGGCCCATTGACTTCTATGAATTCGAGGTCTGCATCAGGACTAGAATATGACATGTTCCATCTTTTCTGAAACTGAAATACAGATATGGAAAGTACACTGGTGACATCCATGTGTTTTCCACATCCGTATGTCAGTTCTGCAAAAGATAGAACATGTCCTATTCTGGTCCTCATAATGCAGATCTAAAACTCATAGATATCAATGGGACTGCAAAAAAAAAAAAAGTGAATCGCACACGGACAGTATCCGTATTTAGTGGATCCGTGACTTACAGTCTGCAAAATGGATACAATTGTGCGCATGAGCCCTATCACTCATACTGAGTGCCCATAACAGTGACATCCACGGTTATCCCATAACAGTGACATCCACGGTTATCCCAAACGCCCACAAACTACAGCGGGGCATGGAAGCGCATAGTTAACTTCCCTGCCTTGCTGATCACCGCTATAGGCTTCAGGCCTACTAGGCCTGAAGTCTATGTGGTAGTAAAATCCCGGCACATCACGCGCCTGTGTCGGGAGGCAGCACAGTGAGTGCGCGCCTGCCTACCATCTACGAGTCAGCACCAGGAATCTGGGACATAGGTAAGTATTAGCTTTTTTTTTTTTTGCGTGCCAACTTTGGGGGACATTACTGGGCGGCACAGGAGGATATTACTCAAGGGACAGTGGGGAGCAAATTACTACATGGGGAGCAAAAAAAGGAGGGGTTAGTCAGCACCTCCCAGTGCGCAGGTGCACTCCGCCATGTCAAAGACCTAGAGGGAAAAAAGGAGACAATGCTGCAGCACTCTGCAAATCAGACAAAGTACAACAATGCTTACAAAAATTATGGTGCTAATACTACGCTTATTTATAAAAGCGAGATGCTTGGTCAATGCAGTTTGTACAAAATCATCTAAGCCCGTATGCCAAACGTCAAGGCGATCTCTGTTACACGGGTCCTAACACGAAATACTACCTGTTATGCGCCATAATGACCGCCATAAAATTCAGGGAGTGTTGGACCCACATGCATGTTGGATCCACTCTGCCTTTTTCCATTTTTTGTGCCAAAATGGCCTCCATTACAAGGGATGCAGGTACCAACATGCATGCTGAGCCCACTCTATACCCTTCCTGGTGCTAGACAGCTTCCAATGAATGCAGTGAGAGCAGGCCACAGCTTTATACTGAAAATAATTAAAATCAGCCTATGGGGCAGACAGGCTAATCAGGAGTGCACGACTCGCTGGAGTGCCACATCTCCAGCATTGTAAATCTGCAAAAAAAATGGAAAAAGGCAGAGTGGATCCAACATGCATGTGGGTCCAACACTCCCTGAATTTTATGGCGGTCATTATGGCGCATAACAGGTAGTATTTAGTGTTAGGACCCGTGTAACAGAGATCGCCTTGACGTTTGGCATACGGGCTTAGATGATTTTGTACAAAATGCATTGACCAAGCATCTCGCTTTTATAAATAAGCGTAGTATTAGCACCATAATTTTTGTAAGCATTGTTGTACTTTGTCTGATTTGCAGAGTGCTGCTGCATTGTCTCCTTTTTTCCTCTAGGTCTTTGCCATGGCGGCGTGCACCTGCGCACTGGGAGGTGCTGACTAACCCCTCCTTTTTTTGCAGATTTACAATGCTGGAGATGTGGCACGCAAGTGAGTCGTGCACTCCTGATTAGCCTGTCTGCCCCATAGGCTGATTTTAATTATTTTCAGTATAAAGCTGTGGCCTGCTCTCACTGCATTCATTGGAAGCTGTCTAGCACCAGGAAGGGTATAGAGTGGGATCAGCATGCATGTTGGTACCTGCATCCCTTGTAATGGAGGCCATTTTGGCACAAAAAATGGAAAAAGGCAGAGTGGATCCAACATGCATGTGGGTCCAACACTCCCTGAATTTTATGGCGGTCATTATGGCGCATAACAGGTAGTATTTAGTGTTAGGACCCGTCTAACAGAGATCGCCTTGACGTTTGGCATACGGGCTTAGATGATTTTGTACAAAATGCATTGACCAAGCATCTCGCTTTTATAAATAAGCGTAGTATTAGCACCATAATTTTTGTAAGCATTGTTGTACTTTGTCTGATTTGCAGAGTGCTGCTGCATTGTCTCCTTTTTTTCCTACATGGGGAGCAAACTACTACATGGGGGCAATGTGGGGGACAATCAATACTGTGGGGGCAGTGTTGGGGACAATTGCTACTGTGGGGGACAATTGCTACTGTGGGGGCAGTGTGGGGGACAATTACTACTGTGGGGGACAATTACTACTGTGGGGGCAGTGTGGGGGACAATTGATACAGTGTCATCCACAGATCCCCCATAACAACGTCATCCATAGATGCCCCCATAACAGTACGTCATACACAGATGCCCCCATAACAGTACGTCATACACAGATGCCCCCATAACAGTACGTCATACACAGATGCCCCCATAACAGTACGTCATACACAGATGCCCCCATAACAGTACGTCATACACAGATGCCCCCATAACAGTACGTCATACACAGATGCCCCCATAACAGTACGTCATACACAGATGCCCCCATAACAGTACGTCATCCACAGATGCCCCCATAACAGTACGTCATCCACAGATGCCCCCATAACAGTACGTCATACACAGATGCCCCCATAACAGTACGTCATCCACAGATGCCCCCATAACAGTACGTCATCCACAGATGCCCCCATAACAGTGTGTCATCCACAGATGCCCCCATAACAGTGTGTCATCCACAGATGCCCCCATAACAGTGTGTCATCCACAGATGCCCCCATAACAGTGTGTCGTCCACAGATCCCCCATAACAGTGCACCTGCGCACTGGGGAGAGACAGAAAGGAGGGGAAAGAATCTGCAGAATCAAGCAGAGGACAGCACAGCAGACGACTGAATAGCTTCTTTTGTAAGTGAATTGTTTTATTATAAATGTAGTTAAGTTTAATGTCTGTTTTTGTCTTGTATTATATTCTGGCTTTTGCTTAAAGGGACAGTAAAAAAAAGTATTTTTTTTAAAGTTATGTATGATGCTTTTTGATAATAAATAAATGTAAATGTAGTGGTGCTATAATGTGGACCCCAGGCCTCTCTGATGTCCTGCAGGATGGGCTGGCGCTGTGGCAGCATACGGTTGGCCAGCCAGCAGAAAGGCTCTGGGGCTCTCATTGTGTGCTCTGGAACTTTTCCCTTCACAGCCCTGCATACTAGTGATGGGAAGTTCGGATCTTTTAGGTGAATCGGTTCATTTGAATCAGCTCATTCAAATGAACCGATTCATGAATCGGATCTTCGGTTCACTTGGTGAGTCAGACTGCTGAGCTGACTCGCAAGTGCTAGCCCCTCCCCTCCCACCAACCAATCACCGACCAGAGCTGAGGGGGCGAGGCCAGCACAGCACACTGCAGCTCTGACTCCAGTCCTCTGAGCCGTCTGTACAGGGAGTCTAAATGAATCGAATGAGTCACAAGAATCTAAAGATCCGACTCAGTTAGTGACTCATTCGATTCATTGAGTCATTCGATTCAAGAGCCGTGAGTCACTAGAACAGGTTACATTACACTGAGGCTGTCAGCTCTTGTTGCAGCAGTGATAAGGAGCAGAGAGATAAGAGAAGGGACAGATGACACAGAGTTTAGATTACAGGTTGAATTAAATTAACCCTTTAGAATCAAATTGGCTTCTTAGGAGATATATATGTTAAAGGCATCTCATTCAGTAGCTATATAACTAAGGGTGGGTTCACATGAGATGCCTTTAACATATATATCTCCTGAGAAGCCAATTTGATTCTAAAGGGTTAATTTAATTCAACCTGTAATCTAAACTCTGTGTCATCTGTCCCTTCTCTTATCTCTGCTCCTGTCCCTTAACCTTATCACTGCTGCAACAAGAGCCGACAGCCTCAGTGTAACCTGTTCTACAGTCTGACTCTCGGCTCTTTTAACTCAATGAATCGAATGAGTCACTAACTGAGTCGGATCTTTAGATTCTTGTGACTCATTCGATTCATTTAGACTCCCTGTACAGACGGCTCAGAGGACTCGAGTCAGAGCTGCAGTGTGCTGTGCTGGCCTCGCCCCCTCAGCTCTGGTCGGTGATTGGTGGGTGGGGAGGGGCTGGCAGAAGCAGCTCTTCCACTCTAAGATCATATTACTGACTCCTCCCGAGTCCCTCCCTCAGGCTCCTGCTGCCAGCGTGGGGTCTCTGTCTGCTGTGACTGAGAAGAGCCGTTTCAAACGGATCGGATCATTCAAGTGAATCGACTCCTCCGGTTCACTGAACTGAATCTATTCAAATGAACGATTCGTTCATGAACCGGACATCACTACTGCATACCGCAATACTCTCGTATTTTGTAATCTTATTTATATATACTTATTTGTTTTTTTCAGTAGTATGATTAAGTGGTGAAAATTATTAGTGCCCTCCAATTTTTGATTGTGGTATCTTATGTGCCCCCCTTCCCTATATATTGTTCCTAGAGTCGCCACTGCATGACAGTGACCTCCACAGTGCTCCCATAACAGTGAAAGAAAACCGAGGGCTGGGCCCACAGATTCAGAGGGTACATGATGCCACACAGACACAAACAGCGGTTCTTTTACAACATTTGCGTTTACTGAACAGTTATAGTGAACAAGTAGCTGAGCATACATAAACAGAATGGTAACAGAGCATAAATGCACAGTAAGGATAATACTGCCTAAAACTAACCCAGTACTTGCGTAATTTTCCTCAATGTCCATAAAGCAGCCTGGCTGTGCCTGAATGTTCCTGAGCAAGCTTTAACGTTGGGGTACACCCTAAGTGTTGCGCAATACTATTTATAATCCAAAGAAGGTGAAGTCTGTATCCTGCAGCTTTCATATATGTCCCAAAGTGTCACTGGAACAGTGAAATGTGATGTGACGTGACGTGGCGAAGCCGCACTTACAGTTCCTTGGATACGGCGGACTCTTGGCGTTTTCTCCCTGATCCACCCGTCCACTCAGAACCGGACCGGTGACGTGATTCCTGGAGCCGACGCTACAAGTGTCTCCTTGGGGCTGATGTCCATCTCCCCTGTGAGCCGCAAATCCCTTTCTGGCTCCACAGGGATTCTCTCCTGAAGTCCTCAGCAGCACAAAGCAGCACCAGTTTCTCCACTTCCTGCTTTGCACCGGAACTCCTCCCCTCCCTGGGAGAGTGTGATGCAGTAAGTTAACATCTTCATGCAGCCTCAAACCTGCAATTACAGTTCGCCATCACCCTCCTGACAGTCCTACTAAGTCTCAAAATTGACATTACTTGAACTTTGAAAGGAAAAACATATAGAAACTTTTCTATAATGAACAACTCCATTGTAACTTTATATGTACTTTGTTGCCATCTACTGACAGAAGAGAGACATTGCAGGCATAATACACTTTACATTCAATAGCATTGGTGAATCATGCTTACACTCTTACAACAGTGACCTCCACAGTGCCCCTAGTACCATCCAGTGCCCCCATTTTGCCATCCATTGCCTCCTTGTGCCATCCAGTGCCCTCATTGTGCCATCCATTGCCCCTATTGTGTCATCCAATGTCCCTTTGTGCCATCCAATCCTCCCTTGTGTCATCCAGTTCCCCCATTGTACCATCCAGTGCCCCCTGTTTGCAATCCACAGTGCCTCCAGGAACATACACATCATATAGATCAGCCTCTGTGGCTGATTGCTATGCTGTCACTCCTGCACAGCGCCTAATCGCACTGTGCAGGAGTCAGTACAGGCTTCAAATAGAAGTCTGTACGCTGCAGAGACTGGCGGCCAGTCGGCAATCCCGCATATGTGCACTAGCATTCAGCTTAGTGCGCTTTTGAAGACTGACGGTGCTTTCTCCTGAAGGAGATGGACACCAGTATCAACTTACCCAATAGAAGTTATTAGAGATTCGTCCTCCCTTCTTATATATTTGACCTTCTTTTGTAGCCTTGTTTACTGCCGGTCGTTATAGGTTACGGCCACCCCAGCGACATCAGAGCATTGGCCGCGCTTGCGCGCTATACTCTTCTTTCTTTTTTACGCAGCCCGACCTGACTCTCGGGCTTGCGCATTTTCACGCCTGCGCCGTGGATTCTTTTCGTTCGTCCTGTGTGTTTTTTTGCAGAGAACTCTCTGCGCCTGCGCGCTTGTTCGTTCTCCTGCGCTTGTAGCTGCGGCGGCTGAGCGAATGATTTCCTGCACACGCCAAGCAAGGAGGTGGAGTCAGTAGATCAGCAGACCGCTGATCCTGATGTCAGTCAATAGAAATGTAAACGTCCCCCGACTGAGCAGTTTCTCGAACATGAGAGAGCAGCCACAGCATGGAAATGAGAAGGTGGGATAACCCCTTTAAGGGTCCATTCAGACGTCCGTAGTGTTTTGTACTATACTGACGCCACCCATCGCCAGCACTTAATAGATAATTCCTATTCTTGTCCGCAGCTGCGGACAAGAATAGGACATGCTCTATTTTTTTCCGGAGCCACGGACCGAAAGTTCGGGGCCGTGGACCGGAAATGCGGATGGGGACAGCACACTTTTCCAGCCCTATTGAAAATGAATGGGTCCGCACCCGTTCCGCATAATTGCAGAACGGATCCCGACCCATTCAATAGACGTCTGAATGGACTCTTAAGCAGCAATTATTAGGTTATGGCCAGAGAATCAGTTTAATGATTTTTCCCTTAGATATCAATAAATGGACATAAAATCTTCACTGCTTGCCATGTTGTGTGGGATTGCGATGTGGATTATGTTTTTTTAAATCTCATCCACTTCGTTGCTACTGTGCTCTGGATTTTCCACCAGCAATTCCACTGTGGAGAATCTGCAGCCTTTATGCTGTGTGTAGCCATACCATAATTATTCCAACTAATGGAGCAGATTTCCATCATTCAGAACTAAAGATGAGGAAACCTATTCTAAAGTATTTGGATTTGTTATGAATTTCACACAAAAAATCAGTCCCCAAACGAATCTGAAGATTTTTTATTTGTTTTGGACGAATCGCACATTGCCATTTTACTATCCATATTGGCAGGCAAAACTACGTTGGAGGAAGAAGAAGGATGGTCACATGACACTGGAGGTGGATTGGCACAGAGGCTGGCATACAACCTGGGTCAGCTAATCAAGGGGGCAGCAGGCAGGGAGGTGTTTGTGCAGAATGAGCAGAACCACATTCTACATTGTACTTGTGACCTAGAAGGATCCTGTGTTGTGGCTCTGTCTCTCTCTGCCAAACAGCAATCCACTGTTTGGGCTCATGCCACGAATGTATTTTTGGTCCGCATCCAAATCACATTTTTTGTGGTTCAGGTGGGGACCCATTCACTTCAAAAGATGCGGACTGCACACCTATGTGCTGTCTGCATCCGTATGTCCGTTCTACGACCCCGCAAAAAAATAGAACATGTCTGTGGCGAAAGCCACTTCGCCACGGTGTTTTGGAGGGGGCTGTTTGCCCGCCTCCTGCCTCTGGATTACGGCCCTTTAAGAACCATCTGGGGACATACTGTGGAGTTACTGGATGGCCACCATTTCATGTATCAGAGGCACATGGTGAGAACAATTGATGAAGCACATGGTGAGAACAATGGATGGCAGCCATTTTAACTCACAGACACTGTTTGGACTTTTCTACACGGTGCAATCTCACCGGTATTTGGTGCACAAAGACATCGGGCAGTAGTTTTAAACTATACAACAGGGGACACATTATACAGTAATTATTTTTTATATAGCCTGTATATGTTCTGCGGAATCTGCATTAAACTGTATCTTCCAAACTACTGAACGGATCTGGGTGAATTTTGGATATGTGGTTCACCCAGATCCCCCGGTTCCGAGGATATACATGTTATGGGGTTATTGCATGTTTTGGGGTTCCTGTGATATGTTTTATAAAACTGTATTTCTCTGCCTGTGATAATTATATTCGCCATTGTGTTCAGTAATCATATCACAGGCAGAGGGGAGGATTTTGTGTGGGAGTGTCTGTGTTTATTGTACGGATTGATTGGTTGTATTTCAAAACCCTGTGGGCAGTACTATGTTTGTGGAATGTGAATAAAAGAGGCTGTATGTGCCAGTACAGCCAGTTCTGCTTGACCTCAAAACGAAGTGCCGTCTCGTTATTGGGGGAATTGGATTGTGTGCTGATTGCCAGGAGTGTAAGCCGATTGTATGCTTTTCCTGTTCAGCTGTTTCCAGTGTTCGTGTGTTTCCTGTTCCGGAGTTGAAGGATTCGTGTAGTTTGCAGTTCGGCAGACTGGTGCTTGCAGTAGTTGCCTGTCAATCGGAAAGGAGGATATCGTCTGAACGGAGTTGTATGCTGAACGGTCCGTTACAATGTCCTATTCTATATTCCATTCCGTAAAATGGGGAATACACGCGGCCAGTATTCATGTTTTGTGGATCTGCAATTTGTGGACCACAAAGACAGCAACGGCCGCGTACATGAGCCATTAAATTGTGATAAGGACAGTATAAGATTATAGGGAGAGAATATGAGATATTTGGACTATAATAAGTGGTGTAATCAGGGAAAAAGAGTGAGGGAATGAGAACTGGTCACTGTCAGGTGTATTTGCTGGCAGGCTACTGTCATCTCAGCTTCTGGCAACTAGGTCTACATTACAGAATCCTGCAAAAACAGGAGGAAAAAAAACGTTTCATTACATTATTGCAAGCACTAAGGAATTGCAGCTTTTTTTCTAGAAACCAGTTTCTATTTACCATTTGTAATTGGGCTTCTCAGTGTGTTATAGCCGTGTTACTGAATGCATTGTTCCTTGCTGAAACATAATGGGTAGATACAGCAAATGCATTTTACTTAAGTAATGCAAATTATAACTGTGTTACTGAAGGCATTACTGCATTAAGCCTCATTCACACGTCCGTGTCAGTGCTCAAATCCGTGAGCAGGTTGTCAGTGATGCATCCGTGAAGCTGTCTGTGAAGGATCCGTGTTGGGTCCGTGTGTCCGTTTTTTGCTGTCCGTGTTGCATCCGTGTTTCACTGACACTGAACAGCTGAAAAATAATTTTCAAAGCAACTCTTCTTAATGATCCGTGAAACACGGATGCAACATGGACAGCAAAAAAACGGATCCGTGGTTTTCACTGACCCATAGACTATGATGGATCCATGAACATGGACAAAATAGAGCATGCACCCGTGCTAAAAAACACTGACCCACAAACCATGCTAAAACACTGATGTGAGAATACACACATTAAAGGGTTTCTGTCACCAGAATTAACCCTATTAAACTAGCTGAACCTAACTATCCTATTCCTATGTTTATCTATGCCCCCGTTACTCCAGAAATATAACTTTTATAATATGCTAATTAGCCTCTAGAGGCATTGCCCCTGCTCCTAGAGGCTACGTTCTACCACCTCTGGCCATGCTCAACTACACTAGATTGACAGGGCCAGGCAGCATTCACCTCCAACTGCTGGCCCTGTGCGCTGGGGAAATCTCGCGACGTTCAGTATTCGGCGCAGGAGCAGTGAGGCAGCCGGCGAGCACCCTCACTCACTGCACCTGCACCGAATACTGAACAGGAATGCGCAGGAGAGATTTACACGCTGCCGGGCCCAGTCAATCTAGTGTAGCAGTGTAAGGCCTCATGCACACGACCGTATTTTTTCACGGTCCGCAAAACGGGGTTCCGTTGGTCCGTGACCGTTTTTTCGTCCGTGGGTCTTCCTTGATTTTTGGAGGATCCACGGACATGAAAAAAAAGTCGTTTTGGTGTCCGCCTGGCCGTGCGGAGCCAAACGGATCCGTCCTGAATTACAATGCAAGTCAATGGGGACGGATCCGTTTGACGTTGACACAATATGGTGCAATTTCAAACGGATCCGTCCCCCATTGACTTTCAATGTAAAGTCAGGAGTTAATATACTATAGGATCGGAGTTTTCTCCAATCCGATGGTATATTTTAACTTGAAGCGTCCCCATCACCATGGGAACGCCTCTATGTTAGAATATACCATCGGATTTGAGTTACATCGTGAAACTCAGATCCGACAGTATATTCTAACACAGAGGCGTTCCCATAGTGATGGGGACGCTTCTAGTTAGAATATACTACTAACTGTGTACATGACTGCCTGTCATGCCCCACTCTGACGATGTGCGGAGGTCAGCCAGGATTGCAGCACGAGTCTAGTATTTGTTTTGATGCTGTGCTGGATCCGCCTCGCATCAGGTGCACTGGGTGGAGTCATTAGTTTAAATAGTCTCCAGCTAAAGTGCTCTGAGCGGATTATACTCATCATTGTGGTCTTGGAAGCTAGGAAGGAAGGTTGGCTGTTTGTTCCTGCTCTCAGCAGATAAGTGTCTTTTCTGGTTTGGTTGTTTATGTCATCTTACCCGTCCAGGTTCTGTGCGAGCTGGCAGCTCCTTTCTCCCCACTTCACCATCTCAGGGAGTTCAGGGTTCTGTTAGTATAGGCTGGTGGACACAGCAAATCTACCATCAAGATTTGTCTGTGGGCTGAGCATTGTAGGGAAAGAGGTCAGGGATAAATTAGGAGGTGACCCTTCCCCTGTCTCTCGTCCAGAGCCTGGTTGGTGTGTTATCTGTTTAACTGTGCACGTCCGCCGTGACATGATAATCCGCCATACTGTGACTGCCATTGCTCAGCGTTTATGTGATGGCGTCAATTGATGCACTGGTTGACCGCATGCAGGGTTTGTCCCTGGAGGTTGCGGATCTACGTAGTACGGTCACACAGTGTCAGAGGGTGTTGGCTTCAGGTACAGGTCAAATTGTTGGGGAGCCTAAAGTCGCTCTTCCGGAGAAATTTGCAGGGGGACTGATTATTTTTTCCGTTTCATGGAATCATGTAAGTTGTACTTTCGTTTGTGCCCATTTTCATCAGGTAATGAGGATCAGAGGGTGGGTATCCTCATGTCTTTGCTGAAAGGGGACGCGCAATCCTGGGCTTTTTCCCTGCCTCCCGGTTCTCTGGCTCTCCAGTCGGTGGAGGAATTTTTTAAAGCCCTGGGATTGATTTACGATGACCCAGATCGAGTTTCAATGGCAGAGTCTAAATTACGTAACTTACTACAGGGTAAACATACTGCTGAGGTTTACTGCACAGAGTTTAGGAGGTGGGCTACTGAGTCGGGGTGGAACGACCCCGCGTTACGTAGCCAGTTTTGTCAGGGGTTATCTGAAAGGTTGAAGGATGCTCTGGATTTTCATGAATACCCTGATACTTTGGAAAATGCAATGTCTTTGGCGATACGTTTGGATAGACGTATCAGAGAGAGGGGTAAGGGTCCCTCTGTGCAGGGGATTCCTCCCGCGTGTAGTTTTGTTCCACCAGCTGCCCAGGGAGATATTGCTTGTTATTCTGGCCTAGGAGAGGAACCCATGCAGTTAGGTCAGATATCTTTCCATTCGGATAGTAGAGACTTTCGTAAAGCGCACAATTTGTTTCTTTTGTGGAAAGAGGGGTCATTTTGTTTTTTCTTGTCCGTATGTTGAACCACAGGGGAGAGTAATAAAGAAAAAAGAAAAAGAAAAAAAAAAACCTCCCTCACACTTGGTAGTATGAATGGTGTGGTAGAGCAGACTGGTATGCAAGTTCCCTGCAGTTCCCGTTTTCTCCTTTCAGCTATGGTGGCGCTAGAGTCTCGAAATGTGTTTGTTGATGTTTTTCTTGACTGTGGTGATGGGGTAAATTTAATTGACTTTCTCTTTCTTGAGGGTTTGGGACTAAGTATTTGCACGTTAGAGAACGAGATTCGTGTTTTTGCTATTGATTCTTCCCCTCTTTCTCAAGGGAGCCTTACTCACGTTGTTCATGATATTCATTTAAGGGTGGGTGATTCACATGCTGAGATTATTTCCTGTTTCGTCATGAAGGATTTGCCAGCTCCAATAGTTTTGGGGTTGCCATGGTTGTCTAAACATAACCCAACTATAGACTGGCAGGCGAGACAAATCATTGGTTGGAGCAAGTTTTGTTCGGATAATTGTCTTGTCACATCTATTTCTGAAGTGTCCGTTACGGCCTTGCCTCAGTATCTCTCAGATTTTTCGGACGTGTTTGCGGAGGCTGGGGCTCAGGTATTGCCCCCTCATCGTGACTATGATTGTCCTGTGAATCTCATTCTGGGGGCTAAGTTGCCTAAGTCTCGGCTCTACAACCTCTCTCAACCCGAGAGAGAGGTCATGCGAAAGTATGTCGCCGAGAGTTTGGCAAAGGGTCATATTAGACCATCTAAGTCTCCAGTGGCTGTAGGTTTGTTCTTCGTGAAGAAGAAAGATGGATCACTGAGACCGTGTTTGGATTTCCGGGAGCTGAATCGGATTACAGTCCGGGATCCATATCCCCTGCCTTTGATCTCTGATCTTTTTGATCAGATTGTTGGAGCCAAGGTATTCTCCAAGTTGGATTTGAGAGGAGCATACAATCTGATCAGGATCAAGGAGGGGGATGACTGGAAAACGGCCTTCAATACGCACGAGGGTCATTTTGAGAACCTGGTAATGCCTTTTGGGTTGACGAATGCGCCAGCGGTATTTCAGCGATTCGTCAATGATATTTTTCATCATTTGGTGGGGAGGTTCGTAGTAGTCTACCTTGATGACATTTTAATTTATTCTCCTGATCTGAAGACCCATCAGGATCATGTGAGACAGGTTTTGACGATCCTGCGGTAGAATAAGTTATACGCCAAATTGGAGAAATGTTTGTTTGCGGTGCAAGAGCTTCCATTCTTGGGATACATGCTTTCTGATTCTGGTTTTCGTATGGACCCCGAAAAGGTCCGGGGGGTTCTGGAGTGGGACCGACCGGAGAATCAGAAAGCTTTGATGCGATTTTTGGGGTTTACGAATTATTATAGAAAATTTATTTTGAATTATTCCACGCTAGTCAAACCTCTTACTGATATGACCAAGAAGGGCGCTGATGTCTCTGTCTGGTCAGATGAGGCATTGCAGGCCTTTTCGGCTATTAAGGAGCGTTTTGCGTCTGCTCCCATTCTGGTGCAGCCGGATGTATCTCGGCCATTCGTGGTCGAGGTCGATGCATCAGAGGTGGGGGTTGGGGCGGTGCTTTTGCAGGGTCCTTCTCCTGGCAAGTGGGTCCCGTGTGCCTTCTTCTCCAGGAAGCTCTCGGTCGCTGAGAAGAATTATGATGTTGGAGATAGGGAGTTGTTGGCGATCAAGTTGGCCTTTGAAGAATGGCGTCACTGTTTAGAGGGGGCTTCTCACCCCATTACTGTGTATACAGACCATAAGAATTTGGCTTACCTGCAATCTGCCAAGCGTCTGAACCCTAGACAGGCCAGATGGTCATTGTTTTTTACCAGGTTCAATTTCGTGGTTACCTTTCGCCCAGGGGTCAAGAACGTCAAGGCAGATGCCTTGTCTCGCAGCTTCCCTGGGGGAGGTGATTCAGAAGATCCAGCGCCGATTTTGGCGGATGGAGTGGTGGTCTCCGCTCTGTACCCTGAATTGGAGATGGAGGTGTTGGGAGCTCAGGAGGGGGCTCCTGGTTCGTGTCCCCCAGGGAGGTTGTTTGTTCCTGAGGGCCTATGATACAAGGTGTTCAAGGAACATCACGATACTGTTCTGCAGTAGCGTCCTGGTTGCCATGGTTACCGATCGGAGCCCCAGAGCAATTAAACTGGGACTCCGATCAGAACTCTCCGCTGCCACCAATGATATTAATACAATAGAGGGGGGGCCGGGGGGGGCGTAAACTGGCCACCAATGATATTACAATAGGGGGGGGGCGGGGGGGCCGCACACTGGCCACCAATGATATTACAATAGAGGGAGGGTGGGTCCGGGGGAGGACGCACACTGGCCACCAATGATATTACAATAGGGGGGCGGGGGGGCCGCACACTGGCCACCAATGATATTCAAACTGGGGAGGGAGGGGGGTCTGCCCCCTGCTGCCTGGCAGCCCCTGATCTCTTATAGGGGGCTATGATATGCACAATTAACCCCTCAGGTGCAGCACCTGAGGGGTTAATTGTGCGGATCACAGCCCCCTGTAAGAGATCGGGTGCTGCCAGGCAGCAGGGGGCAGGGGGCAGTCATGTACACAGTTCATAGTATATTCTAACTAGAAGCGTCAAGAGTGAAAACTCATCTCTGAAAAAGCTTTTATGCAGATGGATCTTCGGATCCGTCTGTATGAAAGTAACCTACGGCCACGGATCACGGACGCGGATGCCAATCTTGTGTGCATCCGTGTTCTTTCCTATTTTTTGGACGGACAGGAAACACGGATCACGGATGCGGCTGCAAAACGGTGCATTTTCCGATTTTTCCACGGACCCATTGAAAGTCAATGGGTCCGCGAAAAAAAAACGGAAAACAGCACAACGGCCACGGATGCACACAACGGTCGTGTGCATGAGGCCTTAGACCGTGAACCCAGGATACAGCGAAGTCACAGACGAGGAAAGTGACACACAGCTTTGTGCAAAAACAGAAACTTTACTAAAACAGTAATATAAACACAACAATGTGAAGGTGCACCAAAGATCTTATACCCCGAGCCCACAGTCCTGTCCCTGTCTTGGTGGCGCACACAGCAGAGCCTGCAAGTCGATGCTGTGCTGCAAAAGTGAACAAAACTAGCCAATGGCGCACACAGAAGAGCAATACTGTGCTGCAGAACAATTCTGTAAAGCCTGCCAAACATGAAAGTCCTAACTAACTAGATAACTAATTGCAGGCCTAGACTTAGTCTCTGATGCTTCAGGCGCCACTAATATAATGTGATGAGTAAACAGATTTACTGACCTGCGTACGTTCTGTGTCAGAGGAAGTCTCTTAACCGAGATGGCCACCAGTCCCTTATCACACACACGGCCTTGCTTGGTAGTGAGACTTCTGTCCAAACGCAATAGCAGTCCTCCTGGATCCCTCTTCCTAAGGGCCGGATCTAGGTGAGGGACAACGACTAGTCCCCCTCTACTCCAGGACACTCTGCAACCAAAATGGAACCGGATTTAGTCTCACACAAACAGTCCTTCCACCATGTCAGCTCTCACTTCCTGGTTCTTCTTTCAGCAACAGCAGCATGAGTCATCCTCTACTTTGCATATTTAAATCCAGCAGTCACTTAGCTGTAACAGAGAACCAGCAGCCTCCTGTGGCCGAAATGCAAAATGACAAGTTCAAAGTTTAACTATGCACCAGCATTATACAGGATTATTCCAAAATCTCACAGCAGGGCGTGGCCAGAGGTGGGAGAACAGAGCCTCTTTAACCACCTCAGCTCCCCTAGCTTAAACACCCTTAATGACCAGACCACTTTTTACAATTCTGCACTACACTACTTTCACGGTTTATTGCTCGGTCATACAACTTACCACCCAAATGAATTGTACCTCCAATTCTTCTCACTAATAGAGCTTTCATTTGGTGGTATTTCATTTCTCCTGACATTTTTACTTTTTTTTGTTATTAATCGAAATTTACCCAAATTTTTGCAAAAAAATGAAATTTTTCAATTTCAGTTGTAAAATGTTTAAAAAAAAATTACATTTCTATATAAATTTTTCTCAAAATGTATTGTTCTACATGTCTTTGATAAAAAAAAATGTTTAGGTAAAAAAAAATGGTTTGGGTAAAAGTTATAGCGTTTACAAACTATGGTACAAAAATTTGAATTTCCGCATTTTGAAGCAGCTCTGACTTTCTGAGCACCTGTCATGTTTCCTGAGGTTCTACAATGCCCAGACAGTAGAAAAAACCCACAAATGACCCCATTTTGGAAAGTACACACCCTAAGGTATTCGCTGATGGGCATAGTGAGTTCATAGAACTTTTTATTTTTTGTCACAAGTTAGTGGAAAATGATTTTTTTTTTTTTTCTTACAAAGTCTCATATTCCACTAACTTGTGACAACAAATAAAAACTTCCATGAACTCACTATGCCCATCACAAAATACCTTGGGGTGTCTTCTTTCCAAAATGGGATCACTTGTGGGGTAGTTATACTGCCCTGGCATTTTAGGGGCCCTAATGCGTGAGAAGTAGTTTGAAATTCAAATGTGTAAAAAATGTCCTGTGAAATCCTAAAGGTGCTCTTTAGAATTTGGGCCCCTTTGCCCACCTAGGCTGCAGAAAAGTGTCACACATGTGGTATCGCCGTACTTAGGAGAAGTTAGGCAATGTGTTTTGGGGTGTATTTTTACATATACCCATGCTGGGTGAGAGAAATATCTCTAAGACAACTTTTCCAATTTTTTTTTTTTATACAAAGTTGTCATTTTAGAGATATTTCTCTCACCCAGCATGGGTATATGTAAAAAGACACCCCAAAACACATAGCCCTACTTCTCCTGAGTACGGCGATACCACATGTGTGACACTTTTTTGCAACCTAGGTGGGCTAAGGGGCCCAAATTCTAAAGAGCACCTTTAGGATTTCACAGGGCATTTTTAACACATTTGGATTTCAAACTACTTCTCACGCATTAGGGCCCCTAAAATGCCAGGGCAGTATAAATACCCTACAAGTGACCCCATTTTGGAAAGAAGACACCCCAAGGTATTCCGTGAGGGGCATGATGAGTTCATGTAAAGTTAAATTTTTTGTCACAAGTTAGCGGAAAATTCTGATTTTTTTTTTTTCTTACAAAGTCTCATATTCCACTAACCTGTGACAAAAAATAAAAACTCCCATGAACTCACTATGCCCATCACAAAATACCTTGGGGTGTCTTCTTTCCAAAATGGGGTCACTTGTGGAGTAGTTATACTGCCCTGGCATTTTAGGGGCCCTAATGCGTGAGAAGTAATTTGAAATTCAAATGTGTAAAAAATGTCCTGTGAAATCCTAAAGGTGCTCTTTAGAATGTGGTCCCCTTTGCCCACCTAGGCTGCAAAAAAGTGTCACACATGTGGTATCGCTGTACTCAGGAGAAGTAGGGCAATGTGTTTTGGGGTGTCTTTTTACATATACCCATGCTGGGTGAGAGAAATATCTCTGTAAAATTACACTTTTCCCATTTTTTTATACAAAGTTGTCATTTTAGAGAGATATTTCTCTCACCCAGCATGGGTATATGTAAAAAGACACCCCAAAACGCATTGCCCTACTTCTCCTGAGTACGGCGATACCACATGTGACACTTTTTTGCAGCATAGGTGCGCAAAGGGGCCCAAATTCCTTTTAGGAGGGCATTTTTAGACATTTGGATTCCAGACTTCTTCTCACGCTTTAGGGCCCCTAAAATGCCAGAGCAGTCTAAATACCCCACATGTGACCCCATTTTGGAAAGAAGACACCCCAAGGTATTCCGTGAGGGGCATAGCGAGTTCATAGAAGTTTTTTTTTTTTGGCACAAGTTAGCGGAAATTGATTTTTTTTTTCACAGTCTCTCTTTCCGCTAACTTGTGACAAAAAGTTCAATCTTTCATGGACTCAATATGCCCGTCAGCGATTATCTTGGGGTGTCTTCTTTCCGAAATGGGGTCATTTGTGGGGTGTGTTAACGGTTCTGGCATTTTGGAAGGGGATAAATTGTGAGCAACCCTGTAAAGCCTAAAGTTACTCGTTGGACTTTCGGCCCCTTTACGCACCTAGGCTGCAAAAAAGTGTCACGTGTGGTATCGCCGTACTCAGGAGAAGTAGGGCAATGTGTTTTGGGGTGTATTTTTACATATACCCATACTGGGTGAGAGAAATATCTCTGTAAATGACAACTTAAAAAAAAAAATTATACAAAGTTGTCAATTTACGGAGATATTCCTTTCACCCAGCATGGGTATATGTAAAAATACAACCCCAAAACACATTGCCCTACTTCTCCTGAGTACGGCGATACCACGTGTGACACTTTTTTGCAGCCTAGGTGCGCAAAGGGGCCCAAATTCCAATGAGAATCTTTACGATTTCACAGGGCATTTTTTACGCATTTGGATTCCAAACTACTTCTCACGCTTTAGGTCCCCTAAAGTGCCAGGGCACTATAAATATTCCACAAGTGACCCCATTTTGGAAAGAAGACACCCCAAGGTATTTCGTGAGGGGCATAGCGAGTTCCTAGAATATTTTTTTTTTGGCACAAGTTAGCGGAAAATTATTTATTTATTAATTTTTTTTCTCTTACAAAGTCTCATATTCCACTAACTTGTGACAAAAATAAAATTTTACATGAACTCGCCATGCCCCTCACAAAATACCTTGGGGTGTCTACTTTCCGAAATGGGGTCACTTGTGGGGTATTTATACTGCCCTGGCATTTTAGGGGCCCTAAAGAGTGAGAAGAAGTTGATTTTTTTTGTCACAAGTTAGTGGAATATAAGACTTTGTAAGAAAAAACAAAAAAACAAAAAAAAAAAATCTATTTCCGCTAACTTGTGACAAAAAAAAATAATCTTCTATGAACTCGCCATGCCCCTCAAAAGTGATCTTTTTATAGCGCCGCAGCGATTTTACGGTGTTTTTGCAGTGATCAGGAAAAAAAAATTCTGTCACTGCGGCGGGGCGGACTGAACGCAAGTGTGCGCACAAGATCAGGCCTGATCGGGCGAACACTGCGTTTTTTGTAGAGCCTATAGAACATGTCCTATTCTTGTCTGCAATTGCGGACAAGAAAAGGCATTTTCTATATAGTTCTGGCAATGTGCGGATCCGTAAAATGCAGAAAGCACATTGCCGGTGTCCGTGTTTTGCCGGTGTCCGTGGATCCGCAAAACACATACGGACGTCTGAATGGAGCCTTACAGGGGGGTGAACAATGGCAGGGGGGTGATCAGGGAGTCTATATGGGGTGATCACCCCAGTGTAAGGCTCCATTCAGACATCCGTATGTGTTTGCAAAACACATACTGCCTTACAAGGGGGTGATCAATGACAGGGGGGTGATCAGGGAGTCTATATGGGGTGATCAGGGGTTAATAAGGGGTTAATAAGTGACGGGGGGTGTAGTGTAGTGTGGTGCTTGGTGCTACTTACAGAGCTGCCTGTGTCCTCTGGTGGTCGATCCAAGCAAAAGGGACCACCAGAGGACCAGGTAGCAGGTATATTAGAAGCTGTTATCAAAACAGCGTCTAATATACCTTTAAGGGGTTAAAAAAAATCACATCTACAGCCTGCCAGCGAATGATCGCCGCTGGCAGGCTGCAGATCCATTCGTTTACCTTCGGTTCCTGTGAACGCGCGCTCCTGTGTGCGTGCGTTCACAGGAAATCTCGCCTCTCGCGAGATGACGCGCCGGCGCGTCCAGGAGGAATGAATCGACCGCCTCCGGAACGCAATCCTGCGTTAGGCGGTCCGGAGGCAGTTAACCCCTGCTCCTAGAGGCTAATTACCATATTATAAAAGTTATATTTCTGGAGTAACGGGGACATAGATAGATAAATGTAGGAATAGGCTAGTTAGGTTTAGCTGACATTAGCACATTGCTAATATCAACTAGTTTAATAGGGTTAATTCTGGTGACAAAAACCCTTTCAAATAAATGGGGATGTGTGCTGTCCGTGGAGAACACGTACAGCATATGTCTGTGAAACACCGACATGTGAATGAGGCTTTAGGGTGTGTAGTTCAAAGACATTATCACTGAAATAAAATTGCATTTTTACACCTGAGCAGTATTATTTGAAAAAAGCATTGATTATTTTACTGAAATAATAGGGCAACCATTGTCATATATGTGTTGTCATAGATGTGTTACTGAATGCATTGTACATTGCTGCAAGATAACGGGTAGATACAGCAAACACATTTTCCATCGGCAACACAAATTATAACCATGTTACTGAAGGCATTACTGCATCAAAGTGTGTTGTGTACATTACAGCTGTTACTGAACACATAGATTGCTGCAAGATAAGTGGAGAATAAAGTAAAACAGCATATGCATTTCTCATCAGTAATGCAAATTATAACCATGTTCCTGAAGGCAACTGCATCACACTGTTTAATTCAAAAGATGTCTTGCATCATTGCAAAAACTTGCATTGTCACATGTTTTAGTGAAATGGCAGTATTACTGCGTCAGAGTGGGTAATTCAAAAGTATTTTACTGCAAAAATTGCATTATCACAATTGTAAATTGTCAGTACCAGTTGTGGTACATTTTATTGTATCTCTATTTTTAAATTAAAGAAAATGATGATTACACTTACCAGTAATCAGATTTTCCTGACCCCACGACAGCACCTTAGGGTGCATTCCCACGTCCGTTTTTTTCCTATCCAGATATACGTTCCGTTTTTTGCGGATCCGTGTTTCCGCAAAAACCTTCCGTTTGTACCAAAGTGGTTCCGAATCCGTTCCGTTTTTCCTTTTAAAAAAAATAAATAAAAAAAAGAAGAGGACAAATAGATGTTGCTAGGGTACCAAAAAAAATAAAAAGATGCTAAAACAGAGGACATGTGCTAGTAGATGCCATTTTAATGTGCTTTTGGTGTCGTTTGGAGCTGTGTAAGAAACCTCTGCTTGGCTGGCATAGTTTTCTACCGTTTTCTCAGCGATCATCATGGCAGAAAACCTAATGGATAATGTACTACTCCACTGGCTTATTTCTCGGCGATTCGGACGGCAATCAGCAATGCTGGATGAAGAACCGGGGAGGAAGAGGAGACGGCAGTGGGTCCATCCGATAGTTGCTCAGCGCCTACAGAAAGGACAATTCCACACCTTGTTTAATGATCTGCTACAGGACCCCAATAAGTTCAAAACTTACTGCTGGATGTCCATGGAAACATTCGACCATCTCCTGGTCTCTCTTCATCCTGACCTCAGTTTCCAGGACACTAGTATGCGACGCTGCATCTCTCCTGAGCAAAGGCTGATAGTCACCTTGAGGTAAGTGAATTTTTCCCATGTGAAACACTATATATTGCTTAATAATAAATGAAAATGATTGTTAGAAAACTAAATACTCTTTCTTTTCTTTTTTTATATTTTTCAGATTCCTTGCTACTGGGAACTCATTTGCTTCCTTGCATTTCGAGTTTCTCCTTGGAATCTCTACAATCTCTGGGATTGTCTGCCATACCTGCAAAGTTATATGGCAGCGTCTCAGAGAAGCGGTGATGCCCACCCCCAAGGCGGAAGATTGGCTACGTATCGCCGAGGGATTTTACCAATCTGCGCAGTTTCCTAACAGCATTGGGGCACTGGACGGTAAGCATATCCGTATAAAGAAGCCGCCTCACTCAGGGTCCCGGTACTTCAATTACAAACAATATTTTTCTGTAGTGCTGATGGCCCTTGCTGACAGTAACTACAGGTTTGTAATTGTGGATATCGGGGCCTATGGGAGCACTTCAGACGCCCCCAAACTTTAGTGCTACCAGAATGGGTGAACAGCTTCAGACAAACCAGCTTGCCCTGCCAGAGCCCAGTAGACTACCCAGATCTGCAGGTAACGTGAAGGCAGATTCCCCGCCGGAACACGGATCCTGCTCACGCCATTGTGAAAGTTATATATATATTTTTTTTTTAAAAAGACGTTCAATATCATCTGAAAAAATTTGTAATTAACATTTAACGTTAACAATATATTATTTTAATATAATAATATTATCTGGAAATATAAAGTATTTTTTAATAAAACAATTTTTTAGATATCAAATAATTCCCTGGTAAAAGGGCCCGATGTATGTATAACAGGAGGTTCTGGCCTATTTAACCTGTACACTGGCGTTTCGATATTAAGATGCTGATCTCTTAAAAGCTCCATTCGATGTACTATGTCAAATGGTTCACTGTGTCTATAAAGATCCATTAGTAAGCACAGTGATGAGAGACAACGTGTTTTCCGTTCCTCAGGCACACGAGCGAGACTTGATGCCAGACTTCTTATTGTTCTCTCTTCTATACTGTCCGACCGATTCTGATTTAGAAATTGTAGAACCTGAGCATCAATCAAGTTCCTAAGCTCTAAATCAGAATCGGTCACATGTCTGCGCCGTCATCTGCCTGAGGAAGGGCGAACAGGTTCCTCTTGAACTGGAGTAGTAAGCACATTTGCCAAAATTTCAGGAGATGTTGTTATCATCGGTTCACTAGTATTTTCTGGAATTTCGTCTCTGGTTTCTTCTAGTGGTGCTTGAGAGGCCTCTTGTGAAAGATTCCCTGTCGCTTCCGGATTTGGAGTTGAATCCGATGAAAGATTATCAACAGTTCTATAAATAAAAAAAATATATATTTTAATTCTATATAAATATACATATAAATCATTTCAAATAACGTGCTAAAATTGAACAGTAGTAGAACCGCTACTTGACTGGACAGTGCATAGCGCGTACACAATGAAATAATCTAAACAAACTTAAGAAACCTGAAAAAAAAAGATGCCAAACTTAAAATTAAAAATTATATAAATAACAGTGAAGCTCTATTCTTAAAAAATTTCAGCCTCTCTGCAGCAGTGATCTTCCTATAGGGCAGTCATGTCCAACCTGCAGCCCTCCTGCTACAGTAAAACTACAACTCCCAGCTTTCATAGATAGCTTACAGCTACTAGGGCATGCTTGGAGTTGTAGTTTTGCTGCAGTTGGAGTGGCGCAGGTTGGACATGACTGCTATAGGGGCTCTTTTATATATACGGGTAGTCAGGCTGCTGACACCCTGCTATTAAACTTGTGTGGCCCTGTTCACATATCAGTTTTTTGATCACTTATTTCTATATTGAGCCAAAACCAGTTGTGGGTCAAAAACTCAGAACAGGTGCAGTTATTTTTATTATTCCTAATCTCTGAGTAGCCTCCACTCCAGGTTTTGGCTTACAAAAAAAGTGGAAAATAAATGATCAATTTAATGACTTCTGAACAAGGCCTGTCTGAAGCGATATGTCCGTATAGGTCGTCGGCCATGCATGACCAGTGCAAAACTGGGTACACACACACGGACAGCGCTATCACACAGAAATTTTATTACATTGAATATATAATTAAAAATAAAAACTCTTACCTCCTTAAATCCATAATTGGTTTAAAAAAATCCAGCTGACGGGTATATAAATATGTTTTTTTCTTTAAGGACCCACTGGCACTACAAAGCTTGAGATTTTGTTCACGGCGATATTGGTCCCAGCAAGAGTACCACCGTTTTTTTAAATCTTTTACTGTAAAAATAAATTGTATTAATAATTTTATAAGAGACTAGCACAATCCTGGCAGCTGCCACAATCAATTAAAAACCAATTTTGCTATAATGCATCCATGAGCCATCTGAATAAAGAACAAAATCCATATGACCCTATCCGCGCCTACACCACATATGTCCAACCTGCGGCTATCCTGCTGGTGAGAAACTACTACTCCCATCATTGACGGATACTCTACAATCAGCCTACAGAAGGGCATGCTGGGAGTAGTAGTTTAACAACTGCTGGATAGCTGCATGTTGGCCAGCAATAACCAATACTATTACACACATCATTCTATATAAATCCAGAAAAGGGACTATATTTACATTAAATTTTATACCAAAAATTTAGATGTATGCTATATGAAGGAGTTAATGGATTTGCAAATAATTTAAACCACGGTTGCTATGCAACTTCAGGTTTTAATGCATTGCACAAAAGGAAAAACCAATGTATGCAAAGCAAAAAAGACTAGGCCTTGTGCTTTTGCAAAACTACTACTCCCATCATTGCCAGATACCCTACAGCTATCAGCCTACAGAAGGGAATGGTGGGAGTAGTAGTTTTACAACTGCTGGAGGTCCGCAGGTTGAACATCTCTGATCTACAAATCGCTGTGATTGTCCATGTCCAGAAGCAGCATAGAAAATGTTCTAATGAGCCCCCAAATATCACTGACACTCAAATGTACACTTTCTATGCTGTTCCAGGACAGATAGGGCACAAAAATACGGACCTAATATTAAATCTGTACAGAAAAATTACACATTATATATTATAATATATAATACTCACAAATTTTTTCACGTTTGGCGATATTAGCCGACTCCAAGGCCTCTGTCATCAATTCTGTTGCGATCTCCTCCCAACAGCGGTCCTTCAAAGCACGGACTTAATATTGTTCCTTCCTTGTATCCCACAAGGATGGGCGCTTCTGGATCATGATGATCAACCTTTTCACTTCATATGCCATTTTTTTGACCAACTTTTCACTGAGGAGACACTCAGCAGAGCAGACAGGATACAGCTTTTCTTGGTACTGAAAGCACATGGCACAGGGGGCTGGCCTTTTTTTTTTTTTTTATTTCATGTCAACGGATCCGAAAATCTGGATGACATGAGGATGCTTTTAGCAGGTCTTCCGCATTTTTTGCGGATCCATTGACTACAATGGGATGACAGAACGGAAATTCGGACAAATAGTAGGACAAGATTTTTTTTTTCCAAGTGGAACGGAATCACGGATGCGGAGAGCACCATGAGTGCTGTCCGCATATTTGCGGAAGCCATTGAAAATGAATGGATCCGCATAACGTTCTGCTTTTTTGCGGAACAGATGCGGAATACAAAAACGGACGTGTAAATGCACCCTTAGAGAGAGATGGCTCCACCTCCAGGACAGGAATCCTGCAGCATAAAAAAGGTGGAGCCACTCTCCCACCTCAGTGAGTTTTTGGAGCATGAGAGGGACTCCCCTTTATATTAGTTTAATTTCACAAGCATATACAGTACAGACCAAAAGTTTGGACACACCTTCTCATTCAAAGAGTTTTCTTTATTTTCATGACTATGAAAATTGTAGATTCACACTGAAGGCATCAAAACTATGAATTAACACATGTGGAATTATATACATAACAAACAAGTGTGAAACAACTGAAAATATGTCATATTCTAGGTTCTTCAAAGTAGCCACCTTTTGCTTTGATTACTGCTTTGCACACTCTTGGCATTTTCTTGATGAGCTTCAAGAAGTAGTCCCCTGAAATGGTTTTCACTTCACAGGTGTGCCCTATCAGGTTTAATAAGTGGGATTTCTTGCCTTATAAATGGGGTTGGGACCATCAGTTGCGTTGAGGAGAAGTCAGCTGAAAGTAAGGGCTATTTGACCATGAAGGAGAGTGATGGGGTGCTGCGCCAGATGACCTGGCCTCCACAATCACCGGACCTGAACCCAATCGAGATGGTTTGGGGTGAGCTGGACCGCAGAGTGAAGGCAAAAGGGCCAACAAGTGCTAAGCATCTCTGGGAACTCCTTCAAGACTGTTGGAAGACCATTTCAGGGGACTACCTCTTGAAGCTCATCAAGAGAATGCCAAGAGTGTGCAAAGCAGTAATCAAAGCAAAAGGTGGCTACTTTGAAGAACCTAGAATATGACATATTTTCCGTTGTTTCACACTTGTTTGTTATGTATATAATTCCACATGTGTTAATTCATAGTTTTGATGCCTTCATAGTCATGAAAATAAAGAAAACTCTTTGAATGAGAAGGTGTGTCTAAACTTTTGGTCTGTACTGTATATATATATTCATTTTATTTATTTTTTTCGACACTCGTGAACACACAGAACCACCACCATAGGGAGGGAATAAAGAGGTGCTGTCGTGGGGTCAGGAAAATCTGATTACCGGTAAGTGTAATCATAATTTTTTCCCTCCCCACAACAGAAATAGAATCAAGTTGAAGTCTGTAGTGCTCATAGAAAGTAGAGGGAGAAGACCAGGTAGCCGCATGAAAAATCTGTTCTATGGATACACTGGATCTCTCAGCCCAGGAAGTTGACACCGCTCTCGTGGAATGGGCTCCCAAAGAGACAGGCGGAGAAACATCAGATACTGAATATGCCAAAGAAATGACTTCTCTAATCCAGTGGGCAATAGATGCCCTTGAGGCCGTATTACCTCTTTTCGCCCCACCAAAGAGTACAAATAGGGCAGAAGATTTTCTCCAGTCTTTAGTGACCTCTAAATACTGTAGGATACATCTTTTGACGTCAAGAGAATGTAGTTCCTTTTCTCTGTCATTCTTTGGATCTGAAAAGAAAGCTGGAAGAACTTTCTCCTGAGACCTATTTGATCTAAATGGAACTTTCGGCAAAAAACCTGGATCTGGCCTCAATACTACTCTGTCCTCTCTGATTGACATGAAAGGGGGGGGGGGGTTAATGGAGATAGCCTGGATCTCACTAACTCTCCTGGCTGATGTTAAGAGAATATAGAAATACAAAAAAAAAAAAAGAGGATTACGGTACAATTTGAGCTTTCTGGTCCTGGAGATGGACCAGGTGACACAAAAAAAGTACCTAAAGCAGAGGCTAGCAGAGGCGCCAAGGAGTGGAGGTGAATTTTGTTGTAAAATATGTGTGTACAGGAGTTATACCCGTCCAAAGCTATGGATAGGGAAAGGCAGCACAAGTGTTTCGGTGGGTCAGAGATTACCCTTGCCCAATGTGGAGAAATAGAGGCGGTGCGGAGAGGAAAAAGGATGGGGAAGAGGAAGGAGGTACCCTTCGCACCCGTTAAAAGGAAGAGGAAACACGTACTAGGCGCCAAATCCCTTAGTCACTATTAGTGATGAGTATTATATTCAATTATTTTTGTTTAAAAAGACCTTCACCTGGGTCTAATAAAGGATAAAAGCTTAGTGCTTAAAAAACAATTCCTCCAATGGTGATAAAGATGGAGATTATAAAATCAAATGCACTCACTTCACAGGGGGGTAGTCACCAGGATAAACTCAAGACACCTGGGACTATTTCCCCCCCAGCCAGGATCGCATGTAGGAATATAAATGACTGAACGCAGCCTACACAAGTGGCTTCTGGTCAATCACTTTAATAATACGTGACTCAACGCGTTTCGAGCCACAGACATGGATCTGATGTTAAGGCCACCAACAAAACCAGCTTCAGAGTAAGCAGTTTAACTGAACAGGACTCCAAAGGCTCAAAGGGATGTTTAGATAGGTATTAGATAGATAGTAGATAGATAAGGCGTTCAATACTAAATTCAGATCCCAAGGAGGGAATCTGGGGCCCTTCACTGGTACCATCCTGTCACCCGCTTTAAAGAATCTTATCCATGGGTTCATAGCTAATTTTTTCCCACCTAAAACCGAAAGTGCAGACACCTGTACCTTCAGAGTGCTTTCTGCCAACCCCAAGGATAATCCTCTCTGGAGGAATTCCAACACCTGCTCCCCCGAGAATTCCAAGGGCCAGGAAACTCTGTCTATACCTAGGAAAGACAATAATTTTCTCCACACTCTAGCATAAATTACATTAGTCACTTCCTTCCTACTTTTCATCAATGTGGAAACAGGAAATGTGCGATAACAGGTTTGGGTTCTCTGGCAGAATCCAGGGGTCTGAAATTGACATGGCTCTCAACAGTGAAAACCATACCCTTTTCGGCCAGAAAGGCGCTATCAGGATTACTCTCGCCCCTTCGTACCGGATCTTTTTTATAACTGCCGGTATTAACTGCAATGGGGGAAATGCATACCCCAGAGGAAAGTCCCACCTCTGGAGAAATGCATCCACCCCAGATGGGCACTCCCCTGGATTGAGGGAAAAAAATTCTCGACTTTCCTGTTCTCCCCTGTGGCGAACATGTCTACAGATGGATGACCCCACAGATCTACTATGTGGGAAAAAACGTCAAGATTTAGTGTCCATTCTCCTTGTCCTAACCTGTGTTACCTAAATCGGCCTGAGTATTCTCGACTCCTCTTATGTGAAGAGCTGAAAGATGCAATATTTTCCCTTCTATCTCATTGAAAATCCACTCTTACTATCTCTTTTAGTAAGGAATTTGACCTGGTTCCCCCTTGGTGATTGAGGTACAAGACTACGGTTCAATTGTCGGACATTATCCTGACATGCTTGTTCTGGACCTCTGGTAAAACTGCTCTTAGTGTCAGCAGGACCGCTCGCAATTCTTTCCTATTGGAAGAGAAACATCTCTGACCCTGGGACCACTCTCCCTGAAAAATCTGGTCTTTGACGTGAGCCCCCCAACCCCAGGGACTGACGTCTGTAGTCACCATCACTGGTTCCGGGTAGGACCAGGGCACTCCTTGAGCTAGGTTCCTTGGATCCTTCCACCAACTCAGGGATAACAATGTACGATCTGACAAGTTTAACACAGACTCCAGGGATGTTCCTATCCGTCTCATGGAGGTCAAAATATCTATCTGTAGCTGGCGAGAGTGCCTCTGAGCCCACTGTACTGCTGGTATACAAGACGTTAGGACTCCTAACAGGGACATCGCTTTCCTTATAGTTAGGGTCTCTCCTGACTGCACCCTGTGTACTCCCCGCTAAATCCGGACTATCTTCTCCTCTGTGAGGAAAGTCCTCTGCTCTATGGAATCCAGCACTAGACCTAAGAACACTTGTTTCGTAGATGGTTACATTCTGGATTTTTGAATATTCAACAACCATCCCAGATTCTTCAGTATACTCACATGTTCTACCCCTCTTACACACGCCTTCCAAGACTGGGCTACTACTAGGAAATCGTCCAGGTACGGTAGGAACGTGATGTCAAGGAAGGAGGCCATCTCCCTGAAGGAGGCCATCTCCGCCACCACCTTGGTAAAAATTTGTAGTGCCATAGAGAGGCCGAACAGCAATGCCTGAAGCTGAAAGTGAAGGATCCCGAGCTCTGTCCTTACCGCCACTCTGAGAAATTTCTGGTGGTCTGGATGTATCGGAATATGGTGATAAGCATCCTTTAGATCCAGAACTGCCATATGACAGCCCAGAGACAAAAGATGAATCGCTAATCTGATAGTCTCCATCTTGAACTTCCTGACCTTCAGAAATTTGTTCAGATGCTTTAGATTTATAATTCTCCGATACGAACCATCCGGCTTTTTTTTACCAGGAACAGAGTTGAATAGAATGCATTAATCTTCCTCTAACACCAGAACTGGAACCAACACATTTTTGTTTGTTAATTTTTTATTTCTTCCATTAATGTATGAGAGGAGTTTGAAATCATAAACCTTTTCTGGTGGATATCTTTTGAACTCCAGTCTTAGTCCATCCCGCAGGAGTCCTACCAGCCATGTTCCTGCAATTTTTTCACAAGCAGGTAGGAAGAATTTTAATCTTCCCCCTACTGGGATCATGGCGCCATTGTTTCGATTGTTTATCCGGACGTGCGGAGGCTGATCCGAACAAGAAACCTTTATTTCCAGGTCTAGCCCTTGCTCCTTATCTCCCGTTTGCCTTTTACCTTGGAATCTGGACGATGTCCGAAAGGGCCGCTTATAATTTTTAAAGGACTCCTGTGGGAATTTTTTCTTCCTATCTGCAGCTTTTTCAAGTAGCGTGTCTAGCTCTGACCCGAATAGAAACTGACCCTCACAGGGAATGCTGCATAATCTTAATTTTGAGGGCATATCCCCACCTTTCCAATTCTTTAGCCATAGAGCACGGCACGCAGAATTAGAAAGGAAGGCTGCTTTGGCCTCCAGTCTTACAGCATCCATGGAGGCATCTGCAATGAAATCCGCTGCCTTCTGGAAGGTAGGAATAGAGGCCAACAACTGTTCCCTAGGACATTTGTCTCTGATCTGTCCCTCCAGTCTATCCAACCACACTGACATGGATCTGGCGGCAATACTGGGCCTGAAGGAAGCAGCTGAAGCCTCCCAAGTACTTTTAAGGGACGAGTCTATCCTTTTGTCTAAGGGATCTTTTAGGAAACCCATTTCCTCAAAGGGTAAGGAAGACTTTTTGGAAATGTCTTTAATCGCCACGTCCAGTCTTGGGGCTTTATCCCACGAAGTTGATGCCTCTTCCTCAAACGGGTATTTTTTTTTTTAAAGGTCTTAGTTATAAAGGGCTTCTTATCAGGTTTTTTTCCATTCTTTCTCGATTACCGTTGCAATAGTTTTATGTAACAGAAAACATCTGCGTTTCAAAAACATCTGACTTTCAAATACTGAGTCCGGCACTGATCTATCTTCCTTGACGTCCTCTTATTCTAGGGTGGATCTTATTACTTTCAATAACTAAGGCTACTTTCACACTAGCGTTCGGGGTTCCGCTTGCGAGTTCCGTTTTACGGCTCTCACAAGTGGCCCCAAACGGATCCGTGCAGCCCCAATGCATTCTGAGTGGCTGCGGATCCGTTCAGAATGCCTCAGTCTGGCACCGTTTGACCTCCGTTCCGCTCAGCGGGCGGACACCCGAACGCAGCTTGCAGCGTTCGGGTGTCCGCCTGGCCGTGCGGAGCCAAACGGATCCGTCCAGACTTACAATGTAAGTCAATGGGGACGGATCCGTTTGAAGTTGACAGAATATGGTGCAATTTCAAACGGATCCGTCCCCCATTGACTTTCAATGCAAAGTCTGTACGGATCAGTCTGACTAACTTTCACACTTAGAATTTTTTCTGAAAGATAATGTAGACGGATCCGTTCTGAACGGATCCCATCGTTTGCATTATAGGAGCGGATCCGTCTGTGCAGACACCAGACGGATCCGCTCCGAACGCAAGGGTGAAAGTAGCCTTATCCGTATCCCCTGCAGGGAACAAAAACTTTCCTTCTTTTCCTTCTTCCTCTGAAGAGGTGGAATCATCAGAGTCCCCATCTCCAAAGGGAGTCTCGCTATCATCAGATGACTCCATTTCAGACTCCTGCTCTACCGTTTTTTTTTCTCTTTTTACAAGCTTTTAGGGACCTTTTGACTTCGGATCTTATAAGAGACTTTAAATCCTTTAAAAAACTCGGTGTCTCTTCCGCCACAGTTTTTTCAATACACTGTTGACAGAGCTTCTTTGTATATGAAGATGACCGCGGACATTTGCAGATAGCTCACTCTATTTTTTCTCTTGGCCACCACCTTCTTAGGCGCCATCTATAGAGAAAAAAATATATACCCATATCTAAGAAAACAACCTTAACCCTTTAAGGACCAACCATTAGAATTTACAATACCGGTGGCAGAATTTCAATGTCTGTGTTCTCAGACCTCTTCTCTTCCTCCATAACTGCAGCTAAACCCACATGCAAGCAATATTATCCATTACCACCAGTCATCAGATTAGCTCTCACCTGAGAGTCCTTCTGCTCCGCCTCTGCAGACCCACCATGCACCGGATGCCACCTGGAATAGGGATATCGCCGCCAAAATTCAGCCTTATTCCCTCTATACTTCCGGTACCTCACATACCTCTTTACGGTGTTTAAATGCCGAACTTACGGTCAGCTGACCAGAAGCGCTCGGCCGTGAACGCATGCTTCTTCCTGCTGACGTCATCAGCCTGCGTCTAACCTCCGGTCCCGGCTGCTTTGCAGACATGTTGGGGCCTTCTGCCCACACTTCCACCGATGGTGTGATCTTCCTCACCTGAGGGACCGACACCTCCTGCCTCCTTGGAGAACAAGCGGTCCCCTGGATTACCGCCACTCCCCATGTTCCTCCAATCCCCAAGCCTATGGGAGAAGAAACTGCGGCAGGTAACACGAATCCGCCCATGACCCTCTGGTAGCTACCAGGGCTTCCTGGTCATGGGCACCTAGAATGCAGAAACTGCAGGCTTCCCGCTCCAGGACAGGAAACCTCACTAAGGTGGCTCCATCTTTTTTATGCTGCAGGTCTCCTGTCCTGGAGGCGGAGCCATCTCTCTCTAAGGTGCTGTCCTGGGGGAGGGGGAACTTGCAATTTTGTGAGTACTGTTTAATAATCTGTGTGTACCAAACCCACGACTTTTCATAGGCCTCCTGATAAAATGTCTGGAAAACAGAAGAGTGCAAAACAAAAGACCCCTTCCTCCCACAGACATCCATAAAGGAATGTGTGGCCATGAGAAAACTATTTTTTAGCCAGCAATTAGCTTGTGTGCAAGCTGACCCCCACCTGGCCAAGTTGCAGGTAGCTCAGTTGCTGCTTAGGCTACTTTCACACTAGCGTTTTGGCTTTCCATTTGTGAGATCCGTTCAGGGCTCTCACAAGCGGTCCAAAACAGATCAGTTTTGCCGTAATGCATTCTGAATGGAAAGGGATCCGCTCAGAATGAATCAGTTTCTCTCCATTTAGTCACCATTCCTCTCTGGAGGTGGACACCAAAACGCTGCCTGCAGCGTTTTGCTGTCCACCTGATGAAGCAGAGCCAAATGGATCCGTCCTCACACACACAATGTAAGTCAATTGGGATGGATCCTTTTTTCGCTGACACAATCTGGCACGATAGAAAACGTATCTGTCCCCCATTGTCTTTCAATAGTGTTCAAGACGGCTCTGTCATGGCTATAGAAGACATAATACAACCGGATCCGTTCATGTTGTATTATTGTAACGGAAGCGTTTTTTGCAGATCCATGACGGATCCGCAAAAAAACTCTAATGTGAAAGTAGCCTTAGTTGTGGTAAATGTGGCAAATTTCGGCACCTTCATCCAAATTACATTTTTCTGGGATTGTATTTTGCCAAAAGCAGTTTTTGGGACTTCTGGTCAGGCAAGCATGAGTAGAAATTGTCTCGTTTCACAAATGTGGTGCAACCAAATTTTATTCAGCACTTTCCAGCTGCCTCTGCTACAACAAGTAGCGGAAGCAGCAGCAGCCAGTCCAGTTAGATAATTGTTTTGTGATGGAACTGTTAAAACATGGGTTTGCTCACATCTATGTATGACAGTGTCACTCTAACATTATTTGCTATTGCTGTCATTGCTTTAAAAGAGCTTAGGGTGGGGGGGAGAGACAGAGCAAAAATTCCTAAAAATAAAATAAAAAAAGAGTGATAACATATCCTTGAAGGCTTATATACAAATTTTCAAGGCAATTGGAGCAACTTCGATTTGTGTAGAATCAATTCGGACACAAATCAAATTGTTTCAAAAATTTTATGAATAGGACATAAAACAAATTTCAATAAATTCACTCCTCTCTAGTCAGAACCAATTGTTTTTAGTACCACAGATCTACCAATTATTACAAGGGTTAGCCAAGATAATTAAATATCTTGAACAAGCCCTAAAATAATAAAACAGGTTACACTCCTTACTCCACTGCCAACATTCTCTGCAGCACTGGTCAGGTTGGTTCTCCTGTTGCTGTATGTTTAATGAGGACAGTGACTGGCTGCAGCAGTGATATGCCATTGTGCGTGTCACCAACACTGACATACAGAATGTCACCCTTGCAGTCAATAACTGTCCTCAGCGCCACTGACGACAGTGATTGGATGCAGAGGTCATTTATCACAGAAAACAATGCCAGAGAAAGGTGCGAGTATAATTTAAGGCTTATTAAATTTTAATTCTCATACAACCCTTTTAATGACCATAAATCATTCCAACCATCAACTGTAAATCGTAATCTCTATGGACAATTTAATTGCATATAAAAGATGAACAAGCATTTGTGACTTATTTGTACAAGAGCGTATTTGGGATCTGCATAACATGGATCCTAAATACGGTGTTACTGCATATCACTGGAGCCATAAATACAACCATATAGGGTAAATACAGCGATAATAGTATGCAAAGTATGCTTCACATGCCATATATCATTGAATCCATCTTCATGAAGTCTTAACCTGATGTCAGATATTATGATGAACAAAAGTTAGGCCCTTGTTTTAGGAGTCAAGGCCGAATAAGTGAAAAGTTTGATACCTTAAAATGACACCAAAGATTAGGACGAATCTCCTATTGAACTACTGTACATCAGTAATTATTATTCACTGGCTGTTCCACCTTTCTTGCTAGATTCAAATGATTAATCACTGATCACCATCGCAAATATTAAACTGCAATAAAGCAAAATTAATATGCAAAAGAATGAAACATTCTCTTAGGTATATATCAAAAGGTTTTATTGCAAAATGTATTGAGTTATGTACAATTGCAGATCTAAAATAGCATTAAACAGCAGAAAGTACTGATTCCATTGAGCCATGTAAGCTTATTGTTTGAACTTTGTCCAAAAGTATTAAAAAATAAAAATAAAGTCTCTCAACTTACTTTTCCCAGATTTTAAAAAGTGTCATGTGAACTTTACAGGAGGCTCTTTGTCAGCCCATGTGCTTTTGAATGAAGACAAATGGAAACAAGATAAGAGAAATACAATCCATTGTAGACATTTATAAAAAAAAAAAAAAAAAGAAAAAAGAGAAATAAACAAAGATTAACAGTGTCCATGTTACATATGGTATATCCCAAGCCTTTACGAAGACTTTATGGCAACCGCTTATCCAACAGTGAACACCATCTGTGTAAACCCATGCTTACAGTCCTGTTATAAGTGGGGCTCTTAGAAAACCTCCTTTAACTAGGACTAATATGTGCCATCTAACTAAAGATTTCCATTTCAAAGTGTTTAGGTGCATCTCAGGCTTGGCTTTACTCTTTAGCCGAATGTAGCAACATATCCTACACCAGTCTTTACATCTGGAAAGGCACAATCTCTGTTTTTCGCTTAAGAATAGTTTATGGTTAAGCCAAGCAGAGATGATCCCTCTGACCAACTTTGTACTCCATGGTTGCAGAACTCTTCAGAAACAATCTATTGACTTCTTCAACAGCTTCTGCCTTTATATTGGCTTTGCATTAAAAGCTTGACACCAAGGCAGGTTCCATACTGGGCAAGCTCTGTCTTACTGGTACTCTTCTCAAAGAGTCCACGAATGGCTTCTCTCATTCTTCTCTTGAAGTAAAGACTTGTCAGGAAGCCTGCTCTAGCCCTGGCACATCTCATGGTGCCTATATTGGCTAGTCAATGACCCTCCAGACCAAGGTGACATTTTAAAGAAGTGGGGAAACTGAATTTTTTCTCATTATTGAGGAGACGGTTAGGTTAAGTTCTGTGGCTCTGTCCACTCCAAAGACAGAGCCACTTAAACTGCAGATCCCGCTGAGCATGGTTGGGTTGCATGCACAAAATCTAGACTTGAAATCTCCCTGGTCTCATCTACAGGAAGCCGGGACTGGAACTTTTTCATCTGCTCTGGGCTGGCAAGATTCTTTAGTAGACAATTTTCCTTTTCAAGCTGAGAATTTTTCTCCACCAGCTCTTTGATCTGTTCCTTCAGGACTTCCACCTCTTCCCGCACTGCATACATAAGATGGTTTTTTACCAAATCCTGTAGAAGAAGAAAAAAAAAAAATACATCAGTTAGTTTGAACAATGCTATTAGTTCAAATATTTTAGTATATATTACAGTAAACAGGCTATAGAAAGAAGCATAACTCCTGCTCAGTATAGATGAGTCTGAACGTGTTTAACCTCTCCATTGTAATAAAAAATCTGCAAGGGACTCACACAATAGAACAAAAGTATAAACCAATCAATCACAATGCGCCTACAGTCCATCCATTTGGAAAATATTATATCTATGCAACTTTAATAAAATGCCTTTAGTCTACTAGGTCTATGTATTTAGTATATTAGGCAACAGCAGATTGTTTAATGTGAAGATGTAGTATAATGACCTTAAGTGTTGGTCACTGGAGCAACTCACACAGTAGGTCAGTCATCCAGGAGTAAGGAGAGAGAAGGCATTATTGTTGGCAGGTCTGTAGTTTCCTTCCTGAGGATGGGATTCCCAAACCCCCCAGCCTGGTACAGTCTGCAGCTTACACTGCAGTTGTTTTTCATCCAATAAGATCCCACAGCCTCAGCAGAGAAATCTGCTCAGTAACAAGCAGTAATAAGTCTTTGCATGGAACAACAGGAGTTCCCTTTCTCTAGCCATGAACTCCGACATGCTGAACGGAGGCAATTTAGGTGCAAAATGACATGACAGAGCTCTGTCAGTGTAAAGAGCATGCCACTCAGAATGCATTCATCCCCATCATGCAGAATCTATACAGGGACAATGCCGTGATTTTTATTTATGTATTTAATATAATAACAATCAATATGTGCAGGCATAGAAAATAAAATGCTTATTGCTGCATATTAGAAGATGTAATACTCACCATAGCTTGCTCAATCTTGCTATCTATTGCAACAACACTAGCACCTGAAGCACTGTAAGAAAAGGCGAAATGTACATTAGTGTCAAGAGCAAAGTCACTGCTTAATATTTCAATAATAAATATCAAAAAGTTCACCTCTTATGTAAAAATGACACTAAAGCATACTGGGAGCAAGAGACTGTGCAGCATGTGCACATCCCCCCAGGGGTTAAACTGCCAGCACAGACAAAGCAAAAGTCTACTGCAATACTGACAAACAAGGAGGCGGAAATGGAAATATTCCAGTCCAAACCAGGATAATCCTGCTCTAACCAACCAGCCATCAGGGCAACAAAGCTCAGGCATGTCAGAGCATCAGGATGGGATATCACTCACTATAGCTACTGATAGCCAGACACTCATTATGCAACACACAGAATTATACGAACAAGTCCTGCAAAAAGCCAGGCTGCTGTCTTTTACTAGAATTATATTATAATCATAGCTATTAAAATACTTCCAAAAAATATAATATGGTGTTAAATATTCTAAACATAATCGAATCTTTCATGATTAATCAATTATCAATAATAAGAGAAATCCAGAAATGTGCTGAACCTAAAATGCCCCTGTATGCATGCCTATGAAGCAGAAGCTCCAGTAGATTAGCAGAAAGAACATGGTTTACCTGTTATCCAGCTTAACAGACACGACATCTGCCCCCAGCAGGGAGGAAAAGAAGGAAATGGAGAAATTGTGGAGCTCATACACGGCCACCTCCGATTTACACACGCCTGTACTCATGTTTACAGAAGACTGAATGGTGTGGTGTACTGTGGGAGTGGAGACCCTGCACTGAGCCGAGCTCTGCTCTGCTGATGCAACCAACTCAGGCGGAATCATGCTATTTCAGTGCTGCTCCGCCTTAAATAGCAACTGGTGGTGACGTCATATGGCGTCACCCCGCAATATGCAAAGTAGAGTGCGTCCGCGCCCCCACCGCACAGCACAGCCTCAGGTCACTGTCTGACAGTGCTCGGTGTTTTTCCTCTGTGGATTCGAGCAGTTATGTAAAAATGTCCTCTTATAGTACACAGCTGTCACATGGAAAGGCTCATAGCAAGTAACAGGGAACCCTCGTCAGCTTTACTAGATTTTCAAGTTTACCTACTGCATTGGTAGTTGTTATAGGTATGCATTTGCATAGGAATCTTGCTTTTTTTCACCATTGGCAATAGGTGTTTGTATGGATCTATCCAAGGATTTATTGATTCTTAAATATTCTTTTTTATGATAATTGCAAAGAGCATTCCATACATAGCAAAGCTTGGAAGCATATTCAGCAAAACGCCAGAGGGACTATGTTTGCAGTAATAGACAGTTACTGGATAAGTGGTCATATTCATGCCACAAGTTGTACATTGGTCTCATTAAATTTGCAGATTAGCACAGTACGTGCTTGCAGCTAACGTCTTGTCCCTTACTATTATCGGGATTGTAACATCATTTACCAAAAAGAAGCAATTCTATGTACTGCATTTGTGATGTTGTTCGCATAAGGACACCTCAGACTTTAATCACTTTAATCAGTCCGCCATTTACCCCAGTCGTTGATACCCCCTGCATTGCCAGAGGATGCTCCTAGTTTGTGAGAATAACTACTCCAGTTATTCTCCTGGTGTAAATGTTCGTGAATTTGTCTGCGCTGATGGCCCAGCCCCTGCCATGACCCACACCACCCATGTCACTTCCCAGTGGCGATGACAGCATAAAAATGCCCGTGCAACAGAATATTGTCACATGGTTGTTTAAAAAGTTGCAAACAAGGTTTTGTGACTTTTATCCCAAAACTAGTTGTAAGCAGTTTAGTAAATTGCTCATTATGTCTAGGGCATACATCTGTCATGATCTTATGTAAGTTTGCCACCACATGTATGCACTAGACATACAGTGCCTTGCAAAAGTATTCACCCCCCTTGACTTTTTTCATATTTTGTTACATTACAGCCTTAAAGAGTTTCTACCACCAGAAATACTGTTATGTAGCTGACTGACATTAGCGATGCGCTAATGTAAGCACTACAAAACAGTATGTTTTTTTACCTTTATCCCTGCAGCCGTTTTTGGTAAAAAAAAAGCACTTTTATAATATGCTAATGAGCCTCTAGGTGCTATGTGGGCGTAAAATCAGCGCCTAGAGGCTCCGTCCACTCACCCTTTATCCCGCCCAGGTCCTCTGTTCTGCCCTCCCCGCTCCTCTTGATTGATGGCACGGTCCGCCGCCTCGCTGCCGAAATCACTTCACTTCTGTATTCGGTGCAGGCGCAGTGAGTGAAGGCCGCTTTCCTGATGCCGGATTCCTCACTGTGACGTGGTCGGCGCAGGCGCAGTGAGGAATCCGGCACCAGGAGCGCATCATTCACTCACTGCACCTGCGCCGAATACAGAAGTGAATGGCGCAGGCGCGGGATTTCGGCAGCGATTCGGCGGACCGTGCCATCAATCATGAGGAGCGAGGAGGGCAGAACAGAGGACCTGGGCGGGATAAAGGGTGAGTGGACGTAGCCTCTAGGTGCGGATTTTACGCCCACATAGCAGCTAGAGACTCATTAGCATATTAAAAAAGTGCTTTTTTTTTACCAAAACGGCTGCAGGGAGAAAGGTAAAAAAACATACTGTTATGTAGTGCTGACATTAGCGCATCGCTATATCAGTCAGCTACATAACAGTATTTCTGGTGGTAGAAACCCTTTAAGGTCAATGTTTTGTTATCTGAATTTTAGAACACAATAGTCTAAGTTGTTCAAGTGAAATTTGAAAAAACTATTGTTTACAAATAGAAAACAGAAAATTGGCATGTCCGTATATATTCACCCTCTTTGTTAGGAAGCCCATAAAAAGCGCTGGTGCAACCAATTACCTTCAGAAGTCACATAATTAGTGAAATGTTGTCCACCTGTGCACGATCTAAGTGTCACATGATCTGTCATTACATATACACACCTTTTTTTGAAAGGCCCCAAAGGCTGCAACACCTAAGCAAGAGGCATCACTAACCAAACACTGCCATGAAGACCAAGGAACTCTCCAAACAAGTAAGGGTCAATGTTGTTGAGAAGTACAAGTCAGGGTTAGGCTATAAAAAATGTCCTAATCTTTGATAATCCCCAGAAGTACCATCAAATCTATCATAACCAAATGGAAAGAACATTGGCAACCTGCCAAGAGACGGCCACCCACCAAAACTCACAGACCGGGCAAGCAGGACATTAATCAGAGAGGCAGCACAGAGACCAAAGGTAACCTTGGAGGAGCTGCAGAGTTCCACAGCAGAGACTAGAGTATCTGTACATAGGACAACAATAGGCCGTACGCTCCATAGAGTTGGGCTTTATGGCAGAGTGGCCAGAAAAAAGCCATTACTTTCAGCTAAAAATAAAAAGGTACGTTGTGAGTTTGCGAACAGGCATGTGGGAGACTCCCAAAACATATGGAGGAAGGTGCTCTGGTCTGATGAGACTAAAATTGAACTTTTCGGCCATCAAAGAAAATGCTATGTCTGGAGCAAATTCAACACATCACATCACCCAAAGAACACCATCACCACAGTGAGACATGGTGGTGGCAGCATCATGCTGTGGGGATGTTTTTCAGCAGTCGGGACTGGGAAACTGGTCAGAGTTGAGGGTAAGATGGTGCTAAATACAGGGATTTTCTTGAGCAAAACCTGTACCATTCTGTGCGTGATTTGAGGCTAGGACAGAGGTTCTCCTTCCAGCAGGACAAACACACTGCTAAAGCAACACTATTCAAGGCAGAAGTAAATTGCAGTATATTTGGTGTATATCTTCGCCTTACTAGTCTCTGCGTCCCAAACCATGAACACGTGGGATGCCGAGACTAGTAAGGCGAAGATATATACCAAAGATACCGCGATTTACTTCTGCCTTGACTAGCCGAACATTCCCGGTCATACACAAGTCGCGGTAATGTAACCATCGACCCCCCCCAAA